>NC_031773.1:66874773-66915832 GCF_001522545.3 Parus major
CCGCTCGCTGCTCCGCTGCCCGGAGCCCGCCCCGCTCCCGCACTTTGTTGGCGGCTCGGAGCGGAGCCCCGGAGCCCCGCGGGCACCGCCGGCCCCGGCCCGGGAGGAGGACTCGGGGCAAGGTAAGGGGCTGGCGGGGCGGGGTGGGATTTCCTCCTGGCATCGAGGCCCCCGGGTTGCTCCACGACCCCAAAATCCGCCCGGGCACGGCTGATCGCGGGGCGCTGCCCCGGGCCTGTCCCCGCTCCCGGGGGCGCTGCGCTCGGACAAGGGGGGGCTGAGAAGTCCCTCCCGGGCCCCACGGGGATGGTGGTGGCTGCTGCAGCTCTCCCCCCGCCTGGTTGTACACCCAGAAAGCTGTGTGTGTGTGTGTGTGTGTGTGTTCCTCTCCTGTCGCTGCGGTACCACCACACCTGCTCGCACCGCCGCGCTGGGCATCCCCGCCGGAGGCACCATCCGTGCCCCTGCCCTCCCTCCTCCTGCCTCACCTTCTGCCAGCTGACTCGTCTTTCAGTCCTCCCCGGGGTGTTTTTTCCCCCCCGTGGTTCACCTGGCTTTTCCGTCTCTGTTGCTGGTAGCGGGCAAAGAGCAGCTTTGCGGTGGGATAATCCTGTTGTATGCCCGCGGTTGTTTGGTGCTCTCCCCTGTTGTCTTTCATCTCCCCCGCTGCTCAGCCCTTTCATTCTCTCCAGTAACTTTCCCTGCCGCCTTTGCTCCTTCTGCCCCTTTCATCGCCATCACTCCCTTACGCATTGCCCGAGTGCGAGTGACCTGGGCACACCTTGGAAAACAGGTTCGTGACATTTTGAGGAATAATTTAAGGCGCTCCTGCCCTCCCCCGACCTCAGTAGGGCTTGCATTGTATCCACGAAAAGCGAGATGTTGAGCTTCCACTAAAGTATGGTTTCAAACCAGCGAGTAGCAAGCAATAGAAAAAAGGGTGGAACAGGTTTTTCTTAAGGATGTTGTTTGAGAACCAATCCTCCCACTCAGAAATTGTGCTTTGCCTTGGCTCAGTGAATCTTGTACCCTCCAGAGTGGTGTGACCTTTGGTGGAGTCTGCTTTGTTTACTTGAGGTGAAGTACTGAAGGTAAAAGTCTTGCTCCTCTGCATTGTGTCTGCTGAAATATTAACCGAGTGATGGCTCTGGCATGCCTTTGCAGCATAGATCACATTTTAATTACTCTTCTCCATCGTCAGAAATGTCCTCCTCCCTTCCTATTGACTGTCCCTCTTCTCGTTTGTGATTGTGCAATGTCTATATGTCAGCTACAAAAGTTGCTTACATGGGAGAACATCAAAATGACCATTTTTGTTGTTAGCAACTGGAAATGCTTCATCAGCATTGTGTGGCAGCCTCCTTTCCCTGGAACACCCATGGAAACGCTGCAACCCCTGCCCTCTGAGGAGAGGAAACCTCTCCTGGGCCAGGCTGGCTGTGAGCTGGTGTTTTCCTCCTGGTGAGAGGGCGGTGGGGACTGCAAAGAGCTTGCAGAGTTTCCAAGGTACAAGGGAGATGCCCTGTATCTCCTCCTGCCTCACAGTTCACGGGGAGTGTGGCATTATTATCATTCAGGTAACGAGATACTGTGCTCAAGGCTCCAGGGGAGCAGCTGGAAATGGAAGTGGCTTTGGACTCGAGTTGTCCAGCTGCCTTGTGCTGTCACACACTCGTGGAGGTTGTGGTGCTGAGCTGTGCCTCCTCCTAAATAGCTCCAAATTCATGATCCTGAGCCAATCTGGAGTTCTGAAAGCAGACAAAGCGTCCCATCAGATTTATCTGGAGGGAGGTAACACCCAGTAATGATTAGGTGCTAGTTATATACAGCAGTAATAGAGAGGGCAAGATTAATCTGAAGTTACTTCTGCTGTGAAATGCACAGATGGAAAAAAGTACTGAAGTTTTCCACTTGGTGACAACTAAATTCATGAAATATGGTTGATTTTTTTCTCTTTCTGTCCATAGTCCAGCTGTAAATGGCAAATCAGTCACATTAATTACTTCATTTTTCCCCTGCGGGTGACAGCTTATTAAAATCTAACATCTGAAGTCAAATAATTGAAGCCCCAAGGGTCAAAATAGATTTAAA
The DNA here is from genome assembly GCF_001522545.3 of Parus major. Lineage (NCBI taxonomy): Eukaryota > Metazoa > Chordata > Aves > Passeriformes > Paridae > Parus > Parus major. The sequence goes on from NC_031773.1 coordinate 66,876,865, forward strand.
TATATAAGAAGTCTTTGGTTCTGGGCTACTGTGGGGAGATAAGAGAAGTCTTGAAGTCCACATGACAGAGACTGAGCTAATAAAGCACTTGCTAGCTTTGGTTTCAGTGTCCATCACTTGTTGCTCTTGTATTCCTGGTTATAATTCCTGCACCTCTTCTCATACAGCAAGTAATTGGTCAATGCACAAGATTTTTTTCAAGCTTTTGGCTGTGCCAGACAGGAAAAGGAAGCCCTTTGGTCTGTGACCCCTCCACTCTCCTCTCTCTGCTGTGGGGCTGCTGGCCAGAAAGAAAAGACATTTCACACCTTGGAGCTGTGCATCGTGCGTGGCCTGATCCTTCTATCTCCATTCAAAGCATATTTTTCAATGTGAAAATTCGGTTTATAAGAGGCCCACTTCTTGTTTTCAGTGCTAGTTCTCTAGTTTTTCCATTATTAAATACTTCAAAGCAGAAGAAACTAGAATCCCTGATTTTGGGGAGGGGCTGTAACTGGTGCCATTTTATCTTAACTCATTCAATTTATTAATCCAAAACAACGACATTCTGTTTTGTACAGCTTTTGATTTAAGTCTGATAACTAGGAATTTCAGTTTTCTACCCTGAATTTCAAAGTTAGCTGGTGGCTGTCATCTGAACTTTGTTTTGCCATGAACTTCAGCTGTTAGTGCAGTCCTGAGTGACCGTGGAGGAATTTAGGTATAAAGTCATTGAAAGTTTCACCTAAGTCAGTGACACTGTTTTGGGTGTGTGTAGAAAACATTTGCAAAACTGTTTATAAAACAGTGCTCTGCAGTCACTGAAATGGAATGTTAAGGCAAGGTGTCTTTTACAGCTGTTGACACTCGGGGAGTCACAGCCTTCTTGGAGAGACCATGATGATGTGGGAAGCAGCAACCTCCACATCTGTTTTGGTTTTTTCTTCTTTTTTTTTTTTTTCCTCCTAATTTTGTGTCATTGACAGTGGGGGATGAAAAAAAAAAATGAATCACAAATGGAAATGTTGTTAGCATTTGCTTTTTAGGGTCTGTTTCGTTTTGAGCTGTGGCCGTGAGCCTGCAATGGCTAACACATGCCTTTGGTTGTAACATCAGTTTTAGTAACATTTTTAGATATTAGCAGACTCAGGGCCTTGAATTGCTACTGGTTGAATGCCTCCAGTCCTTTCTTCCCTTCCCTCTCCATGCCACTGTCTCGGTAATTAAAGTTAGGCATGCTGTGAATCTCCACAGGGTTAAGATCTGACATGGAAATAGCAAATTACAAATTACTGTCTTTGCATTTATTGCTTTTGTCTTTTGATGAATAGACTTCAGCAACCTTGTACATCCTGAACAAAGTTAGCAGATGTCTCTAGCCTCAAAGGTGCAGAGTTAGTATTTTCCATGAAGTTATCCATTTCTGTGGGCTTTTCTGTTGTGTAGTTTTCTGATGCATGACAGGCGTCTTCATTACTGTGGTGGTGTGACAGGGGATCCTACTTGCCTTTGTTTTTAAAGCCTCACTCATGTTGTCACTTTGGCCAGCCACAGAAATTATTTGGTTCTCTATAAAGCTACAGAGGGAAAAAAAAATAGCAAAAAATCCCAGTGTAAACACAAAAATGATTAAACCATTCTCCTGGAATACTGTGAAAACGTTGAGTATTTCAACAGAATATTTAATAATAATTAATGATTTTAAGAATAGTATCTCTGAGTGAAGGTAGGTGTTATGAATGTCCAGTAACTCAAAAAAAGTTTCATACAGATAAAGTGGTTCTTTGGTCTTTTTATTTATTTCATCATTGATTTTATTTTGGTTTAGGTTGTTTGTTTGTTTTTCTTTTCACGAATGCATTGGTTTTACATGAGAGAGAGAGAGAGGATCTGTCTTTTACTAAGCCAAAATGTTACAATTGATGGATTTTCTGGGTTTTCTAGATTACCCCTGCAGGTAAGGGAACACCTGATTCCTTTCAAGCTTTCCATGAGTGCAGGAGAGCTCTATTCAGCTGAGTTAATTATGAAACTGCCAGAGCTGGTTCTTGGGGCTGGAGTTTGCTGTAGCTGCTGGATGCTTCACACTAAATGTACTACAAGAGTTTCTCTTATTGTCTGTAGCTTGGGAATGTTTGTAACTGGAAAATAAAGAAGTGTCTCCTGGTGGATTGTATTTATTACTTTGGTTTCTGCTCCTGCATGTAAAAGCATTTTTAAAGATGAGCTCACGGCTCATTTGCTCTTCAATGCTTGCAAATACCTGGTGAGATACAAGATTATCCAAATTTTGTCAATGTTTTGACTTTAGGTTGACTTTGATGTTGCTGTGTTTTGCTCCCTTAAAGGTCATAGCAAATTGTCTTTCACCTGAAATGTGAACTTTGGTTAATGAGCACGTTTTTTCATTCTGGGGTGGTTGAGAGGGCTGAATTCATCCCTCTGAATGCTCCTTTCATGAAGACTGAGGACTTTGCTCTTCCTTCTAATGTACTCTTCCTTCTTCCGAGGCCACTGATCTTTTTATCTGTTTCCACAGTGTGTCTGAGGTGTAGTCTTCTCTAATTCCCGAGACAAAGATCTCTTTGTTTCCAGTGTAAAATACATTTTGAAGTAATTAGCCTGAAGAAAGCTTTTTTTTTTTCCCTGCTCTGTAAGGGCTTAGAAAGACTTGTTGTTTCTGGGTGTTAGGTATCTGGTTAATGCAGGGATTCTCTGAAGAGTTCAGTGCCTGTGAGAATCCAGTGTGCATCATAAAAATATTTTTGAATGAGCTGTTCTATTACTCAGAGCATGTGAATGTGAGACCTTTGTACAAAGAGTGAGACATTTGTCTTGTACGTTGTTTTATGCACTAGGATACATAAACTCAATGATCTGGCAAGGAAATGGAGTTACAACTTGAGGGGTTTGTGATATCATGTGGCAATAAAATTTAGCTTGATGATCTTCTGTGCCATTTAAAAAATGGCGTGGAAAAGTCAACCATTTGTACTAAAGTAATTTTCAGCTTTGCACATGTCTTGAGAAGGCAGTGAGTGCATTGAACTGCCTTCAGCTGGAGATAAAAATACACATCTGTGTTTCACACTGGGAATTGGGTGGCAGGCTGTGTATTAAATACATGTGATTTCTTCTTTCCCTTCAATCCCATCTCAGACTCGCTTTTCCCAAAGTGGAATTATTTATCCTCTGCTCCGCTTCCAGCATTATTTATTGCTTTGCAATTCATCCTGTGCTCTCAAAACCCTTAGTGTAATGTTTCATCTTTCTGCTCCCTTCTCCTCTTGTGTTCAGGGATAAAGTCTTGTCCAGGGCTGGGAGGCAGAGGATGGGATCTGCTTCTGTTTCAGCAGCAAACTTTGTTAAGGCTAATAAATCTGGGCTAACAGGTAATTAGCCTCCTGGTGCTATCTCACATGGAGAGGGCAGGACAGCGTGAGGAATCTGGACTTTGTGCCTTTGTGTCTCTTAGGTAAGTCACCCCTGGGTGACAAATATCCTGTCTCTGCCAAGAGACAGCCACAGCTGCACTCACCCTGTCCCTTCTGGTGGCTGCTCAAGTGCTGCTGCCTCCAGAGCCTTGCCTTGGGCTTTGGTCTCACCTGGCCCCTGAATTCCTCAGGTTTTCCTTCCTTCTCCACTTGCCTCAGCCACATTTCTCCACCATCCTCCATATCCTGGTCCATCCTGCTGATGAGTCTTGATATAACTTGAGTCTCCTGTTGTGTATTTTTTTTTCCTCTTCTCTTTCTTTATTTAACCCCTATTTTCCCTTCCCTTTTTGTTTTACATCACTCTTTAATTGCACATACTGTTCCGTGTTCAGCTTCATGACACTTCTTGCAGCAAAGCTTTTGCACACTCAAACCCCAATTCTTTTTCTCCTTTTTTGTCCTTTATTCCAATGTCTCCCCTAAAACATTTCAGATCCTCTGTTCTCAGAGGGAAATGTTGTAAGTGAAATTATATGGATAGTTAAGTCTTTGTGGGTTAAGTCATGTCTTCCCTATAATTCTGTGTACTTTGTCAAGGCAGTAATTTTAAACTCTCATCATGCAGTTCTGGAGCTCAAGACCTTTCTGGGAGGTGTTAGAGTGTGTGTAGGCATTTGTTTTCCCTATGTGAGAGAGGTGTCTAATACACATCAAAAAAGTCTCTTCAATAAATAGTCTTACTGAATATGAATGCAAGATATTCTCAGAAGTGCCTTTGGTACGTGGTAGAACAAGTTCTTTTCTACTTACAATTTACAGTTTTTCTCACTTTTTTATATAAAAGCTGAATGTTGACATGCAAGTGGCTTAGGGCAGCTGGCAGCAGGGAGCTGTGTCTTCTCAGGGACAACACTGATTTATTTTTTTGGAGGAGGTGGATGCTCAGTGCATGAGAGTTTACATCCCACTGGACTCTTTGAGTATTTTAAGCTGTCCTTTTATAACTCTGAAAGTTATTGTCCAGACATCTCCATTCCCTTTTTAAAAAATAATGTAAAAATCTCGATTTTGGAAAACAGCTGTCCTCAGTTTTCTTATTTATAAACAAAAAAACCCGTATCTGACTCTCAGGAGTTTTGTGAGGCTTAATTATAAATATTTATACAGGCTTTTGAAGATATAAAGCAGCATATAAATGCTAAGTAGTGTTATTATTACCACCAGCTGCTTTGTTGTAATTGAAGTAATAAAAGTTCCAGAGCCAGTGGTTGTATTGCTGTTGCCTAAATACAGTTTTTGTGAACTCAACAGACATTGAGGATGGTGGCAAAGTGATGGTGTAGACCATACTGAAATACAGTGTGTGGGACAGCTATGAAATCTTTGTGAAGGACTTAAAAAAAAATAATTAATTATAATTAAAAAAAGGAAAAGTTCATAACTGTTAAAGAATAAACCCTCTTTTGCAGCATGCCAGTGTTCAGAGGTCCCAGGACTAACTGGGGGCTGTCTGTGCTCTGCAGTGTCTCCAGATTAGGAATGAGCTGGCAGCATTTGCTTTTGTGACTCTGGCATATAAAAGAAGGGGGATCTTTTAGAGATGATTGATAATTGGTAGTGTAGGAAAAGTAACATGGTATAAATCACAATTGGCATTTACCATTTTTTTTTTTTTTTTAAGGTCTACTTTTGTAAAACCTTCATGACTTAAAGCTGAGCTATTTTTATTAATGTTCTTGTGCTTATCTCACATAACCAGCTTGTTAAAAGAGGATATGAACACTTTTTAAGCCTCTGGCTTATAAATTGTGAGAAAGAGAAAAGAAGATTGATTCCAACAGGCTGGAAGGTAGATTCATTTCTCTTCTAGTTAGCAAAATGAGAGAGGGGGAAGAATTAAATTGTAGACTTAGTGAGCCAATCAGTTTCAGCTGGGTTGCAAATCATTAGATTTAGCTCTAATGTACAATTTAATTGTAAAAGTCTAACTTAAAAGAAAATAAATTCAGGGGAATTTTGTTTTGCTAAATTGATGATAATATCTCTAAGTTATTTTTGCCTGAAGTAATAAGACTCTGGAAAAAATAAAGTAATAACAAAGGAGCAGTGAGGGGGAACAATTATTTTGCAAACATCTTCTGAGGTTCAGAGGGGGTTACTTGGTCGCATTAAAAGAAGAATATTGTGCTGCTTGAATGTTGGAGAGGATTGATAAAAACTGGTTTGAAGAAAACATCTCTGTTCTTTTTACTGTAAACATTTGAGATAAGATGGAAAAGTTTGGAAGAATGCAACATCTTCTGCGAGTTCTTTCCACATTCTTAATTGTTTTTTTATGAGATCTTGGTTTGGACATTGGCAGATATTTCTGGTGGGTTTTAGGGGGTCCTAATTTATTATGTTGGTCTGTCCAACTTCCTTTTGCAAGTAATCTGTTTCTAATAATATTTTAATATTTAGTAAAATGCTGGTTTTATTTGTAAGGGATGTCTCCTAGCAGCTTCTGGATCAGTTCTACTTGTGAATACCTGAGTTAGCTAAGGCTCTAGAGACATCACACAAATCTGGATCATGATTTCACAGTGGCTGTACTGCAAGGACTTGGAAAACAAGAGAGGATGCAAAGCAGGGAACATACTCAGTCTTTATGATTATAGGTAAGCAAATTTTCAGACAACTTTGAACATTATTAAACATCAAGAAGAAAAGTCCCCAGCCCTTTTTTCATTTTGTATTTTTTCAGTTTTAGGCAAATCTTACTTTAAAAACTACTTTAAAATGTACAACCACAAAGTTGTTCTGCATAGAAATAGAAACACTTTAAAAACAGAGCAATATAGCCCTGAGGCACATATGGAGACAACCCAAATGCTGAATGGTAGGTTCAGAAAAGGTTACTGCTCCAAATATTTTCAGTAGCCAAGTGGAAGACAATTCACAGCATTGTATTAGGGCTGTTCTCTCTTTGTGTGAGACTGGTGACACCTCCTTGTGAATAAAAGTCTGGGGGTTTTTGACAGCTGTGGGAAAGAGCAACTATTTTATGCTCACTGTACACAGTGGTAGAACAATTAGATGGAATTTCTATTTTCTGTTGCCCCAGACTCTAACATGGAGCAGTGTAACTATCTTTTGAAGTACAAAAAAGATCTGCCTCGGGGGCTATCGTTTTAAAGCATCATATGAAATGCTGATTGAATCAGGTCTGCTCCTTGCACATTTTAAGTGCAAGGAAATGTGTGTTGAGACCTTGCTAATCCTTCATTTGCACAAAGTCTTTGGCTTGTTCCCTGACTGTCAAGGAATTAATGGTGTGCTTCAACGAGATCCTGCATTACAAGGCTGTAATTATTTTCATAAGAGATTCTGCACTGTGTTTGGTGGTGCTTTATGAATTATCATAATAAATAGAATGAAATTGCTGTTGTCAAAACATATGAGCACAGTAATCTGATTCCCATTGTTCGTGTGCTCGGTGGCTCATGGAATTAAGTGATACCCAGTGGACTTGCAGGCAGTTCATGCAGCTTGGTGAGGTTTGCTGGGTTGGGTTGTGCTTGTGGCAATTTGAACAGGGGTGTAGCTGGCAAGGAACAATTCCTGTGATCCAGAAACAGGCTCCTGTTGCACGGGACACGGTGGATTTGTGCCTCTTGGTGAGGATGGAGATCCCTGCTGCTGTGGCATTGCCCAAACCTGGGTATGGTCCTGCACCACAGACACCTCCTGTTTCCATTCTGTGGAAATCTGCACCTAGCTGAGGCAGGCTGTACAGAAGATAGCATCTATCACTTGGACAGAATCAGTAATATTCCATTTTGGAATATCTACCCAGCATTTTCCCTTTGGTTTGTTACAAATCTTCCCATGGTCCTAGTCCCTCCAGATCTTACCCAGTGACTGGAGGTTTGTTGTACCAGCCACTCAATTTCAGGGGAATGTTATTATTTAAACATTGTGTCTATTTTTAAGCCAGATGATCTATAAAACCAGTTTAAAACCGCAAGAGATCATTGCATCATCTAGTTTGACCTCCAGCGTGTAGGAAGGAGTAGAGTTTCTGCCCTTCTATTTCTGGTAGAAAAATATTAATCAAGTTTCCTTGGCTTTCCTCTCAGAGGAAGATAGACACAGTAATTTAAACTACCTGCCCCTGGCAAACACTGGCATTTTTCACTAAGTACATTAGTGCATTTTTAGTGGTTCTTTGTGTGTAAATCATGTGAATGCCAGAACATGGTGCAACCCTCTCAATGCTGCTATTTGTGTGTATATATATAAAAAAAACTCTATATATTTTGGCACAAAACAGATGCAATCCATGTTTCTTCCTCTAGATACACACCTTTTCCCCAAAAGTTTCATAGGCTAAAAGCAGGTGATCCTGCTTCTATCCTTCATGCTTCACTGGATAAATTCTGCACACTCACTTTCTGAACCACTGTGTACTTGTCTGTGTAATCATTTTTTGCTCACTTGGCAGACTGAGGCACTTGTTTGCACTGCAGTTCTTAAGAGTTAAAGGCCATGTTAGCCTGTGTGGGGAATCCATGGGAGTTTTGGGGAGGTCCTTTTATGGGTTCACTTTGATTTCTGAGAGATTTGTGTTTCCTAGAGCATGCAACTGGTGTTGTACTCTGGGATGCCCAGATAAATGCTGTGCTACTATTGCCAGGAATGGCAGCAGTAACATTTTCTTTTCAATATTGTCACATCTTCCTCATGGCTTCTATCAAACAACATTTATTTTGATGTCACTACAGGCAATTTAGCAAATTGAGTCCAAAAATTTGGTTTCTGTGGGAATGTGGCACAAGCAATGCAAGTCCTTGGTTTTAAAACCTTCCTCATAGAGCTTTAGTGCAGTTACTCATTTAGGATGTAAAATTTTACAGATGACCTTGCTCTTTATGCTCCCCTTGCATGGGACTCTTGCTTCCAGTAATGAGGAAATGTTCTGAGGCAGCGTTCTTGCCACGATGACATAAAATAACAGAGACTTCCAGTTATTCCCCTGTTCTTGCCCTGTAACAGAAATGTGCCTTCAGGGACCAACTGACCTTAAAAATGATGCATATCTGGAGCTTGGGGTCATTGTAGTTGTACAGAATTTATTTTTTAATTTTTTTTTTTAATAGGCATTGGGCTGGTGATACTGCACTCGCTGATTAGAAACTCTGTAATTAGTATTCTTAATCCAAGTGTGCACTCTCCACTCTGGACACACATTTCCCCTAGACATCCTAGAAAATCCACTCAGTTGTTGCTCTGCCAGAAAGAAAAAAGCAGGAAAACTAACCAACAATTGCCTAAAATTTGCAAGTCTGAAGGTGTTTTTCAGCCCTGGGATAAAGATGGGTAGTGATGGCCATGAGTTGTTCAGCTTCGGGTTGAGAAGGGTTTCTGCAGCATCAGAACCTTGATCTCTAAGTATTTGTTTGTTCCCCTGATATTAATAGAACAAATTGTCTGTCTCCCTGTTTAATGATTTGGAGGTTGAGGCTCAAAAATCGCAAATTAAAAAAAACAACAACCCACGACAAAAAAAAAAACCTCAGCGCCAACCCCAAGATAATTTGTGTGCTTGTTTTGTTAAAGGAAACGTAGATCATTTGGAAACAATTTAAAAGAATTTGTCACCATTCTTGCTATTTTTTTCTGTCCTCATCTCACTGTGAGACACATCTTTTTTTTGAAGAGTGTACTATTTTAAACAGGCATTATGTTTTCATGAAAACTCTGCTGGGCAATGTCTAACTCCAGACAGAAAAGCAAATAAACTAAGAAAAATCCTCTGTTTATCTGAGATGAGAGGACTTTTTTAAGAGGAGGAGAGAGGATCTAAACCAACTTAATGGTCTCTTTTGTCTCTCTTTATGTCCCTTAATGTTCTTCTGCAGTTTTCAGGAATGACATTGTCTCATTGGTATGTCACTGGGGTAGTACTACAAAGAAATCTCAAAAATACTCCTGTCTTTAGACTGTAGAGTGAAGAAGCAGAAAGTGCTGCAATACTCTGATCTAGGCTGATTCTGATTTTACTCTGCAGATTTCAGAGGAGAGGGGGAAATTCAGAGTTGATGTGAGTGTTTAATGACTGGTAACATCTTTTGGATATTTCCTGCACCTCAGTGAAGCAGACCTGAGCACTTACATCTTTCTTTTGAGGTCGTTAATTTTACATATAGAGATCTCTTGTGTGCAAGGTTGGCTATTTGGGATTCCTAATTAATGAAATTTGACAGCTCATCCTTAGTTTTACTACTTGGTATTGCCTCAAATAAAGCTAAGCAAGCTTACTGTAAACTTGCCTGAGCTCTTCTCTGTTGAAATCTGTCACAATTTCCTGTCACTTGCAAGGCTGTTGAGAGAGCTGTCACACAACTGAGTGCTGGAATAGAGGTGGGTGTATCAGCAGTGCTGAGTGGAGATGGAGAAGTGGGGGCTGTGGACTGGGAAATGAGCAGGATGGTGTTGTGAGGGGCTCATTTCACTACAATCCTCAGGATCAGACTGTTGAGAGCTAGAATAGCTGCCAGGGTTCCTGCCCATGAGGTTCTTCAGTTTGTTTTCACTCCATTCTTCAGCTAGACTTACCCCCCTGTAAGGGCTAACAGCTAAATGGGAAATAAAATTAACATCTAATTTTCTTCCTTGTGACCCCTGTGTTTTTCATAGCCTCCACTGTATGGATGCAGGGTTTGTTTCCATATATTTTTACAGTCTCCAGATCTTTTGTGCTGGCTGCAGACCTCATTGCCAGGTCCTGGACAGTGGGAGCCAAAAACCCCAATAAACCATGATAATTTAATTCCCAGTGGTGATACCCGGTGAGCCTATGCCAGTGGTACCAAACAGAGGTTTGGAGTGGGGAATATCAGTGCTGACACTCAGGAAATCAGAGATTGTAGCTTTTATCCTTCTTTTGCAAAGCCTTGGGATTCTTCTTTTATCTTGGTTCAGTCTGCAAAGTCTTGTGAAAACAATAAACTGGCTCACCACCAGTACTGTGATTTTTATCTTGAATTAATAACAAGTTGTCTTTTCTCACAAAGTGCTTTTCTTTGAAACAAAATTTGCTTCATCTTCTTGAGGATTCTACCATGTTAGCTAACACATTAAATACGGTGGATTTTTTTTAATTTCTTCTAATAATCCTTGTGCTATCAGGACCTTTGATTTGCCTGGATTTTAGGGAGTCATTGAAAAGAAGAGGTCTGTTTTGGTAATTTGACTGTGATCCTCCCTCTCAAATGAGTTACCATTTTGAGAGTGACATCTGAGTCTGCCTGTGTTTCTGCATGACTGGAAGCTGTCACTACTCATTGAAACTTATTAGTGCTGGAAATGGATATGCTGCTTCATCTGCTGGGGAATGAAACACGAGGCACCAGCAGCCCAATTTCAGTGTTGTTCCCCTGAGGAAAAGAAAAGGTGATTGGAGTGAGGAGAGCTTGGACAGTGAGGGGTGAGAGCTGCCTTGAAGCTCAGAGGATTTGGGAGCTGTGCCTACAGGTTGCTAAAAGCAGATTGTGGCACGTTTTTTTGATGATTCAAGAAAATCCTGTGCTTTAAGATCAAAGTTTAACAGGAGCATACAATGCTTTAGCTGAAGATTATACTGCAGAAGACACTAAATATTTTTTTCAGAGGAACCAAAGTTGGAATCCTCATTTTGGGGAATGAGCAGTTGAGAAATTAGACTTTTAAGAGGGCAGGTGCAAAGTTTGACTCAAGGCTGAGCTCCTGTAACATCTCTTGAGTCCACACACACACACCACTGAAGGTATGCAAAATGATTCCTAAAAATACAGCCCTGGAGAGTGAAGGCCATGACCATCTATCTTTAAAGAACCTGAAGCCTTCAGGACATGTGAGCACTGCTGACACATTGTCACTTTTCTCATCTGAAAGGGCTGGGAGCCAAAAGAGCAGAAAGACAAAATGTGAGCGACTCCAGCTCTCAACACATCACATATTACAACACATATTGTAATTTCTTCATTGTTTTTTCACTTTATTCTATCTAATATTCCCAGTAGAGAGATTATTTTCCCCTACCTCTTCTCCCCTTCCCATGCCTAAACACAAACCCAGAGCTTGACAGGAGTCTTTGATTGACAGTGCCTTCACCATTTGAGACTGGTGCTGTGCTAAAATGTACAACTGGCATTTCAGAAACTGCAAAACTGACCTGACAAAGTGTGATTTTCAATTTTTTCTTCTTTTTTTTCAACTCTCCCTTCCTCTCAGTGAGTTTTAGATGTGTCTTGGTTCTGGTCTGTCACGTTGTTGTGTCACTGGTTAATATTTCTGCAACCTGTAGAGCACTGAAATTGAGACACCCTGAAATTCATACATAGAATTGAACCAGCATAGTTATAAATTAATCTCAAGATTTTTTTCTTAAAGAGAGTTCAGTCTGAAGCTGACAGAGAGTGCAAAAGTGACCTTCAAGGTGATGGGAATGGTTAGGACAGACCAGATTTTACCAATGGATTTGTGACTTCCATGCTGCCTCTGAATAATCCATTTTTTTCTCTGGAACAAACTAAGGGTTTTTGCTCTTTGCCTAAAGACCAGCATTTTTAAAGCAAACTTAGAGTTCTCTCAACCTCCCATGCAACAACTTGGAGTCTTTTCCTTAACAGATAATAATATTGTGAGGAAAAGGAAGTTTTGCAACCCTTAAACTTCCTGAAGAAAAAAAGTGCTGCTAAGATTTCTTGAAAAAAAAATATTAAAAACATGACAAAATATTCCATGAGTCATAATTTACAGGAACATCAGTTTAACAAATATAACAAGATATAATTTTTCCCATTAATTCCAAAGAAAGGTAAATTTTTTACCAGCTTTTCTGCTGGTGTTACACTTCAGTATTGCAATCATATTTCAAGGAATAGTATCCAATTTCATCCATCAGTAAAACGAGGATGCTTCTGAATTATTAATACAAACTCTGCACATCAGGTTTGAACATTGAAAAAAAGGAAATGAGGAATCAATTGAATAATACAATGAAGTTTGTAAAAGACATGGCAAAAATAATGCCTTCTATGTCTCACTGGACATTTGCAGAAATGCTTATAGAGGAAAGCCATTCCTGTTGTAATAATTAGTGTTTGTGCAAGAGAATGCTGCCTCAATTAACAAAACTGATTTCTGCAGCACAGTGGTGAGACTGGCTCAGACTAAAACTGAAATGTTCTCTACTAAATGCTAATTAGTAAATGAAAGATCCCTTCCAAGTAAAGTCACGTTTCCTGTATGAACTAATGACCCAAATTTAAAGAAGGCTCTTACACCCGATCAGCCTTTGAGGGATTGCACCAGGCATTACAGTTTTACAACTCTTAAGCTAAATAACATTTCTGAAGGCTGTGATTTCACATAATGAAGGTGTGATGAACATCCAGGTTTAAGCTCATGGGGACTTGTTCTCCTTGATGACTTTTTTTCCCTCAGATCTCATTGTGTTCTTGCTTCTGGATGTCTGCTGTGCATGAGGTTTTCTCTTGACTTCCTAGAGAAAAATATTGGGTTTGTGATCCTCAGTGAAATATTTTTACATACTTTTTTTTGGTTTTTTCAGGTATTTAAAATAGCAATGTATCAATAGTGGTCTCTGTCCATGTCTGGAGCATCAGAATTCTGGTTTGTCCTGGACCTTGAAAGTTGCTATGGTAACTGAACATCCCACCTGGGACTTGAGTTAGGTGTGCACACTTCATTTAACTTCCTAGCATTCCTCTGCAAATCTCTCTTAGGTCTGTGAACTCCATTAAAACTTCATCTCTGGTGTTCTATGGAAAAGGAATTCCTCCTCCTGTCTCTGCCTCCCTTTGCTGCAGCCTGGCTGGGATTTCCTCCTCACTCTGTGTTGAGTGAGGAGCTGAAGATGCTCTCCTGGACCTTCCTACCTGCTGGTGGGCACTGCTGGAGGCTCTGGTCCAAGCTGGTGTCTCCAGCAGTGCCCTGGCTGTGGGAAAGGGACACTTCAGGAGCTGAGCATGACACATGGACACCCAGCAGAGTCCCTGCAGGGGCTGCTGCTCTCTGCACCGCTGCCTTTGGGCTCCTGGAAATCACTTTCTCTTGCCCAAAAGCAGCTGGGTTTGGGCTCCTGGAAATCACTGTCTCTCACCCAAAAGCAGCTGGCATTGGGCTCTTGGAAATCACTTTCTCTTACCCAAAAGCAGTTGGCATCCTGTGCCCTGCCTGGGCATTGTTTCCTTCTGAAGCACCACCCAGGTAAGAGCTGACCTTCAGAGCCATGGGTGCTCTGGGGGCTGGACCTTGTCCAGGGCAGCTCAAATACCTCTTTTCATCACCCCCTTCCTAATAACATAACAGGAGCTGCATATGGACTTAAAGGAAAGAAGGAAATCTCCATGGGGATGAAATGTAAGGAGCCATTGTGTAAATATGTTTTATATTATATAGTGGGAATTACACCCTCCTCTTTGATTTTTATGCTTTTTTTCCTGCCAAACTCTAATCCAAAGAGATTTTTTTAGGAAGCCAGCATCTCCCACACACAAGACTCCTCTCCTTCTCCTTCTCTCTTATTTTGGGTGATGTTTTACCACTCATTCTGTAGTAGGACAGTGAGCCAACCCTGTTGGTGCCCCCACGCACTCTGGAGCTGAGTACAGGCTGAGTGCCTCCCTGAGCCTGCAGCTGGATTGAATCATGTTTGGGTTTCTTTTCAATCTGGCTGAAGGGTTTAGCACCATCTGTGAGCTGTTTGTAGACAGCAGCGTGTTCTGGAGTGCATTTGGGTGGGAGGGGTGGTACCCCCTGGTTTTGGTGTACTTTGCATGTGTGGTTGAGATGTGCTTGGTCTGACTGCCAAAAAGTCTTCAAAGGGTCTTTCTCACCACAGTCAAGTCCTGCTAGCTTGCTACATTCAACTTTTGTAGGCTTTTTGGTACTTTTGGTACCTTTTTTTTTTGCTTCTTATTCACTTCCAGCCATTGGCTTCTTGTTGCCAACTTGTCATCAGTTGGTTTGTGGCACTGAGTGGTGCCTTTGGGGTAAAAAATAAAGATGGATTTCTCCTTTGGGCCCCTCTCATGGTGGTGTTTCCTTGACTTTTTAATAAGTAAAAGTCAATCTTCCTGATTCAGGAGGAAGAAAACTCCGTATCTACCATTTGCCAGGATATTGTGAGGTGGGGGGGGTTCTTCCTCCCTCTCTAAAGAAGCACAGGAGAGAATTTAGTTCTCAACTCATCCTGCCAATTCTTCTTTGCCCTTGAAGAATATTCCTCTATAGATTTTGTGGATTATTTTTGGTTTAGTTTGTTGTGGGTTTGGTGGGGGTTTTTTGAGCCAGTTTTGATAAACAAGTTGAACTTGCTGAAGGCTACAGATACAAAGAAATTTAGGGGTGGTGACCTGAACCTTTATGCTGAGACATTTTTGCAGAGCAGCTCTGTTACCTGCTTGCAAGCCCTAGGTAATTTATTTCCCCTGTAAATCCTCCCTGAAGAGGAGACAAGTGTAAAGCATTTTAAAAAACAAAGCTTGTTGACAACTTTCTGCCTTTCCTGGAGGTGGAGGAGAAAGCTTTTATGCATGACCACAGTTCTTTCTTTTTTTCTTCTCTTTCGTGCTGTTTGATACCTGGGAGTGGGGTGATATTATTACACAGTTATAATTAGAAATCTGTTGTTGATGCTTTGCATCTCAGCCTTGAGTGGAATGCAAATAACCACCCAGTTTGGTGGAACAGGTATAATTTATTCCCCCAGGACACTGACTGAGGGCAACTGTGCAAGGCCACAGATTTTTGCCTTCCCTCCTGCAAGTTCAGTGGGAAATATTTGCCCAAACTCCTTCCTTGCCCTGCTGTTTTGCTTAAGCTGGAACAGAATGCAGTGAAATGTGTGGAAAAATAAGTACAGACACTTTGATATCCATCTTTTCTGGTTGGGCTAACCAGAGAGCTCCTGCCTCTGCTGCTGTGTCCCAGTGGGACACTGGGTAGTGCTCAGCTGGGGCAAACAGTTCTCCTTTAGGTTGTGACAGAGGAATGTAATTTTTAATGTAAATGTAATTTTTAACACTGGTTTTGCCAGGAAATTCACTCTGAAAATAGTACTGGAAGCTGTCAAATTGTAAAGGATTTGCAGAAAAAAAAAAAAAACAAACCCAGTGTGCCAAGCTGAAGTTAGGGTTTTAGGAACTGAAGCATTGATACATGGGGAAATAATTATTTATTGCCTGGCTAGAGGATGCTGTCATATCACACTGTCAAGAAGAATGGACGTGCAACCTGGATAACACATAATCATGTCTCACTGGAACGTAAAGATATGATTTACAGGACTGACAGGCTCTTTGTTGTATCAGCATTGAGTGGTTGCATGCAAAGCAAAATGCATTTCAAGTACCTAGAGAGGAATTAGGCTGAAAAATATGTCATGTTTTTAATTCTGTGGATTGTTATGTCTCTGAGTAAGCCTTGTATGCAAAACATTTTTACTTCTCTCAGGAATATTCTCATTTTCCTGTTACTGCAGCATTTTTGCTATTTGGTAATAGATATTTCTTTTTCCAATCCATCTGTGCCCATGGTATTTGGTTTTGCCCACTGCATGCAGCTTTCTTTTTTGGCAATTTCATGAAAATCTGTAGCATTCTGGGGACAAAGCTTTGCCACAGTATTGCAACTCACTGCAGGAAGAGGTGTTTAAATTCCCAGCTTCATGCTGGCAGCACTGTGGTGACAACTTTCTCTCTTGGTCCCTTCTGCAGCCATCCCATGATTGCCAGTATCAGTATAAATAATAAGTGGCTAAAAAAAATAGGAACCAAGTGACTTCAACTCCCCTTTCTATAAATACAGCATCTTCCTGCCTCATTTTCCTGAGGGAATTCGTTGCAATGTTGTTTGTTCTCCAGACTGGGGGAGTGTTTTAATCTCCTTTTCACAAGGGTGTATCAGGGGGATCTTGTGGAGTCTGGCCCAGCATCACTACTAAGCAAATATTTACCGAGTTAATTTATGGATGCTATAGATGACAAAACTTAGAGCTGCTATAAATCCATATTGTGATATTGGCTTTTTGCAAGTATTAAGGAGAATGTTATATGCTTTTGCTATGTCTTTTTCTTTTTTTCCTCCTGCAAGCAAGTTTTAGGTGTAGGTCAAGAAGAATTTTGGATTTTGGGGCAATGTCCTGTCTGTACAAACCCCCAGTAGACAAATGATGGGGCCCAGGCTGCTATCAACACTGACTGCCTGCAGAAGAAGGAACCCCAGCCCAAATAAAAAGATGATAAAGAGAAATAAAACCTCTAGGACACTTTAGGATGGTCTAAAAAGGTGGACCCAGAGCGTAGCCTTGCAAAATACTTCTTAGAAAAGTTTAAATATGCATTAAAGCCCCTACAACAGAGTAAGATAAAAAAAGTGTTCCAAAGATACCAAGTGTGCTCTGAACAGTGCACCAAGGCACCTGGCCGTTATTCTTTATTTTCTGTCTCTTATTGTCTTTATTAAACCTTTTAAAATTTAACAGGAGAGTGAACCTCGTTTTCCACAGAGCTGCTACAGACAAATTTTTGCACTGTAGGTGGGATTTTTCCTCTCTCAGGGAAGGGCTGCCTCAGTCTCGAGCAGAAGGTGACGGGCACAAACTGAATTCTTCACCTTTCTCCTGCAGCTGTACTCGAAGCCATCCTCCATCTACATTAATTTCCTACAAGGAAAGACTTAGAACTTGGAGATCCTGGCCCAGGAGTGTCCTTCTTCTGGAGAAACATAATAAATTGGCGCAGAGCCTTGCCCATGTCATGGTTGACTGAGGTCCTGAGGCAATATTTAGTGTACCAGAATAAGCAGTGCTCCAGTTAACACAGACATCTCTCATGCAGGGAGATGCATTTCTGCCTTTCAAGACAAAGAACCTTTTCACTTTATGTCCAGCTATTATTCTGTTAGTTCTTCGTGGGGAATTACCACATCTCTCTTTTCCTTTGGGCGGGGAAGGAGTTTTGCATGTTCTCACTGAAAAGCCCGGGGTTTGAAGACACAACACTTACATGAGGATTAACTTTTTAAAAAGCTTCAGGGTCCCTGTGGAGTTGCCTGAGCCCATTAATAAAAGTCTGAATTTTCAGCCTAATGTATTAATTATGTTTGTCCAATCCCTAGAGGACCAGTAGATCAAATTAATCTTAATTAAATTTAAGCCTGTGATAGGAGAGGGGGGGAAAAAAAAAGATAATATTGTATAATTAAAAGCTTGAAAGAGTCATTAGACAAGCAGACTGTTAATTTTCCTGGTTAAAATGTAAATACATGTTAAATGTAGATTCCTGTAAATACATTTTAACTTACTAATTTTTAGACTGGAGTTAGAAGTTCAATAATATGGTGGCTGCTGTGCTTTTGTCTTCATGGGAAGATTGTTTTCAGATCAATAGGTTGAAAGCTCTTTTGATAAAGCCCATCTTGTCATGCTAAGCCTGCAAATGATTTTGAAGAAATTTGCAACTCTAATAGTAATATTAATACTAGACACAAAGATTTCTGTGGTGGATGTTTCCATATAATCAAAAGAGAAAAAGCTGAAAGATAAAGATGGAAGCCAAGATATTTGTGTTCCCAAGTTGACTTAAATCTTCCATTCAAATCCTGCTCTAGCAATCCTTAGATGTGTGAGACCATGCAGAATTACTTAATCTCCCAAGGATGTCTGCATTTTAATAAAACAGATGTCAGTTTTGCATCTTGAAGTCTATTTCTTGTTTCTGAGGAATTTTTTTCCTCAGAAACAGAAAGGGTGTTTTTTTGTGTTTTTTTTTTTTAAATACTTGTCTTTTCCAGGCTAATATTGCCCTCTTGTAAAGCAAGAAAACAAGAAAACATCTCTCCATCTCTTATTCTGGAGAGTGCATTTAGTGCTTTTTCTTATCTCTTCTTATCTCATAACAAAATTTGTGTACAAATTAGCATCACTGGATTTTTTCCCCCCCATTTTATTTGCTTTTTTTAGGGCTGTGAAAGACATAAGCTTTGGTCTTCTAGAAATATTCTCGTTAAGAGCTGTTATTTACTACTTCCTTTAGCCTGTTTTTTCATCCACCTTGTTTTAAAACAATTCCTAGAAGCTTGCAGGAAGTTTAGCTCAGGATGTTCTTGGTGTAATCCACTGACACAATTGAGATATTTTATACATTTGTGTCCTAGGTGGGAAACATGAAGTATCTGGTTTATGTTTTTGGGGGTGGTTTTGGCATGGCTAGGCACTGACAGCAGAGTTTTGAACCTCCTGGGAAGTGAAAATATTTCCTCTGGAGTACGATTTTGATGTATCCAAAGTTTTCTCTCCTTTTTCTGATGTGTCTGTCGTGTACATCCTTTACGTTAGCAGTCTTTATTTCACCCTAGCAAACAGAGGGGAAACTGTGGATTTATTATTAAACTCTAATAAGGGTGCACAAATTGTTTTGAAGTTCAAGACAAATGACACTGCTTGGACAACATAAATAATGCAGTGGTTTACCTGACAGACTGGAGGCACTTCTAGGGTTTCTCACCTCATCATATCTCCTGCAAACAACTGGGAAAGGCCAGCTTCCACTTAGGCTGGGAACTGTTGCTTTCTTCATTAGGCTTCAAAAGATTGTCCCCAGTTTGTTTCTTTCTCCATTTTTTTCCTAATCCTCACAATACACCATGTGTAAGATGCATTTTGCTTTTCATTGTAACCTCATATCTTAAGTTTTGTGATTTGGCCCCAAGTTTATTGCAAGGAATAAACTTGTAATAGCTTCTTTCAGCCTGCAAGAGACAGTGTTTTATTCACATTTTTCTTGATTTATTTTTTTTACCAATTTGAGGTTTTTATCTTTTCATCACCACGAATTGATATTTTATGGTCAGAATTGAAAGTCTTGAAGTAGCTTTGAATGCATAAAATAACAATGTAATGGATGTTGTTTTAATTGATATTTTAAATGGTTAGAGTAGATTTCTGATTTTATTTATTTTCCCCAGAAAAATTCTGGTGGGATGATTAAAATGATGAAGCACTGGATTAGGAATTGTTTGCTCAGAGGGATTTTGAGTGTGTTCAGCATTGGGAATGACCCTATGCAATGAATAAAACCAAACACAGTTGAAATGCTGATAGTTGATAGTAGCAAGACAAAATTGTGGGCATTCTTGGGAAACTTCAAGGCTGCTACTTTTTTATTTTTTTGCCTTCTGGATGGCATGCACAAAAGTCCCTTTTGGTCATGAGGATTTTTAATGTACTCACTTTGTTGTCCAGCAAAGTTGATTTATTCTGTTTTGATCGTAATTGCTAGGCAAAAAAAGTGTGGAAATACAAGAGATATGCAGAATGGTCAATACAGAGTCAAGAAAAAGTATTCCTGTAAGCATGGTGGGTTTTTTGTTTTGTTTTCCATTTTGCAGAGAGGATTGAGCATTTTGAGTTTATTTTTCTCTATGATCTGTTAGCTCAGGATTAGGCTCTTTTGTTTGTGGGGTAAATCCTGTTCTTGGCCTACAATGAATATTAATTAACTTCTGTACGTCTGTGTGCTGTGTTGAGAATCAGCTCCTTATTAGTAAGGTAAATAAAAGCATAAATGAGAAATGATGCAATGAAGTCAAAGAGAATCTGGGATCAGATCAAGGGCAATTACCCTTGTTCCAAAATTATACAACAGAGTAAGAGAGATAATTAGAAAAGTTAAATACCTTTCAAGCATGAGGATTTCCTTTTTATGCACCCTTAGCTTTTAGTAGGGCATTACTGCGAGACATTATCGAAAGCATTACTTTTTAATAGACTTCAATAAAAGAAACATTAGCAAGAAAACCTTTATAGAGGTAAGTGGTGGTTTTTATCGTTCTTCTGGGTTCTTTTAAGAAGTGAAACCTTTTAGAAAGCCGATTCCTAGCTCAGACTTGATTAAAGAAAGATTGTTTTGTAGTTGACCTTTGCAGGGATACTGATGAGTACTTGGCCATCATTGGTACCTTTCATCACCTACAGGAAACTGAGGAGGGACCTTGTCCTACAACAAAGGAGCTGTCATGTTTTTTACCCTCTTGTAGGATCTGAGGAGAATATCTAGGCCAAGGTCTTCAGAAATCCCTGCCTTTCAGACTGTCCTGAGCTTTGTCCTGGCCAGAGTCCTGCTCCAGACTGGTTTGCCCATTTTTTAAAACCCAACCAACCAAAAAACCCCAACCCTCCCCCTCAAAAACCCACATTTAAACAGTAAACAGCATTTTTATAGTTCTTAGCACTGCCACTTTATGGCCACTTTCAATGGTAATTGATTTATTTTAATTTATTTCTGTTGCAATAGGAATTGGAAGTTATGCTCTATTGGGAGCATTGCAGGTTCTTTAGAAGGAACAGAGCAGCTCTAAGAAAATTCCCACCTTGTCCATGTTGTAGACTATTAGGTTCTTGATTCTTTTCAAAATAATATGTCACTTTTGTTTTTAGACCTGATATTTGGCCTGAAAACAGGTTTGTTCTCTCTTTTCTGTTTCCCCTACGTGGACTGCTAGACTACTAAAGGCAATTCCTAACTTTGTTTTTCGTAGTTGCATTGATTTATTTTTTTCTTCTTTTCAGGCAGATTTAACTTAGCATGTGCTTTAACGTGTCTCACTGCATTGTAATAAACCATTAATTTGTGAAGCTGAGGTCAATAATGAGGGGTTCAAGGGCTGTGGTCAGTACCAATGATGGAGCAGGAGAAAAAAAGGTCGAAGTTGCTGAATTTTGTAATGAGTTGCTTTGAGCAGGTTTTTACTTTGGTGGGCAATATCAAAGAAGACTGGGAAGCATCACCAAGAGTGCAGTGCTTTGATCCCAGATGAGCTAATCAGTGATTCTAACTGGGGATAAATGTAAAGGCAAGGCTCTTGGCTGTACCAGAGCTCTGGGTTAGCTCTGCGGTGCCACTCCAGCACGGGCAGTCACCAGGAGTGGGGAACTGCAGGGGAAAGGTGATCCTGCAGAACCTTCAGAGCACCAAATCCTGCCGGGCTCTGCCAGATCAGGTGTCATGGGTGATGGCAAAAGGAAGGAGACTCACTCAGCTGTACTTCCCAGGAACAGGTTTATTAAGGAGAGGGGATGATCACAAGGGTCCGGGCTGGGAGAAATCAGGACTGAAGGCAGCCCAGAGCACCTCTGTGCACTGGCTTTTATCTCAGGGGCAGGCACAGTCCAGGGTCCAATGGGAGCTCACAGAGGGAGGGGTAAGGGGAGGAGGTGACAATGTCAGAGACCAATGGGGATACAAAGAAGGCAGGAATACAACATAACAACCAATAACATGTCAAGGAAGGGATGATATACATGGAAGGAGCTGGAAGGAGAGGTGGGGTTTACAATGATGGACAGGGAGATGGGGCAGGATAAATGTGATTGACAAAGAACATTCAGGAAAACTGGGAGGGGTTTACATAACAGACAAATGGAACCAACCAAAGCAGTAAATGGGGGAGAACCAGGAATGTACCAAACAGACAAAATAATAACCATTTTAACAGAACTAAATAAACATACTACAACACTGGGAAGCATCACCAAGAGTGCAGTGCTTTGATCCCAGATGAGCTAATCAGTGATTCTAAGTGGGGATAAATGTAAAGGCAAAGGTAAAAAATGGCATTTGAGAAAATGAAGAGACTGAAAATCCTGGCATCCAGATATCTCGATGCTGTGACTCTTGTGATTCCCAGGTAAAGGACAGCATGAACTGCTGAAGACTCTCTGGTTTTATAGTTGTCTATAAACAATGTTGTTTGATGTACATGAGGACAGGAAAAAAATGAAAAGGTTGGGAAAAGTTTTAGGTGTTTGAGAGGCCGAGTCCATGGTGCACTGTCTTCTCTTGGGATAAAAATTTAATGAATCCAAGTTTTGATGCAGCTTCAAAGTAACTTCTGATTACATCATTATGGGGGAAAGTCTCCTCCTCAGCTACAAAGAGAAAATTATTGGCACTGAAATTAATTTATTACTACAGACTATGCTTAAAACAGCTTTTATAACCACAGTGGCTGTAATGTGGTAATAATAGTGGTGGATGTCTATAGATGTATTGATGTGAAAACCCCTCTGCTTTCCTTTGAGGAAGGGATTTCAAAGGGCTGCCTGAATTTGTGCTTTCCTAAATAAATTGACAATATTCAAGATCTTCCTGATGATACAGTTCTCCAGTGCTAGGAAGGGCCAGGTTCCTAATAAGTGCACAGTATTAAATTTATACCAGTCTGAACCAAATGTTCTGTCATTCACCTTTTGGTCCTGAGTTTTCTTAACTTAAGGAGTTCTTAACTTAGTCCTTCTTAACTAAGACTGTTCCTTTGTGCTGCTTCCCCCTCCTTTTAAAGGCATTCCTGTTTTCTGGCTTCCTTCTTCCACATCTTGAGAAGTTCACACAACAAATGAGCTATAATAAATCTACACAATACAACATTAGCATATTTTTTTTTTTAAACAAGCTTCTTTATTTGTTAAATTTTCACATGAACACTGGGCATTTTTTATGGTGAACTTTGCCCTTCTGACAAAGTGAAAGAACCTGACTTTTCAGGCTACAGCAGGACAGTTGACTGGATTATTTCAGCTCTGATTTTACAAGAGGGCCAGCAAAGGAAGGACTTGACAGCAGGCAGCTGTGAAATGAAATTACTTTGCTACTGAGCACAGTGGACATTTTGGTAATCTCTAGGCTGAGATATGCCAAGGATGGATGTTGTTTTACTCTAATCTGTCCATGTTCTCTGTTTTGCTGTTTTTGTTGAATTTCACATGTTTTTTGCTGTTTAGGGTTTTTTTTCCCCCCCCTTGTTGAACAGGAAAATTGAACAAAAAAGGTCAGCTAGAACTAGCACAGTTCCTTTTCACAGCCTGGTTTGTACTGCTCTGAGCACCAACAAACTCCCTTTCTAAGCCAGTGGTTGGATGGAAAAACCCCTGAAATAAATGTGTAGTGTCTTTGGGTGGTGCAGAGGGAATACAAAGGGTCAACAGGGATGTGATGTGTGTTTTTGCCATGAGGCAGTTATCTAGAAATTGGTATTTAGAGTGTTCCTCAAGTCCCACCAAAAGTGCAAAGCCTGAGAATCGAGGGCTGGGCATTTCTGCCCACATTTCAGAGTGACCAGTAAGAAACCAAGCCCTTCTTGCACTCTCCTTCTGTCCAAAATACAAATTATTTTTTCTTACTGCTTTTTCTGAAGTCACACGTGATTCTTCCCACACATCTTAAGCTAGATCAGTCTTTGTCAAAAGTATGGGAATTTTTAAGAGCAGTCCCAACCTTATCATGTCCCTTTTGTGGGAGTGGGTGGTGAATTTAATCACACCAGTATTACCCTGTGTCTGTTTCCCATTGCTCTCTAAGCTCATCCTTTCAATCTGCAGTGGTGTTTGAAGACAATAATCTAATCTTCCTAAATAATATCCTGTTCTCAGGGTATTTTTTGTTTGCTTACCTGATATCTAAAGAGACAGGTTTGTCTTTTGTAGGGCTAACAAGAAATCCCAGATCTGTTGAAATGTGAGACCGATTCTGTATTGATTTCAGGAAAGCAGGAACTTAACATTTGGAGGTTTTTTTATTAATAATCTTTCTTTGCTTCCATTGAAAAAATAATAATTGTAGGGTTTCTACCAAGATATGCCTCTAGCAGGTAGAATAAGGGTTTACACATGAATGTATTTGACAGTGTAATATTAATGCGCTGAGGTTCAGAAGTAGATCCAAGCTGAATATATGAAAAGAATTTTTATGATACCTCAGACTAATATAATTTGTCTCCTGTTTCAAAATAAAAATAGTACTGATTGATTTTCAGTTTAAACTTGATCTTTTCAGAGTTTGAAAACCAAACATTGTGGCAGGAGGAATCTAAAAGTAAAAACAGGTTTTATTTTCTACCCTGTAAGAAGCTGAACAAAATGCAGAAGTAAACAAGGAAACAGCTTGTGATGATAACCACTGAAATCTAGTATCTGGCTGTGAATAAACCAAATCTGACAGTGAAGATGGACAACTTTTAGACATCAAACTGGATTTCCAAAGCTTTTCATCAGTATAAGTAACATGAAATACATTTTGCAGTTCTATTGTCTTCCCCTCAGATTTGTCTCTCTTTATACCCATCCCACTCCTGGGGGGTATTGTATTCATCTCTTTAGGATAACTATTCTGTAGTGGAATTATAGTGCAGCATTTTGAGATTATATTGTTGAATATAATCTTTTAAGTGTCTGACTTGTACATGTGGTGGCTTCCTTTCCTTTTGGCACCCTGACAAAATGATGCAGCATCTTAGCCCATCAGAGAGGAGAGATGGGCATTTGTGTGGCAAATGTGACAAATCTGTCTGTGGTACATTTTGGAAAAATTGTATTCTAGAGGTGCTGGGAGCAGTCTTGCATTGTGTCTCTGGTGAAATGAGCATTTTTGTTAGTGAGGAAACCTTCACAGATGTACATGTAAAGAGACCTGCTGCAGGGTTAAACGTTGGTATGTTTGTTTTGGGGTTCCCAGTATCTCCCTGTAGGGTAGAGGGTCTGTATTATGTCTTTTAATTTTAAATTCAATAGTACTTCTAAAACAGGGATTACAAATGCATCACACTAAAGGATATGTGGTCTCTCTTGACCTTACCAGTAATGCTTTTATCTTTGCCTTGCAAAGAGGCTTTTCCCTGTGCACTTACCCATCAACTCCTGAAAGGCCAAAAGAGGTAAAAGCTGAACTTGGAGGAGGTTTTTTGTTGTTTTTTCTTTAGTTTTGGGGTTTTTTTCCCTTTTTTTTCTAGATTATATAAATGACTGATTTAGGAACAAAAGATGATGTTAAGTAAAGTGGTGTGTGATGATTTCAAGTTCTTTTTCCTGTGTGCTGCATTACCATCTCAGCACACTGCCTCTCTCTTTTCCACATCCTGAAACCCTGCTGGTGTGCATCAAGAGACTCACATTAAAAACAGAACAAAACAAAAAAGGAAGGGAGTTAATTACAGCTGCTTGTAATGCTGTGCAAGAAATGTTTTTTAAAAATAGTCAAAAAAGCCCCTTCCCTGCTATTATTACTAATTTCACAGAGAAGCAGTGGTTCCAGATCTGTTCAGTGACCACTTCCACTCACTTTGCATTGTGACTGTGCTGTTCCAAGACAAGGTTATCCCAAACTAATTGATTCTTTCCCCCCACACTTCTTATTAAATAAGTTTGGCTGGGCCACATTGACTTGGATTAAATACAAGCAAAAAAGAAAACTCACATTGGTTCAGGAAGTTTGTTTTGTGGTTCTTTGGAAAAGAACATTCTGTCCACTCTTTGCAAAACCAATACAAACAGTCTCTTGGCACAGACAACTGCTCTTTGTAGATACCTTACTTTAAATTATCTCTCTGTTATTTTGCAAGATTAAGTATCACAGTCCATATTTCCTGGAAAAATCCTGCCTTGTTTAATTGTGCTTTTGCTTTCTAAGTCACATCTGCAGTGGTAGTTGGTTGTTTAAAAGATTTAATCAAGTTAAACTCTATTTGAGATGTGCTGATGAAAGATACTGAATAATGGAAATGGTGACTATAAATTTTAGGATAGCAAGTGTGGTTTATGTAAAAGCACTTATTTAGAAGTGGCTATATCTCACTGTAGAAATAATCATGTAAATATGATGTTAAGGAAAAAGATCTGTAGAGGAACAGAGTAAAACTGCAAGAGGTTTTGATTTATTTTGTAATTGAGGAATTGTGTGTGAGCTCGGTGGAGAAATGTCCTTTTCCCTTTTAACTTTTTAAAGGATATCATTAAGCTGCTCTGTGCTACTAAAGGAATATGGGATAATGCATTTCATATGCCTGTAGCAGGCATTTCTCACATGTGAGAATCTGGCAGGAGCTGCCGGAATTGGGAATGACAGCAGAGAAGGAAATGTGCACTCTGCAACCTTAATCAAACAGGGAGCAATCTCTGGTGCCCTCTTTTGATAATTTATTTGGTGGAACCAGTTAGGAGAGGATCTTAAATGATGTTAATAAGTTACTGGACTGATTCTTCAAGTGTCTGTAACTTCTCCTGCCTTGGGCTCTTACTAGAAGGGAAAAACAAAGATATCTTCTAGCTTGTAGGAGTAAATAATATTGTAGTAAATAATGTAGTAAATGTAAAAAATGTAGTAAATAATATTCCCAGAGAGTGATAAAAGCAAATCAAATCTGTCCTGTAACAGCTTTGAATTGAGCTGAAGGTTTGCACACACAGTTGGATGTAAGTTTT
This sequence comes from Parus major, assembly GCF_001522545.3. Classification (NCBI taxonomy): domain Eukaryota; kingdom Metazoa; phylum Chordata; class Aves; order Passeriformes; family Paridae; genus Parus; species Parus major. The sequence continues at coordinate 66,903,580 of NC_031773.1, forward strand.
GAGAGCTGTGTTTTTTAACATAAAACACAATGAAGAGCCCCAACCTTTTGAACTTTCTATTTCCATACGTTTAAATCCAAAGACTAAAGTATTTTGAATGTCATGTCCATCTTATCTTTCCAGCAAAGCCTTTTCCTATAATTAAAAGGGCATCAATTTTTCTAATTGTTGCCAAATCCAACCCAAGCCTCCCACACAATCATTTCACCCTTCCCTCCCCCTCCCATCATTGTCTGATATTTTGTTTGCACAGTCATTATTCATTAACTGTGTTCATGTCCAGGGCAGCAAACAAGAGAATCACATTAGCAAGGAGGAGCTCAGAAACTCACCAGTGAAATCTGGTTTTCCCTTTTCTATTTTACATTGGCTTTCAGATGAGAATCCCAAAACCTGTAACAAATTTCAGAGATAAGGAGCCTGGAAACAATGAGTGTGCTACTGTTTGCCACTTCCTTTTTTTTAGCAGAATTCTTTAGTCTTCCATTCTACTCTGAAGAATTAATTTCTACATAAGAAGCTACTGAGATAAGTTACTATAAGAAAAGAGGTGTGGTCTGTCTCTTTTCTTTTCAATTTTCCTTGCAGAATCACACATAATCATTAGTTAGAGTTGGAAGGGACCTCTGGAGATCATCTCATCCAAGGTAGGGTCACCTAGAGCAGGTTACACAAGAGCAGGGAAGGGAGATTCCACATCCTCCCTGGGCAGCTCTGCCATCCTCTGTGTAAAACTTTCTTTTATATCAAGGTGGAACTTGCTGTGTTTTGGTTTATGGCCACTGCTCCTTGTCCTGTCACTGAAAAGAGCCTGGCATTGTCCTCTTGGCACCCCTTTGAGATATTTATATGGATTAATGAGATCCTCTCTGAGTCTTCTTCTGCCTGGATTGCCCAGGCTCAGCTCCTGCAGTCTCTTCTTGAGAGAGGCACTCCAAACCTCTCATCATCGTTATGTCCCTCTGCTGGACCCTCTCCAGTAGCTCCTCATCCTTCTTGGACCATATCCATGCTCTGAAGGGAATGAAATGGGCATGGAAGGGTGGAGAGTCCTGCCTGAGGTCACTGAGCTCACCTGTGCTGTGCCCAGGTGATGCCCTTTCTTCTGTGAAGGTTTCCTGGTCAGAAAAAAAACTTGTTTATCTCCCCTTCAAATATTAAAATGTTACATTTTCAACAGAAATAGGTGATTAACAGATAAACCACCCGTAGAATCTGCTCATATTGGTAAGCAGTTTGATAAGGTTCAGTAAAAAAACTAGTTCAGTTTTTGTACTGAACCTTATTTTTACATTCATGTGCAACCACTGGGTCAATTCAGATTGACTGAATTGTCCCATTGTCACTTGTCCTACCAATAAGTTGACTTGGTACTGCTTCTTCCTGGTTCTGTTCCTACATCAAATTGATCTGTGTGCTTTAATTAATTTTAATTGGATTTATTGTAAATGGCCTTGTAAGAGAAAGGAAATGGAACCTCACATGGAAGTCACAGAATTGGGATAATGCCAAAATGAAGGCCTGAAGAGAGTAATTCATGAGAAAGTTCTGCTGTAACTTGGTTAGATTTGCTAAAATTTGAAGAGCTATTCAGTGCCTGGAATAGCAGCTATGAAGCTGGAAATGACTTGTATTAAAACTAAGTTAGAACAAAGTGTTGGATATGAATAAAAAAAATGAAGTAGAAAAGGACTAATTCTTGAATGTCAGATTCAAAACTGAAAACAAAACTTGAAGGGTTTTAGGGTGGAGGCTGTTCAGTTCTCTTGACCATGAGGTTCCTGTTGGCTGTACAGAGGAGTTCTTTCTGGTATTACTGGTATTTAGGAAATTCACACTGACAGTAGAGGATGAATTGCATTTCTCCCTGTCAGGCACTGAGGGAAATCACATTTTAAGAAGGCATGGACTAGCAAGTTGAACTCATTGTATAATGTGCAGTGCAATTGCAAAGCTGAACCTGTTTCTTTTCCAGTTTTCAGTGATTTCTTTTCTGGTTTTCAGTGATTTGTCCTGTTGGGCAGCTGCCTTCTGGGTGCCTCTGGGGAGATGCCAGCCAGCTGAATTAAGCAATAGCAGGGACAGCACCTACCCAGGCTGAAGTTTTAAGCCCAGGCACGTGGCATTTGTACAGGTGAGTTGTACATAAGCTCAGCTTCTCTCTCTCCTCCCTGTCTCTTTGACAACTGGTATCTATTGCAAACTCTACATTTCTGGATGCACAGACTGGCCTGCCTTGCTTGTTTTTCCCAGAGCATGACTGATGGGTTTAGAGAAAATGAGATCCAGGTCACCAGCTAATCTTAGGGAATCCTTACTATTTGTTTGTATATTTATGGATTTTTTCCCCTCTCCCTCCACTGAATGAGTAACCAAACTCATTTTGGTGGGACCAGACTTCAATTCTGTAGCATTTGTGTGTTATAGGAGATGCTATCACTGTGCTTTTTTAACCAGAGGAGATTTTATACCCTCTTCCCTAGCCTGGGAATCCAAGCTGTGGGGTTCTGATAACAGCAGTAGTGACTGGCTGCTGTCAGCACAAGGGTGATTAAAAATGTGTGTGTGTGCTGGTTCTCTCCCTTTCCAGCTGAATGGAAAATGAAACTACCCAAAGCCTTTTATGTAAGTGCATGGATTTGGGGTTTTTTTTCCTGTTTAAATCTCTGTGTGGTTGTGTGCAGACAAACTTCATCCCCAGCTTCCTTTTGCAGATGCTGTGTAAAGAAAAGAGTGAGCTTGTTCTGACCTCTGAGTCTTGATCCTGTTTCCAGCTCAACACTAGGCATAACCTCTCTACAAGAGGCAATAGCTAACAATTAACTTTTTTAGAGTCAGTTTTTCCAATCTGTGATTTTCCTTGATAAAACAATGGCAATCTTCTCCTTCCAGAAGCTGAAACGCCGTGATTCTTTGACAGCAAATGTGTGGAGAGCTGCCTTACACCTTGTAACACCCTGCTTTATTTAAGACTCTGTCATGCTGGGCTGGCTGCTGGGAGTGTGGCACCAAGGAATTATTGATGAGATGCAGCCTGGTCTGTAAAACACACGTTTGCTATCAAAAACAACATATGTGCCCTTAGCTACAGCTAATCATTTAAAAATCTCTGTGGAATTTGGGGGAGATAGCCCCTCTGCACATGGATGGAATCCCATTAAAGCATCAGGACGACACAACTGGGCATCAGGTGATGAATTGTCCCGTGAATATCAGAGCAGGGGCTTTGTGCTTTAGGCAGAACTTCTGAAGGTTTCATCTGGAGCAGGGAGAAGGTAAGGATGGGAGCAGGAAGGGTAATGTGCATCCAGGGCACTTGAATTTCAGGTTCTTGCCATATTGTTAAGAAGGTATTTGCACAAAAACCTGAAGGTCAGTGCTGTCCTGAGCTGTACATGCTACCTTGATTAGCAGCAGTGTTGGAAAATTACCCTGGCCTGAAAAATTATGAGGGTAATTCTGCTTTATGCTGGAGGAGGCAAAGGCAAAGCAAGGAATACAAGCACATTATTTCAAGGTCCAGTAGCCTGTTAAGCCAGACTAAAATAAGCGGTCTTTAATTAATGGAAAGTGTAGGGAAACAAATTTGGTGCTGTTGTCACATAACCACTGCAAGCTGGAACATACCTGTCCTTAAGTTCCTTCCCTTTTTATTGCTGCTGCTCTTCCCACTTCAGTTCAAGCACAAACAGCTGCTATCTTGGGAACCACTGAAGGTAGATGCAGTTCCTTTCTGCTGCTGGAGAACTCTGAAACCCAGCACTTAAATAATACAGCAGCTTCAGTGCCAACAGCATCAACTTTGGAGGAGAAAGGTTTTCAAATTGAAATTGATTTTCAGGGTGTGTAGAAATAGAAAAAGCAAGGTAGTTATTGAAGCAGTGTTTTTTTGGTTAAAATCAAACTTGCACTTGGGTAGGTGCACTTTTTTTTCCTCTTGTAAATATTTTCAGTTATTAAAAGTTAGAGACCACAGATTTTTTTTTTTCTAGAAGCCAAATAGTTTCAGTGGAAGCACATCTTGGCCAGGGGGACACCAATTTAGGACAAATGTCTGTGGGTTGTGTCTGAGGTCTCGGTCTGACTCATGAGATGGAATTCCTGCGTGGGGGAAGAAGGCAAAAACCTTTGCTCCCTTTCAGCATGGGTGGGAACACCAGCCCCATGTGGGGAGGTTCCTTTTGAAACTGCAGATCCATCAGGAAGGTGGGTTGAAAATTCACTGCAGAAATAAAGACTGAGTCAAGCCAGTGCCTGTCTACCACGTCAGGGGGTGATGGTGCCGTGACACAAATCACTGCTCTGGGTACGTCCAGGTTCATGGGTTTGCCTGTGGCTGTGCTTCAGAAGTGCCTGTGAACTCAAATCAGAGTTAGTGAGGTGGTTTTTTTGGGTTCTTCATTTATTTATTTCCGCAGAAATATTTCTGAGAGTGCTACAGAGCATAGAGCTTCAAGTGCAGGGTGTCTGGGGAGTGTCCTGCCCTTGGGGTTGAGTGGTGTTTTGCACTTTGCTTGAAGTTCTGCTCGGTTGCTGTTTGCTGCCTGCAAGTGCAGTGCAGGCTTTTGAAACTGTGGCTTGAACCTTCATCTGGAAGCTGAATTTTGTTGCATTTTTTAAATTTTATTTTTTTTTTAATTAATTTCTAGTTCTTCTTAATTATAGTGTCAGAGTAATATTATCATAGATTCATAAAATATTTTACATTGGGGGTATCTTTAAAGACCATCTAGTACAGTGCCCCTGCAATGGGAAGGGACATGTTGAACTAGACCACATTTCTCAGAGCTCCATCCAGCCTGGCCATGATTGTTTCCAGGGATGGGGCATCCACCACCCCTCTGGGTAATCTCTTTTACCACCTTAGTTGTAAAAATCTTCCTTATATCCATACTCATTCAACTTTACCTTAAAACCAAAAACTTCCTTATATCCATACTAATTCAACTTGACTTAAAAACCATTCTCTCTTGTTCTTATTGCTGTGGGCCCTGATAAAAAGCCTGTTCTTATTTTTCCTATCAGCTCCCTTGAAGTGCCAAATCACTGAAGTGCTTGGCTAATAGAAATATTGCAGAATCAGGTAAATGAACCTCCTGCCTCAGGTGGTTGGATGCTGGAACACACTGACAAAAATTGTAAACCATCATGAGCCTGCAAAAGATTAATGGTTAGCTACCAATGACTGTTCTGAAATTCAGGAAAAATGATAGCTTAAGCCATTGGTATAAATCAAACCACCCTTTTGTTAACATAAATTTTGCTTAGATCCAAAAACACTGAAGCTGGATGTGTATTTTTGATGATTTTACTACAGCAAAATTTAGCTTCTATTTCTTGGCAGGAGTAAATGAGATTTTGTTATCTGCTCTAGTCACCTGTGGCTTTGATTTTAAAAATAAAATTCCTCAGAACCACTGGGTTTGGGGTGGGTTTTTTTGTTTTTTTTTTAAAATCCTTTAATTCAAAAAAATAGTTACTCTGTCTTTTAAACCCTGAGACCAGGCTGCTCAGGTGGAGGATGTGGATTAGGACAGGTAGAGAAATCTGGGCATTTTCAGTGCTGTCATTGCCTGTGGTGTTGGCTGCTGGTGCCCACGTGCCTGGCTCTGCAGGCAAAAGCTCAGTGTCACAAATGAGAGCCGTGCTGCCCGCTGAGTGTTGACAGCTTGTCATTACAGACAGCTTTTTTTTCCCTCCTGGTAGTTGAAAAGGTTTAGAAATGGAGAAATTTTTCATAATCTCTTTCCTCGAGTGACTTGGGAAATGTAGGGGTTTGTTCTTTCCAGATTTAGGGGAATAAATGAAGCTGCTTTTCATTTGTGCTGAGTTTATTATTTTATTGTATCGGTTGGATTCTCGTAGCATATCCAAAATCATTAATCTCCCGTGGAGTGAGAGAGGATGTGAAGAAGTGGTGAAGGGAGAGGAAGGACAGAATGAAAGCTAAACAGACTGGGGGTTTTTTGGTGTGAAAAATGAGGTTCACATATTTTTTATAGAATTTAAAAGTTTAATAGAAAGACAATTAGGTGATAAAGTTACAGATATGGCTGGGTGTCTCTGCATTCAGCCAGGAGAGCACACCTTGCTAACAAAGGATTGTCCCTTAAAAACAGAATCCTACTACATATCCATAAATTCTTATACATAATTCAGACATTCCTCTTAAGTTTTGGATGTTTCTGTGTTTAGTTTTTAACTTGCCCCCTTCTCAATAGATCAATCTTCTTGGATCCACTGAGTTTCACATTCCCTGATAACAGAAATGCAATAAATTCCTCCCCTGGAGCTCTGGTCACTGCTGTCCTCACCTGGATAAGATAATTTAAGAATGGAGGGGGGTCTCTAAACATCTTTTTCAGTCTTTGGGTTATACAAACAAAAGTAGTTTTTGTTTTAATACTATGCCATAGCTCAACATATATCTATATTATACCACTATTTCTAAGTTTCATCAATAACAGAAATAGAAGGAACTATATTAATACAACAAAGTTCTCTAACCTTACACATATAACATCCATTTCAATATTTGTGAAAAGCCAGTAATTTATTATGTATCTATAACATTTGGTTTAGGTGTTTATTTCACAGCAGCTGTTGCTGGTGCCTAGGGCAGCACATGGAGGAGGTGGGGTGACAGTGAAATGGATTTTGGCACCTGCTCACCGTGTGGCAAGAAGGAATTGTGCCTCTTCTCTCTCTTTTTAGCTGGGGCTACAGAAGAATTTTTATTGTTTAATGGATCCTTGTGGCCTCTCTCTGCTCTGGGCACGCTGGGATGCTGAGAGTGGAATTGTGAGACCCAGTGACATAAAAACAAACCCAAGCAATTAAGTCCCCTGTAGCGCCCAAGCAGAGAGCACCTTTGCCCTCTGTCATCAGAGGGCCAGGGCTGGGTGAAGCCAGTCGGTTTGACTTGGCTCCCACCTTTGTTTGGAGGTTGCTGTGGTGATGAATAACCTTTGCAGAAGGTGGGTGAGCCAGTGTGTGCTCCTGCCTTGGCTCTGGCAGATAAAACCGAGCCCGCAGCGTCTCCCCGCGCATCGGAGCGCGCACCCTGGCAGCGCATGGGGCTCCCAAAAGAAGTCCAAGCTGCTGTCTCAGAGCTGCATTTTAGAGATGCACTCATCACTTGCTTTCCTAGCAGGCAGCAGGAGCCTGGGTGATGGCAAGGAGTGGCTTTATTCCACTGTGTGGAAGGGCAGAGGGTGTGCATTATTTGTTCAAGCTTCTGACACCTGAGCTCTGTCTCCTTGCCTGGCCTTGAGGAAGGCAGAGCAAGAAGGAAAGAGAGAACTATTATTACCCAAAAAACCTGTCTTTTTTTTTTTTTTTTTCCTTTTTTTCCCCCCATTTTGTTGCAAAAATTAAATTTTCTATAGCGAGGAAACTTTTGTTTCTTTTTACTCCCCATTTATCAATAAGTGTTACTACAAATTATTTATAAATTCTCTGCAGCTCAGAATGAAAGTGTGTTTTTCATAGTAAGACAGAAAAATCTGATCCAACAACCTCATAGCAGTTGAAATTTGGAATTCTACATAAGCATTACATGCTTTCCTCATGAATCCACACAAGTATGATACAGGTGTCTGAAGTTGCTATAAATATCACTTCTAGATAAGAATTACCTTCAAAAATACCTTGGAAACTTGTTTTCCCCCCTCCTAGAAATCCCTAGCAGGAATTGGCAAGAATAAATTGCCACCTGGGGCAGCTCATGGAGAATTTTCCTCCCTGCACATCACTTTTCTTCCCAACATCTGTGCACAACTCATAGGAAGTGCTGTGTGAAAAACTGAGCCACCCACAGATGATCCAGTGGCCATGACAAACACTGTGATGTTTAAAATGTCTATTTTTGCCTCCTAATTCCTGAAATTTAAAATAAAAAATAAGAAAGAATGTGAATTACTCAGCTCTGTGTCAGCTCTCCATCTCTTCACAGACTTTCAAAATGGGTGGTTTCATTTGTCAGGGCCTTCTTCTTGGCTGTAGCTGTGCTGAAGAGAAAGATGAAAACTTTTTAAAAGCAGTGAGGCCTCTCACAGTATTTAAGATGAAGGTGGCAAAGGCAGGTCCATGGCCCTCCCCTGCATGGCTGATGGATCTTGTTCTGAGTTAGAGCACTTGGGGAAATAACCTCCTCTCCTTTCAGCAGCTGTTTGAGGCTTGTCATCTTGAAGTTTTCCCCAGCACAATTTAAACATGCTGTCAGCTCCTTTTAGTGACTTAGTTAAAATCACCTTCAGTAAGGAGTATTTAATTACACCTTCTAATACCTTATTCAGGCTGCCCTCCTGGATTTTTGAGAATCTGGAGAATGCTGCTAATAGAGCAGAGCCAGCATTTACAGGAATAAATTAATGGCAGTCCCATAACTGTGCTTTTTACATCTGACACATTCTCCAAGGCTAGCACAGTACCTCCCATACTCCTTCAAATTCATTTGTTCCATTTCAGCTCAGCCTTTTGAAATGTTTTGTGATGAATGGGTGTGCTGTACAAGCTGGTGATCAGGAGCAGCTGTTCATAGCCATGAATTAAATTGAATCCATCTGTCTGTGGGCTCTTTAAAGTGTGAGTTTCACATTGTCAGGAGACCTGATTACACCAGAGGAGGATCTGGGTGCTGTTTGCCAAAAAGAAAAGGAGAAATCTAAAGGAAGAGTGCTTGGATGGGCTCTGGGATACCCCTGTGGCCTCATCTGATTTAGCCTGCTGAGATGAGAGCAGAGTGGTCACAAGCAGCACTTCTGCACTGGCCAGCAGAGTGGTTCAGATGCAGACTGAATTTAGGAGCTGACTTTTACTAAGCTTTGTAGAACTCATGTGTGGTGGTTGCTGCTTGGTTTTTAATCCTGACCCTTTCACCTCATCACAAGTTCTTTAAATTTTTTGGTTGTAGTGTTTTTCAGAGGACGAACTGAAGAGGAGTAGTAGTGTTTTATTCAAACCAGCAAAAGGAGACAACACTCCTTTTTAGTTAGTTATTTTTTTTTGTTTTCCCCCCCAGTATGCCTGCATAATTTTTTTTATATTCCTTTACAAGTAGAGACGAGCAAAATGTATTTCCTGAAGCTGTTTTGCAAACTGCACTGAAGGTAACATTTCAGCCCAACAAATGGTTGTTTCCTGATTGCAATAATTGTTCTCATAATTTTAAGTGAAAGCTTTAGTCCATAATAGTCTCTGTAAATGACACACTGGGTATGGAAGCCAGCTGATTCATGGCCTGAAATATGTTGATCTTATCCAGGGGTAACTTCTCTTGGTTTCCTTCTCCCAGTTTGCTCCTCACCAAGGTTTTTGTGGTGAGGGCTGTGTTCGTGCTGGGTTGTGTGTACAGCTCTAGGGAAAGGCAATCCTTGTTATCAGGAGCTTGCTCACCCAAGTACTTCATCTTCATGATATTTCACTTTAAGATTGTCAGCTTTTCTTGGAGGAGCAGAGCTTCTTTTGCCACTCTAAAACATAAATTGAAGTTGCAGGAGGGCCATAATTGATTTCCAGGCTCTGTCATGGTTTCCAGAGCTGCAGAGCCCCCCCTTTGCTGATGATCAGGTCTCCTCTCACCTGCACTGCTGCTGCACTCCTGCTGCAGGGCTGAGCCAGCAATTTTTAATTAACACTAAATTCGGTGCTGGCAGAAGCACTGAGAGGGTAATAAAAAAAAACCAAACAAAAGAAAAACCCAAAACAACCCCCACCAAAACAGAACACCCACACTGGCTTTGTGAGCTTGTATTTTGTGCCTGTTATCCTATTATTTTCTTTCACACAGAGAAAGCAGCACTGAAACCTGTTCTTTCTGTGTACCTGGTAAATACAGATGATTTTTTTTTTTAGTGTAAACTCATTAACATGTTCCACATGGAGAGGTGAGAATTGCACTTTGAATGAGGAGATTGATTGATGTTGGCTTGTATTAAGAAAATATGGCTAAGAGAAGGAGTCAATACATGCTCTTTTAATTTTATTTTTCTTTTTCCTGTTGAGTACATTGTTTTTCTCGTATGTGTTTAATGAGGGGACTTAGTGGGGGAATGCTATTGCTGAATAGCCAACAGTATCTTGTTATCCTCTTTTAAAGTATTTAAGAGTGTTAAAATACAGTTGTTAAGATCTGGCACTCATTTGGGTGCCCACTTGGGATTATAAAGGTGCAGCATCTGTAAATGAGCTGCAGGTGCAGAGTAAGCATTCAGTCCTCCACCATTTAACCTAAAAAGCAGCAAATCTGTGCACCAGTGAAATGTGTGGAACCACAGTGTCCTCCAAAGCCATGGAATAACCTGTCCTTCCTCTCTGGGAACGCTCAGACCTCTGGAAAAGGCTTGGTTCTCATCCCTCTCTGGGCTCTTCCAGTGCTCTGCCACCCTCACAAGTCAAAAATATTCTCATATTCAAATGAAACTTTCCATGTTCCAGTGGGCATGCCAAGCCCACTGCTGCAGCACTGATATGCCAGGGAATTATGAATTAAATTCTTGATTCCTTCTCTAGACTGCACTGATCATTAAGGGTGAAATTATGTGGTTTTAAATCCAAGTTCTTTTCCTTTGGCTTTTACAACCTGTTTTGAAAAATGAGGAGTTTTGGCACTGTTGTGTGCTGTAAGCAGAAAAGCTAATTATTTTGGGCAAGGAGGAGGCTGCTGGGCTAATTTCTTGGTAGACTTAATTGCTGATAATCAGGGATATCTGGTTCAGCTTAGACAGTACTGACAAGTTCCTATGAATTTGTGTTGGGGTGGTGTTCTCCCCAAAGAGTTTCAGAAAACCAGGAGCTTTGGCACTTGCCTGTTTGGAGGAAGGTGCAGGTGGTTGCAGCCAATAATTCCTATAATAGAGGTGAAGTGCAGGAAGAAAATGAAACAAAGAAGGAAATGCACATTCCTTCTGTGAAGAGGAAGAGTAAATTTCAGGATACTGGCAAGGCATTTATACACCTGTACAGTTTTATAACACTGAACTGCAAGCACCAGTTGAAGGTTTCAAAGAGGAATGATGTTTTAACATTATTATTATTATTCCTATTATTATTCCTATTATTATTCCTCCTTACTTTAAAAGAGCTGTTTGTTTTAAAAGGGAAGGTATTACTTTGGTTTTCATGCTGATCCCCCTTCAGCACGAGGAACAGACTTTATCTGTCTAAAATTCTTAGCAAAGCTCATCTGCTTTATGTTGTGTTTGACCATGGAGCACTGGCTGTTAGCAAATGCAAAATAATTAAGCAAATGGATCAAACATGAGTCATTATGGTTATGCATTGAAAAGATGGACTCATTTTTTCCTTATTTCCGGATTTTTTCTCATTCAGATAAAACTGTGGCTTCTTCTCGTGTAAATGAATTATTCTTACAGTTCTTGCAAATCTTTTCTGGATACTTCAGGGGAAAAAAAAATAGGATATTCCTTCTACAGATTCATGTTTCTCATGCTTCTTACTCTTGTTTGGTGGAGTGAACTCGGACCAGAACTCTTTCTATGTCTTTATTATGGTTACTTAAAAAAAACAACAAAACAAAAACCAAACAAAACAAAGAAAAACAAAACCCCACCAAAAGAAAACAACAAAAAAACAAACCTCAAAATCCTTCTACCATCTGACCATTTAAAAAAAGCAGTGTCTCACTTAAATATTTAGAGTTAAGTGTGCTTTTAAAGTTCATTATCAATATGAAAAATCCAGTTAAGCCACAGCCTGCTTTCCCCTACTGTTTCCCCAATAATTTCCTGCTTTCTGTAGTTCCTGGTGCTCCCTGGGTTTGTGTGAGTGGGAATTGCTTTCCCTGCTCTCTTCTGCACTGGGCTTATGTCCATTCCTTATTGTTAAACAAACCCTTGCTGTTGAAACAGCCAAACCTTTCAGGTGCTATCTATAATTTACTTTAGAGATTAGGTGATTGTAATTGGGAGGAGTTCCTGAAGCCTTTTGCTATTCTGATATTTCAGCTTTGGCTTGAGCAGCTCTGCTCTGCTCTGGGCTTTTCCTCAAAGCTACACAGGTGAGCTCAAATCTCATTTTTAACCTTTAGTTTCCTGCCTTGGTACCCAAGACCTCCTAAAGCAAAGCTTTGGGGAGGTTGTGTCCTGTCTGCTGTTGTGTTACACCCAAAATACACCCAACCTGTCACCTGGAGTTCTGAATTACTCCATCCTCAGCTGTCAGCTGCTACATCTGCTGAAAGAACAGAGCTTGATGTTATAGGTCCTGTAGATTATATCTCCTGTATTTTTAA
>NC_031773.1:66916346-67032317 GCF_001522545.3 Parus major
ATCTCCTGTATTTTTTAAAGCTACTTTTAATAAGACATATTAATTGATGTTATAGGTCCTGTAGATTATATCTCCTATATTTTTTAAAGCTATTTTTAATAAGACACACTAATTGATATTATATGTCCTATAGATTATATCTCCTGTATTTTTAAAAATTATTTTTAATACAATATATTTATGACACATCTCCTGTAGATCTCTGCAGATTTCCATTCCTTTTGCCAAGTTTTGTGGGGATTGAATAGGTGCAGTTGAAATGTTCTGGGGTTCTTTCTTGCAGATGGGACGTGGTAGTGATTTTAAGTGCTTGGTTTTCTTTGCAGTGTTTCAAAATACATTCAGTGAGGTTTGAATTGGAAAGAGTAACCCTGCAAGCAGCAGAAATTCTGCTAGAAATTCTCACTGTTTCTGTGCTGCCTGGTAAATTTAGATTTTTTTTTTTTTCCTCTCAAGTTACATGCTTTTAAAAATTACAATAAATAGGCAAGTATACCTTTGAAAAGTCCTTATCTCCTGTGGTATGACAGCACAATAAAATTGACCTTGGTCCTGAGAGCTTTGAAAAGACTGCAGTAAAAGTGTAGATGTTTACCCTGCAAAACTGCCTTCTCTGCTTTGAAATATTTAGTGATTTAGTGCTTTGTTGATAGTGAATTCATGATGCCTTCAGTTAAACCACTCTGAGTAGCCTTTCTTTCATTCTTTTCCCTTTTACGATGGTATCCACCCCTGTAAAATGCTAATGAAATTGGATAAGTGCTACCCAGAAACAAGGTAACCATTGACTTCATCAAGGAAAGAAATCTTGTTTAACGCCCTTGGAAAACTCAACAGGGAACGTCAGACAATGCTTTACTCACAAAGAGGATGACATCTCTTTGCTGATATGCAAAGTCGTTTGTCATTTAGGGAAGAGGTAAAGCAGCATCTCCAGTGTCAGTAATGCCTGGCTGTGTCTTAAAGCTGTTTTTTTTTGGAGGTGGAGGTTTGAAAGAATGTGTTATGAACTATGAAAAAATGTGCTGTTTGCTCTTTGAGGATTTTAATTATTTTAATTGGCATTTGTCAAAGTAGGTACTGAAGTTAGTGCAGGGTAGATCTTCTGGGATGATAAAAATATGATTATCACAACAGTCCTGGGCTTCATTACAAGTTATTTTACTGATACTGAACTACAAAGTTTATACACTTCTGTTTTAATTTGTTAATAAATTAGGGTCCAGGTTGACTTTATCTGTGAGCTAAATCTTAATCCCAAGGGTTTCCTTCCTAGATGTTAGGATTTTGCACCAGAAGTTATGAAGGGTGTTGATTCTACCTGCCTTCAGCATTTGGTTAAGGCTTAGGGGCAGTGTAGGCTTGCAAGCAGATGATGCATTAGAACAACTAAATTTTCTATTAAAGTAAAAAATACTTGGTTTAAATGCATCCTAGTTTGTTGCTTAATTTGGGTCTAATTTAGTTTTTTTTTGCTGGTGGATATATAATTTGTAATCAAGCTGAAATAGTTTTCAAATGGTGAAGAAACACTTGTTTTGAGTGCTGTTCTAAAATAAAACCATGTTCCCATGCTAATTTCACTCTGGATTGTCCTGACCATTACAAGAGGGATATGATGAGGGCAGACAAGCTTGTTCCTAATTTTAAGGGTTGGGAAAAAGAGTTATTGCAATGTGACTAAGCAAGAACCCATGGTGAATGTGGTTAAGGAAGAGAATGAGACGTGTCTCTCTTGGGACATTATTCTGTTTATGGAAGATAATCTCTTTTAGGGGTGATGAGTGCAAGTGCATCTGGGATATCTCCAAGGTGACTGGTTTAAAAGTCCTGAAGTGCTGCTGTATTTTTGTTTGAGCTGTACCCACGACATGTGAGATGCATTCTGTTCCAGCTCGGAGCAAATCCAGTATCAGTGGCACTTCCACAGGAACACACAGGGCATTTCTTCAGTCTGACAGACAATCCCATCTTTTCCTGTTGCTATAGCACAGTCCCTGGTTTGTGCTGCAGCCTTTAAGCAGGATTTATCAGGCAGTAGATCCTGAGGACAGCTGTGGGGTCGGGAGCAGGGAAGAGGAGCTCTGTGGAGGTGACGTGGAGCAGTGGCCCAGCAGGGATTGGGAAGGAGGGAGGAAGGATGCTGTGCCCTTTGGAAAGGAGCACACCATGACTCTGGATGAGGGTCAGGCTCTGTTCCAGCTCTGTTCCTGAGGACAGCTGTCCTTTCCAGCCTCTCCACAGCGGCCGTGGGTTCCTGCGCTCCCAGCAGGATGCACAGCCTCCACAGGGAGCTGGGAGGGAAAGAGGGAGGGAGGAATTCTCTGGCATGAAAAGAAAGGATACAAGCTGGATCCATCAGCTTGAAACTGGATCAAACTGGCTCTAAATAGCCTAAAACTTTTTATATATATATATATATATATAATTAAATTTCTAACATGGCCTAAAGAGTTCAAACTGGTCCAAGAGTTCAAACCAGCCAGTTCTGACTGGTTCAAACCAGTTCAATCCAGTTCAGAACAGTTCTGACTGGTTCCAACCTGTTCCAACTACTTCAGAACAGTTCAGATTACTTCCAACTGGTCCAGACCTGTTCCAACTGGTTCAAACAGCTTCCAGCCATTTCTGACTGGTTCAAACCATTTCTGGCCAGTTTAAACTGGATCCAACTGCTTCAAACCTGTTTTGACCAGTTCAACCTAGTTCTGACCAGTTTAAACTGGTTCTTACTGCTTCTGGGTGGTTCTGCCTCATTTTGACTGGTTCAAACCACTTCAAAATGTTTTAGATTTGTTCCAACCCATTCAAACTGGTTCAAGCTGGCTCTGGCAGGTTCCAAACCAGTTCATGCCAGTTCAGACTGTATCCAATGGGTATAAACTGGTTCAAACTGATTAATTCCATTATTCTGTATGTTCCATTTCCTACCTGGAGTGAATTGTTGGCCGCTTAAGCTGTCACAGTCAGGATGAGAGGAACAACCCCTGAGAACATTTGGAGCTGCCATGTTACTCACAGTCATGGCTGTGCTCTGATTATTCCAATATGAACATAATGCCATGCCTTTTACTAATCAAGGTCTAATAAAACAAAGATCAGAAAATTAAATTATTGTAGAGGATCCCATTCCAATTTTTTACATCTTTGATGTGGATACTTTTCATAAATAGAGCAAATGCTTCTAATTGTATTTTCTCAAGCAGTTCTGAAGAGGTCTGTCTCCTATTGCATCCTAAATTCCTAAAAATGACCTGCTTAAATTTTATTCAGGATCTCTGACTGTTATTAGAACTTTTTTACATATTAGAACCATATTTTACATATGTAGTTATTATTAAATCGTTTCAAACTGCATTAATTCTTGTTAAGAACCTTATGTTTCTACCTTAATCTTTACCTTTCTTTTTTTTTTCTCCTCCAACTAGAAATGGTTGGATTAAAGTGCTCATCCATCCTTTACTGAGCAATATGAATGGCCTGAGTCCAAGGTAACTTATGACACCTTGTTCATCCTGGATCTTGTTGTATTCCACCAACACAAACTCTTTCCAGAATGTATGGAACACTTTGATCTCGTGAATGGTGTAGACAAGATTATGGCTGGTTCCCCTATCTGTAACCAAGCTATCTCTGGCTCAGTCACTTTCATCATGAAAAAGTTGACAGCTTTGGTTGGTTTGCATTTTTAAAGTTCTTTTCCTGAGCAGAACTGTGAGGATTGTCTCATGCTGTGTATTCTTTTCTGCTTGCAGTGGAGGAAACATGGGGGTTAATTTGATAAAGCCACCCAGCATTGTTTCCTTCCTCACACAACTACATTGCCTGGGAGGGCAGCAAAAAAAGGGTGCCACAGGTTGGGAGAAAGCCATCCTCGAGTTTGGGCAAGAAGGAGAAGAAGGGGTTGGGTTCAGTGGCTGTTTGGGCAGTCCAGAGATGATGACTCTGTGTGCTCTGTGGTTGCTGTCCCAGGGCAGTGACTCACGGCTGGACACACCTGGATTGTCACCTCTCAGCTCTGGTCCTGCTGGGAGTGAGGAGAGGTGAGTGCTGGATCCCAGGGCCAGGATGTTTGATGGGACAAGGGAGGTGGGACAGAGGGATGCTCCTGACTACCCACTCCCCTTTTCCTAGGAGAGAAGGTGGCAGAGAGGGTAGGAAATTCCCACCAGCTGGAATCAGCCCGCTGGAAATTAGCAGAGACACACTGAATTCCAGCATTAATCCATTGCTTTGACTTCAGCACTTTTAATTGCGCTGTTTGGTTTTTCTTTTTTGGAAATACTTTTTTTTTTCCCAGGCCCTTTGACCAGTTTGGCTTCTCTTCTTTTGCTAGAATCATCCCTTGGATGTCAGTGTCCTGTTCTTTTGTGTTTCACCTTCAGAATTAATCATCTAATTGTGGAGAGGGCTGACCCCCGTGGCCTGTGTTTGACCAAATTGCTAAGAAATAACTGTGAATACTAATGATGCTAAATATTGAAATCCTTGCAGAAACAACTGCAAGTGTTTTCCCCTCCCATGTTCAGGCAGCCCCAGGAATGAGCAGTGTGATTCAACTTAAGTGGCTTTTTGCTCAAACTTCTTATACCCAAAACCTGGTTCAAACCACACTTTTAATGCCTCCTCCCTTTTATTTCACTGTCTACTTTTCCTGGGCTGTGTTGTTTTTTAATATTGATGTCACATTTAAAAAAATACTGCTGTAGAATGATTTCTTCAGGAGACCCATGGCTGGACAATATTATTAAAGTTTGAATTCTGAATTAAAAATTATACTGAAGTTTGGGGGTTTCATAGAAGAGGTGAAGTTGATAGCAGCAGGAAAATGTTTTAAAATTACAAATTTTGCTTTCTATTTAAGGTTACAATAAGTTATAGTGAGACTTAACCTGAAGTTTTTCTCAGAATTTGTTAAGTTGGCCTGAATGTCCTCCCAGTTTTTGGAGAGAAAACTGTTCTTAGTCTCCTTACCCTGATATTGTTACTTTTGATTTATTTTGCACAGTTCAGTATGTTTAATATTGATACTTTAATACTTTATTTTACATCATTTGTGCTAAATAGAGTGTAAACATCTTCTCATCACCTAAACTGTGAAATTGCAAGCATTGGGTGTGCATGAGAGGAATTTCAGAGTTTTTCTGTGTATTTTTAAAACTGAATTTGTGCTGTGCATACTGAGCCACATTAAAGGAATCCCTGGTGCAGCTTCCCTGGGTCTGAGTGCCTTATAATATGATTTCAGCTACAGTGGTGCACAGGCTCCAGCAGCCTGGTGAGCAGTGATGACTGCTTCAGATGCAGCACTGATGTCTGGCCTACTTTTGGATTTATTCTATCCCTTCTCTCCAGCCTCCCTCTCCTCCTGTGCTGAAAAAGACACTGTCAACCCCTCTGTATTTAAAAAAAAAATATTGTATGTATTTCTTTAGTGTAAAGGAATAATACTACTTAGAGTTCATCAGACTTTTTACAGTGTTTGTAATTATTTTTTTTTAAAAGAGAACTTTCATTCATTTTCGTTTGTGTGTTTATTTACTGTGCTCTGCTAAAGCTCTTGCTGAGCTTCCAAAGACAAGTTCTAAACATGAGCTAAGTGGATGCTTTCAAATAGCTGAATAATAATTGAGGACCTCAACATGTGGGAAAACTGGACTCTTTTCTCTTTTTTTTTTCTTTTTTTTTTTCCCCCCTCCTTCTTTCTGAAATTTTTTCCCCTTCTTGTTACCAGCCTTTGTGTGCTGGGCTTTACACTGATATTTGGCACTTGCATCAAACTCATCCAGTCTGAATTCCTTTCAATATGTGATTAAAGAAAGCAAAACAGAAAAGGCTCGATTTAAAAATGTCATCTCTTTGGGTTTTATTTTTCTTTTTCAGTCCCAAGGGATGCAAAGCCATGAAATGAGTCTCTGCATCTTCCCCAGGAGCCAGCACTCCCAGCTGGGGCCAGGCTGGACTCTTTCCTTCAGTATCCACAAACCCTCCCCTGTTGTCCTTCAATTTTTGAGTTTTACTCATAATTTGAGGTGATTGATGTGAGTGGAAACCACGTGAATGGAAGTGCAGGAATACAGCCATGAAGAAGAGCACTGAGGAGGTCTGACCTCTGTAGGAGTAGAATTGGGTAGACAGTTTATGAATAAATTTGTGACCTTTTATTTTTATTATTTATATAAAAATGTAGTGGTTTTCCAGGCACCCCTTCTCTTCTCAGGAAAAGTCAGGTGTGCAAATTTAAGTTGTGATGAAAGAGGCATGCAGAAACAAAACTGAAAGCACCCTTTCTCCTCCCATCCCTTTTTCCTTGTAGTTTTTTCCCCCCCTTTTGCTTGTAAAAGGAAACAGCAGGTCTGTCTTTGCTTCAGAAGGAGAGATCTTTCAGCACTGTATCAAAGTGCAGGGGGCTGTTAATCAATTACACATTTTCAGCTGGAAATAGAAAATCAGCCTGGTTATTCACTTCTGTGATCAGCCAAGGAGATAACTCTGAAAACTGCAAGGCACGGTTTTGTTCCCATTTTTATCTGAGTCAGGAGGGAGGGAAAAGCATTGTAAGTTGGTGACATTTTAAATGCACAGATGTGAATACTTTAGTAACCATCATGTCCCATAAATCCCAGACAACTGTCCAAACATCAGGGTTAGCCTAGAAAAAAATACTGCTATTTATTTTGCTACCTGAGTTGTTAGTATCTACTGAAATCTCTGTTTACAGCTGAGCTTAAATGTGGTTTAATTCTGTTTGTAGTAAAAAATGCTTGGAGAATCCAAAGCTATCACACTGCTTATGAATTAGAACACGCTGTTTTTAAAACTTTTTAAACAGAAATGCAAAATGAGAACATTGTGGCATTTCAGGAGGTGTGATAAATGGAGAAGCTGCTTATCCAGAGCCAAAGCTCCTTGAGAATCTGTTTGCAGTGGTGTGGGGTGAGGGTGCCTGTACAGATTCAGCAATCATTTCTCCAAAACAGCACACAGATTTACTAAAAGATTGTGTAGAGTAGCAAAAGGGCAAAGCTTCTGAAGGGTTTTCACAAACACAGAGCTCTTCAGAGCTTTGTGATTTCAGAAAACAACAATCAGCTGAGGATTGAGAATAAATGCAGGTGACAGAAGGACTTTCAAAAGTCCAGAGAGGTGGCATGGAAGGGATAATTAGTGCATGTGTAATGTCTTGCTTCATCCCCTGATTGCCCATGGCAAGAAGAAAAGGTGATGAGAAAAAGGTGATGGCAGAGGGAGCTGCTCAGGGGAGGGGTACAGAAGATACCAGGAGGTAGAAGGGATCATGAAGTGCTGATGTCCTTTGTGTTTTAACAAGCTGGATCAGGTGTGTGCTAGGTTTATCCAGCGATTTGATTTCTTGGTCTGTGTTTTCTGTGTAAGCTCTTTGTAACAAAATGTTTGACACCAATGCCCTCTGGCCAGCACCACCTGTGCAGTCAGAATCCATCTGATCCTGCAGTGTGTGGTATTTGTTTGCAGAGTTGAAGGGAGGTCCCTTTCCAAGGAGATTCTCCATCGTATTTGCCAAAACAATGTGTGTAGGCACAGGGGGAGAGCTCTCACCAGCACAGGCAGCAATACAGCAATGCCCAGGGGTTGTTGCTTTTAGGACTGAACCAAAAAAAGCTCTGTGTGTTGCTGTGTGGATGGACACAACCAACCATTTGGATGTGATCCAAATGAAGGCCAGGCACAAACACAAGAGCTAGTTGTACAGCAGCTTGGTAGGGCAGGTGAAAGAAATGCCAGCACTTCACAGGTTTTGCTCCTCAAGGCCTAACAAGGAAACAGTTCATAAATTTGAGGGAACATCTGCTGATAAACTCTGAAAGTTTGGGCCTGCCTTCCCCCTGGGTCGTAAGAGCTGTTACCTCTTGGTGTTTCCTTGTGAAACAAGAGAGCACAGGGTGCTTCTCTTGGGCTGTCAGGGGTACAAAAGCACATTTTCCTGAGACCAGCCTGCTGCTTGCAAAGTCTTGTGTGAGAGGAGTTAAAACATGGAGAGAAATAGTCTGTCTCCTGTGGTGGAAGATGTGCTACACTTCCTGACCGAGGAGGTGGAAAAGCAGCCAGATGTGAAATGTTTTGGAAGGGTGGGATGTGGCAGCCCAGACTAACAAAGCTGCAGTTGGTGTGAGGCCTCAGAGGAGCAGGGATAACCCCAAGCCTGCCTTGGGAGGGAGAGCCAGAAGTGGTTTTCTCACCTTGGAAATCGTAGAATAACGATATATTTTGCTTGCAAGGCAGTTTCTCACCAAAACGAAGATTTCTTTTTAAAGCAAGCACCACAATATGAAATGCATGGAAATAAGTTGCTATGACTGCTTCTGGTGTGCAAATGTTTGGAATATGTGCATGCAAATACTCCACAAAAAGCCAGAATTTCTCCCAGGCCTGTGATGGGATCAAGCAGCAGTCGTACCCCTGCCTCTCAGAGCCTTCCTCCCTTGGGGCACAGCCTCACCCTCACCTCCAACAGCTCAGGGACTCACTGGGGTAAAGAAAAACATAGCACTAGTGATAAATAAGTGCAGGAAGGTGAAGCAGTGGGAGAGGCTCTCCCTGTGCTCCCCAGAGCTACCTTGGCTTGCAGGTGAGCACTGGCAGGGTTTGGTCCTGGCCCAGAGACAGCTGCTGTGAGCCTCAGGCTGTGGAGCTCCTGAACTGACAGCTCTGCTGATGCTCACCTGATAACAGCTCAGCCTTTTATGCCTGGCTAACTTGAGCACTACTTAATTCCTGCAGAAGCTTGGCATAACTAAAAGGCTTGGCAGCTTGAGTTGTAAACCGCCAGGAATTCGAGAGAGGTTGATTTAGTTTATTTTATTGTGTGCCAGAAGCTCTATTTAAAGTGTCTGACCTCGAGATGCAACAAAAAAGAAAGTTCCTCTGATCTTCTTTGGCACCATTTTCAGACCCTTTCAATGAAAGGGAAATATTTTGTTGGTGTCTACCATCCTCTTAAATGTGAAATATGCAAGGAACGAAGAGCTCTGATTATCAGTAACAACATGAAACTTTCAGTGGGTTTGTTTCTGTTCCCTGACCTGAGTTCTGGACTTGTTCTTTCATGTCATGAAATGAAATGTCTCTGACATATCAACAGCACACATTACTGGCACAAATGGAGTGGTTTTAGTAATGCTTTTTTGGAAGAGACATCGCCTACTAATTCAGTCTCTATCTGTTCATTAAGGTGAGCAGTTTATTAACTGTTAGTTTTACTTTAATGCTTCATTGAGGCAGAACTTCTTAGCTAGAAGAGAAAAATACTGCTCAGCTTCTTTATAGGAATTTTCAGGATTGGTATAATGACTTTTGTGAGAACTTTGTGACAAAAAAAAAGCCAGTGTGACACGAAATAGCATCTCACATCATGCTTACTGAGATGCTAAGCAAGATTCAAGCACTTCCAGATGGAAATACAATGTATGCTGTGTTTGATTTAAGAGGAGTAGTTAGTTTTCAGGAGCTTCAAGTCAGATAATGGTAAAAAAATTGTGATGTATTTTTCTATGAGTCCTGGGCAGCTCTGAGAGCAGGTCTTTTCCTATCTGTTTTTTTCTTTCAGAAGCATCCTTATCTCTGTGACTTTGAAGTTCTAAAGGGCAGACACTATTACTGTTTATTTTAAGTACTGTGAAAATATGCTCCAAAATATTTCAGACCCTCACTTTCAAGCATATCTTTCCCAGTAGTTTCTAAAAGGTCTGCAAGTTTGAATGCTGAGAATTTGCTTGTTTTCTATCACTTACCAACCGTTCCTGTAAATTAAAATTTAGTCCTATTATGGTAGTATGATAAATTCAAATAGGTTTTCCTGGCCTATGTTCCTCCTTGAAATGATGAGCTGATGTTCATGAATATTTGAATATATTCATATATTGAATATATTGAATATTATGAATATGAAAAATATTTTTCTTTTATTTTATGGGCTATATCTGCAGCCTACACATGTGACATTGAATATTATCAGTGAAAACTGCTTGATAAATCTTTTACACTAAGTCACCGATTTTTTATTTTTATTTTTATTTTTTTGGTTTGATTTCATCACAGCATTCTACAAGGAGGAACTGCAGCTCTTGACTCTGTAAAGTGCCTGTTTAAAAGTAGTTTTATGAGGCAGAAATTTCTGTTTGGCTCCGAGTGAAGCATTTCTCGCAGACCCATCTCCCTTCCTGAGCTTTTTCGCACCATAAAGTTTGTGCAGAGTGCTCTGATGTTGTCTCTGTACCCCATTACCTGAGTGCTGCAGCAAGAAGTGTCCAGATAAATAATTGAGAATTAATGAAGAACTTAGCTTTTTATGGAAGACACTAGTATCCAGTTTGCTGCACAGCAATAGCCCTGATATCCTGTCTCAAACAAGCATGGAAGCAGTAGAGTTCATCTCACCAGTCAGCAGCAATCACTCCTCACTGCACACCACAGGCAGATCTGCTGAGTGCAAAGGTGCTGGTTTTATGTTGCTATTTATCAGACCAGAACTACTGACTTTACTATCAAAGCATTTACTTTATTTATTTTGGAGACTGGTACTCTTCCAGGAGAAAAGTAGAAACCTATTTGAGGAGAATCAGCGTGCGGGAAAAGTGCTTCAAGCCCGCTTTCAGAAGTTACTTCCTTTATTTCCTCCATTATTTCAGTATTTATCAGACAGCCTCAAAGAAACTTTCTGTTTAAGTCACCTTTATGCCAGCCTAGGGCTGTTGATGAGGTACCTGTGGTAAAATACCCATCAGCCTGCTTAGAAGTGAAGCAAGCTGGAGCACAAGACCAACAGAGGGTTTTCAGATACTTCAGCTGTTCCTAGCTTTGCTAATTTTATTTCCTTGCTAATTTTCTTGGCTTTATTTTTATCATTTATCCAGTGGCCAGAGGTACAAGAAGGCTGTTATAGCACTGCTGGCAAACACATGAGAAGATACAACTTAGCTGTAAACAGGCAGGGAGTTATGACAGAAAAAGGAAATAGAGGGAATTAATTACATTAGAGTAATATTTTGTCTGGAAGCTGTAAGAGATCTGGGATTTGAAGTTATTTGTTGAAAAGAGTAACTGCTACCAGTTTCTAAATATATATTTTAACATGAGGGTAGCTATTGGGGCAGGGGGAGGAGTAATGAGGGGAGCTGAGGTGGGCATGGCTTGATGCAGAGGTTTTCCTGGGGGTCTCCTGGGATTGCAGTGTCTGAGGCAACTATTCCTTTATTTAATGTATATTCTGTGGCTTCTAGCCCAGCTTCTCATTTTGAGACACCCCAGGTCTAGATGGCACATGTGCCATACAGTAAACTTTTGCTTAAAATTAATTTGAGACTGTTTCTTTTAATGGTAAAGCAGTCAATGTAAAGGTAAGGATATTAAGGATGTTGTCTGTTAAAAAACAAAAGAATGTTGAGACCTGACTGTGCAGAAGTTTCTAAGTCACCTCTCCAGGGTGTGGAGAAGCTGTCTGAATTCACTTCCATACTTGGACAATTATTGCCTCTTGGAGGACAGGAGACAAAAAGAGACTGGGAAAGGTAAAAAATGGAAATAAAGCAAATCTGAAGAGTGATGTGCAAAAGCTGGAAGTGGTTTGTGTCAGTGTGCAATATACAGGACAAAGCGAGGTGCATGTGAATGTAGAAGCAATCCCCCTCATCCCATTCCTTCCTTCTTTCCTTTTGTGGGTTGGTTGCTTTGTTTCTTTTTTGTTTCAGTGGTTTGATGTCTTTGAGGTTGTTCATGCTGTTGCTTCCTTGACTTGCAGGAAGGGATTGTTGGGGGGCCAGGGAGTCTCAAATAGCTCTTCTTGGAACTATTGCAACTTCCTTTAAGTTGCGAGACTTAAATGTTTTTAATTAAGTTGGCTTTGCCTTAAAAATGTGAATTTAGTACTTAAAAATCAAGCAGTGTTTTTAAAGACTCTTTTCTCATCTGCTCTGACCTCCTCCCACCACCAAGGTCACTCAGCTGTACTGCAGAGGAAGCGTGGAAGGAAAAATGTTTTCAGTTTGCCAGGAACCACTACAACCTCGAGGGATTTTGAGCAGTGGGTCATTTTAAGAACTGTGACTTGTTAAAGTACCTGGAATTTGTTCAGAACATTCTTGTTGTTGCTGTTGCTGGTAGAGAAGCAGTTACTCAGTTTTCCAGCCGGACACATCTTGTAACGCAGTCCACTTCCAGCACCACCATTTTCAGATGACCATTTTTAACCTTGTTAACTTCAGAGGGCTTGTTCCTGCACGTGGGAGCCATGACAAACTATATTGTAGGATGGTCAAACCCTTAAATAATGCACAGCCTGTTGCACTTGGCATAGCTCCTTCTTGTAGCCTTGGATGTGTGTGTCAAACCCAAAGAGACAAAACCAGACTCACTGGGGCACACTGAGGTGCGTATATATGAATTATGCTAATGCCAAGCAGTTATACCAATTCACAGCTTGCCAGATTGTCTGTGCTGGATGGGAAATGTTAATTCTCTGCCCTAGAGGATGGAGCTGGTTGTAATCAATCTCTCCCCACAGTGAGGCCTCGGTGAAGGGGAATGTATAAACAGCTGCGGCACGGCTGCTCTGCGAGCACGGATGTGTCCTCCTGCAGTGAGATCTCTGGGTCACCAGGTGTCCTGGTTTCAGCTGGGATAGAGCTCATTTTCCTCCTAGCAGCCAGGACAGAGCTGTGTTTTGGAGCTATAACGTTGATAACACCCTGATGTTTTGGCTGTTGCTAAGTAGTGCTCACCCTGAGTCAAGGACTTTGAGTGTCTCATGCTCTGCCAGCCAGGAGAGGCACCAGAAGCTGGGAGGGAGCTTGGCCAGCTGACCCAAGCTGGCCAAAGGGATATTCCAGACCATACAACGTCATGGCCAGGATATAAACTGGGGGGAGCTGGCTGGGAGGTGCCCATGGCTGTTTGGGGACAGGCTGAGCATCCGTCAGCAGTGGGTGAGCAATCGCATTGTGCGTGGTTTGTCTTTCTTGAGTTTTATTTCTTTGTCTCTTCTCATTACAAAAATGTTAATATTACTGCTATTATTACTATTATTAATAATAATTACTACTACTATTATTTGTTTCAGTTTTTGAACTGTTCTTATCTTTATGTTTTGTATATATATATATTATATATATGTTTTGCCTTTTTCTGGTTGTCCTCCCCATCCCACCAGGGGCAGGGAGGGAGGGAGCAGCTCTGTGGTACCTGGTTGTCATCCAGAACTAAACCCCAGGGACCATACAAACCATAGTAAATGGGTTTCAGGAACCTCTCCATGGGTTAGCCAGCTGAGCTGTTCTTCCATCCTCCAGAGAAATGCTCTGCTGCTTTCACCCACCCTGTCCTCTTGTACCTCTGGGTTCTGGCAGCTTCCTCTCCTTGACATTTTGCCCTCTCCTCACCCTGATTGTCTCAACAAAATGTTCTTAAAATGCTGCTGAGCTGCATTTGAGCCACAGGTTGGCAGCTGTGCTCCTGTCAAGACCTTTATGCGTGTTCTTGATCCCATTCAGATGTAACAGGACATAACCATGGGACCAAAATGGGAGAATTCATTTTACCTGTGGTCAGGAGCTGTTTGTTTCTGGTGTTTCTGGTGGCTTGAGAAGTCATTGTGATTGTTGTACGTGGTTATAGATTCTGTCTCGGCCCAACTTCCAAGTTAGTCTTGTTTGGATCAGATGACCTCTGGAGTTCACTCCCAACCTAACTTATTCTGCAATTTATACTGCTATTTAATCATAGTACAGATAAGGAGCAGATGGTGCAGTAAAAGAACTGGTGAGCATAGCTCAGGATTCAGAAACAAAAGGTGATTCATGGGCTAAAAAATAGAGAAGAGTCAAGTGTGTATCTCTCTTTTGCAACTCAACATATTTGCATAGGCTGGTATTCAAATATTTTCTGGTTTTGATAATCCACTATCTAATTGAGAGGTCACAGAGATAAAGGTCTGGCATATATGTTTTTTTATGAATGTTATTTAAAATTCTTAGTCCTAGCTCCTTAAAAGAGAGCTAGACATGAAATGTCTACTGAGGCTACACAAGTAGCAGGGGAATCAGCTTACAAAAGAAGGATTAACTTGTAGATTTTTCCACCTCTTGACAGGTTATTCACACACTTTTATTCATTTATACCCATTTGAAAACAGCTCAGCAGGGTGATCCCAGCTGCTCACCAAAATAAAACTTTCTACAACAATAGGTTTTATTAGTGATGCATTTGTATATATTAATTTTGCAGATGACTTGTTAACATTACTGAATCACTGAACTTTCATTCCTCATATAACTAAGCATTTGTTTTACTGCTGCAAGCATTCACATGAGTATAAACTGCTCAGCTATAATGATATGTGCCCTCCCAAAGTGTTTATTCTGTGGTTGGTGACTTGTGCTCCAATGTACTTTAACTCCCAGTGCAT
This sequence comes from Parus major, assembly GCF_001522545.3. Classification (NCBI taxonomy): domain Eukaryota; kingdom Metazoa; phylum Chordata; class Aves; order Passeriformes; family Paridae; genus Parus; species Parus major. The sequence continues at coordinate 66,930,784 of NC_031773.1, forward strand.
AGTGCAGCATTTTTTTCCTTGAAGTAGAAGAAGAATCATATGCTTTTGGAACAATAAATGGTCTTAAATAGTACCAACACCTGCTTGAAAGTCAGATCAGGAATTAATGCATGTTTTATATCATGTCACTTTCAATCTCAGTTACCTGAAGCTGCCTTTATTTCAGAAGGCAGGTACTCAAAATTCTGCTTTTTTGGCTTAATAACTGTACTGCAAGGTTACAGCTTTCCAAATCCCCTGGGTGGCTTTTTCCCAAGGATCATCCTTGCAAGTTATTGCAGCCACCATCAGCGCTGGGGGTTTGTGAGAGTGCTGGCCCCATGCCATGCCCCCTGTGTGCAGTGAGAGTTACCTGTAGGGCCAGGGTGGTTGCTGCAATGAAGATAGAAGTGTGGAGGTGCCTGGGATGACATCCAGTCCAAGCTGTAGAGTATAACCACCATTTTTTGGTTCCTGTGGCACAGAGGAACTTCCTTCTGCACTGCTGGGTGCACTGACACCTTTGGCCAAGACCTCTGCCAGTTCTGGGGATTGTTTTGTTGGAAGCTGTTTCCAGCCCATATTGCTGTGCCTGCTCCCAGGTGTGCTGCTTCTGAAACCCTTGTGTTTGCTTGGCTCATAGGGTGTGTGCTCTTCCTGTTCTTCCCTCCTCCTTGAGCAGATCTATTTACCCTCTGTCATGTTCTGCACTCATAAAGTCTGTCCCATAAGGTTGTTTAAGGGTGGATACCTCCTCTTACCTTATAGCTCTTATTCAGTGCTGCTGACTGCACCACAAAAATAGAAACCAGTAATTTCTGTTCGTTCTTGGTAATAAATGACCTTGGGACCTGGTCTCTGAGGGCCTAAACTGTAAATAATTAAACTTTACCTCTGTGAAACCCTCACTCAACCCAGGTTGCTTTTAGCTGTAATTTTATAACAGTTAACTTTTAATTTCTTTTCCAGACTCTGTGGTCATGGAGCATGGTCAAAAACCCCCCAAAAAGTTAAAAGTGATGCACACCTTTTATTTTTGTGCATATTATGAGATAATAAATGCTGTGCAGTCAAAAACCCAAAAGCTGATGTAACTGCAGAGCAGCCATGTGTTAATTCCAACTTGGCCTAGTAGTTCCAATCAGGAGCAGGTTCTCAAGCTCATTGATTCCCTGTTTATTTTTCAGGTTTATCAAACTATGAGCTTTGTTTGGGCTTTTGTTCTTGACTAGCCTGATATTGGCAATTGAGATTTTTGATTTTTTTTTTTTTTTACTTCATATCCAAATAAAAGAGAGTGTGAAGGAAACAGGGTAGGATGCAATTTTTCAATATTAGCCAATGAAATGGATGATTTTATATTTTTGTAAAGATTAAATACACTTTCTAAATTTTTTAATTTAATTTTTTTATTTATTTTAAATTTTGGTGATTAAAAAAGAGCCAATTGTCTCTCATGGTTTAGGTTTTTTTGCCAGGAAAGTCTAATTAATATTGTGGGCATTCTGATCTGTGAACAGCAATATTCAAATTAAAGTGTGAGATTTAGTCCTGTGAGCATAGTGTGGTGAAATAAATTATTGAATGAGGCATTTGGAAGTGAGTGTTAAAGATGACAAAAATATGTGTACTACTGCACACCCAAATACTGGTTTTTCTTCTGAGAATCAGCTAGGTGCATGGGAGAACCTTGATTTTCAGGACAGAGGATTTTTCAAAATTGGTATTTAAAGGAAGCTAATGGAAGCTGGGCTATTGGCTGCTCTGTGCTTTCCTCCCCCTGAAAATCTCTGAAACAAAGGAGAAAAAGGAAAACTAGCTTTCATTTGGAGAGGCTGGTCTGCATCTCATGATGCTCTTTTAGAGGTTTCTTTCCCTTCTAATCCATGCTGTTAGCTTATCTCATGGTTGGCTTGTGCTAGTTATCTGTGCTGAGTAACTTTTTCAGTGTCCAGACAGTTCCACACTCAATGCACTGTTGTGACTTTATCCCTTCCAGTCTTCTTCCAAACAGTTCTTCAAAGTCATTTCCATCTTCTGACAGGGTTCTGTTCCTCCTGCAAATCCTTTGGACTTCTTTTTCTGCTTGTGTAATTGGATTTTCTGTGTAGGCCCATTGATCCAAATACTTCTCATATTAGCAATCACTTTTCAAGTGTCTGTTTCCCATGTGCAGCAAGAAAGGGATTGAAATTCATCAGGGATCTAAAAGAAAAGGTGAGAATGAAAAATAAAGTGGAAGCAAGATTTGCTCCCATCTTTATTTGTGCATTTGTGAGAGAGCAACACAGCTGACTCGAGCTCTGTGGGATGGGGACAGTAGGCAAAATATATTGTGGAGGTACAGTGCCCTCTGGATAATTCAAAAATGCATAAAATAAATCATTATGCTGCTCACAATTTCCTTTGTTGCTCTGGTGGCCTGAAACGTATCCCAGACTCCTCAAGTTTTGTGCAATCTTTTTTTTCTTCTGTAAATCTGGGGCTGTGGATGCTTCCACCCTCTGCTGCTGTGCTGAGCTCCTGGGGGAGGGGGGATGTCCAAATTCCTTTTCTGAGTAACAAACCCTCTGGTGTTCAGGCCAACAGAGTGAGTCAGGAGTGAGAGAGATCTTCCACTCCTCGCCTCCACTCAGGTTTGGAAATCTCTGGAAAAGCATTTGTGGTCAGTCTGGCATTAGTTTTGATACTGCATGTGCATAGTCTTCTGCATCTTGTGTATTATCCTCCTGGATAATATCCCTCTGGAGTGCACTAAAACATGAGAAAGAGAGGAATGCTAGGAAAGAGCAACCTGCTGTTAGGGAAATGCAAATTACACGGCGCCACAGTTTACATATTTCCATTTCAGGAGCAATTCAAGAAGGTATCATCTCCATCACTAGAGAAGTTTCACTAATTTATGTCCTCAGGACAATCTGCAGGGGTTAAAGTCTTGTTTTTTAACCCTTGAAGGCAAGTGCCACCTGCTGCAGTCCTTTGTGTTAAGACTTCATTACTGGGAGCCAGGGTGCTATATATATATATATGCCCCAAATTTTGAAGGAGCACTGTCACTGCTGCTGGTTTCATGCTACCCAGGCACTTTGTCCCTCTTGTCACCCACCAGAGCTGTCTGATCACCATGCTGCAATGCCTCATCTGCTCACAGTTAAAAGGAAAAGGGATGTTTAGCATCTCTTGAGCTTCCAGACTGCGCCCTGAGCAAGAGAGGGACCACACTGCTGCTGGTGCAGGAGAGGAGGGAGCTGGTGGGGAAACCTGGGGAAGCAGCACCTGTGATTCTGATGTGAATCCAGTGCCAGGGAAAGGAAAGCCCTGAGCACAGTGAGAAGAAGCCATCTGCTAAGTAATGCTAAAATTTGGCAGGAGTGAACTCCACAGGAGCCCCAATGGATCTGGGCAGCAGGAAAAAGAATGTTGGGACATCTGTTGGGATTTCCCTGCTTGTAGGGTAATGGATCCCCTCCCTTAGTGAAATCTATATGGTTTTCTACTATGTTTCAAGCAGAAGCATTCAAATAATCTGGGAACTTTTAGAAAAGGAGCTATGCATGCCCTTCACTGGGGAAAGAGTCAATGGGGGCAGCAGGGCTTGACCTTTCAGAAACAAAAAGGGTGTTTGAGACTATTGACCACAAGTGCCCTTTCTGGAACCTAAAGCTGTGTGAGTTTTCTCCCCACCCTGAGATAATAAGCTCTCAGTGTATTCCAAATAAGCACGAGTTTTGGCAAGTGTCAAATCTGTCAGCTGTCTGTGGTTTAGCTGGGTGTGAGAATCCAGGTGTGAGGGCCCCTCACAAAGTTCCAGAGAAACTCCAGGGTGACAGGATTGCTGTGAAGGCATGACAGGAGGGGAAGTGCAGTGTTGTTGTACCCTCAGCACTGCATTTCTACTGGCAGAAGAAATCCTGTGTCTCACCTACTTTTTTTTTTTTTTATTTTTTTACTTTTTTGTTGTTTTTTTTTTTGTTTTGTTTGATAAAGATTTTCAAGAGGAGCTGCTCCAGCAGTAAAAATGGAAAGCTTGTGTTTAGGAGGATGATTTTGTACTAGGAGAAGGGCTGAATCCAATGGCTTTCTCACTTTCTAATTTCTGTAAATCTTGACCCACCAATGTGATTAGAGCTGTGATCTCATTTCCTATTTCATTCAGAGAAAACAGATGGGAATATCTCCTGTAAACATCACCTGAGAGCCTGGCACTGGCGGAGATGCTGCTGTGCTTTAAAGAACTGAGCTGCAAAGCTGAATAATGGCAAAGGAAGCACGTTTTTTGGCTGTGTAGTTTGCCTAAATGTCACCTTCAGTGCTCTGGACTGCAGCTGTGCTCTTTTCCCTTCAACAAAGGGCGTGAAGGTGGCTTGGCCAGCCTGACTAGATATTAACTGTGCAGATGCCTTTGGGGAGAAGTGTTGACCTTGTGCACAGGCAGGGAATGATTTGGTGACCTCTCTGTTCCCACCACACAATGCCAGGTCCCAGTTTGTGGCTTGGCTCTCCCCAGTGTGAGCTGATGAGGAAGCAGCCACGACAGCCCTGCTGAGGGTGGCATGGTCAGCCCATGGGGCTCCTGGAGGTGATGCCTGAAGTTTTATCTTTCATATTATCCAGATTCTGCACTGCATTAATATATAACTCTGAACTTCATATCAAGGGTCAGCAAGTTCTCCTCACAGTTCAGGCAGACAAAACAATCCTTTTCCAGCCCCAGAACCAAGGACACCGCTGCAGCTTCAGGCCCAAAAAGTGTAAACAACACCAAACTGAAGAGAGCAAACTGAGAGGATGGGATTTCATCACCTGAAACTGTAATTAGACAATTAACCCCAATATGGAAATGGACCAAAACTTATAAAAGTGTGAAAACTCCTGACCCAGAGTCCATCTTGGGTGGAGCCACAGCCAGGCTCTTGCACTACCCAAGGTGCATCCTTTGAAGGGTTTTTAATAAATATCCACTTTATTCCTTTATCTCTGTCCAGCCTCTGTTCCAGGGAGCCTCTTGAGGCATCAGAGGAGGTGGCTCAGTGTGCCCCAGAGCCAGGCTCAGGTGTGTGGGTAGTCTGGGAACTGTTTAAGTTCTTCATGGATGGAAAAGGGTGGGACATCTGACAACCTTCCTGCTATCCTACTAAAATACCTTATCTTTGTTCTGCATCCTATTTGGGCCATAACCTCAAATGCTGCAAGTTGCTCCTCTTCCCTGGATTTCACAGTGGCACCTACAGAGAAGTTGAGAGTTCTACATCAATGTTTTTGCATCCATGGAAAGGCAGAAAGAGGTCATAGGCAATTAGAGCAGTAATTGCTTCTGCCATTTCACCTAAACCTGTCTGTGAATGAGTTTTCAGAAAGCTTAATGCAATAGTTGGGAAAAATAAATTACAACCAAAAAAAAAAATAAATATCCTACCTCTAATTCTTTTGCTGTCTCTATTGGGAAAGGCAGTATTTATAATTGTCAGTGTTAATTTTCTCAGTGATCATCCAACCCAATCAGACAGGAAATGAAGGACAGTCTTAGGGTGGATGGCAGGCTGAGTCCTCATCTTAAAGTCTTTGGACAATGTCAGGAACTATTTTTGAATCCACACTTGAATTATTTTGTCTTGAATAACTTTTCTTTCCCCCCAGATGTAGATGTGCATGAAAAAAAAAAGGAAAAGGAGGAGAAAAAGCATAAGGCTGTATTAAACAATATGAGGAAAGAGTAGAGGTTATGTAAAGTTCAAGAAGCAAAAGGATATGGTTTAGAAAAACACTGAGATAATGAAAGATAATATATAGATGAAGTAACTGCAATATTGTTCCCCCTGAAACTTGCCTCGTGGGCTCCTGAGGGAAAACAGAAGTTGACATCTGCTTACTTTGGGTTGCCTGGCTGGAAAAACATATGAGATGATACGTATGGGACGACATCCCTGTGGGCCCATTGCAGTGATAAGTTCTAGGAGAGAGGAGGTGGCAGCAAGCCAATTATTCTTGATCAAACAAGACAGAGGAATAGGATATTTTTATAAGCCCAGTTTAACACTGATTTGACTCACATTATTACCTTTTTTTTCTTTTTCTAAAATTAAGAATCTAGTGTATTTTTTGGGTGTGGATGGAAGCAATGCCAGGTGAGTTTGAGCTGCAACACAGATTTAGATTATTTATTGAGAAGAACTTCTTCAGAATAAGGCTAATGAGACCCTGGGTTTCCCCAGGCTTGGTTAATAGCTTCCCTTATTGGAGGCCCAAGGAAGAGGTTGGGAATTCCCTTTTTGGGAATTACCTTGGCACAGTTGCTCCTACTTTAAGGTTGTGAGAAGACTTCCTTTTCAGCCCCATTTCTGTGATTGTTTTGGAAGCTGCTTCAAAAAACACTGAATTTTGGGGAATCACATATGGTTGCTTTGTTCTGAATAACTTCCCATTAATTTGGTCCAAGCTCTTTTTGTACCCTGGATCTGTCACAGACATGCCTTAGTTCAGCAGCAAGTTTCTTTATCAGATTCCTTCATGAAAGCATAAAAATCTAAGTATTTATGTCAGCATGCTCCTTAATTCTTTATATGTTTCATGTCTAAAATGTGAATATTCTTTAACCTCTCTTATCTTTTTTAAATAGCATGGAGTTTAAAACAGTACATGCTTAACATTTGAAACATTGTATGAAGATATTTGAAAGCTCTTTCTCATACAAGGTCTTCTTTGAGAGCTTTGGGTTTATTCTTTAGTCTTATTTTTTTCTTTCAGTCTCTTCTCACTGTAGAATAAAAGCAAATATATTGGAAACAAGTACTAAGTTCTGGGAATGGCAAATAGAAAAAGGATAAGTAGAGGGGAAAAAAAAAGTTCTGCTTTTCATAGGACTTCAGAAGTCTTTGGGAGCTTGCTAGAAGTGCTGGCTCTAGTCCAATGTGCTTTTATTGGCATACATGAGCAAATTACCCAGGGCACAGCTATTTTTCTTACTGTAGTAAAAACAGGGAAGCTGAATAGAGGCTTTGTGTAGGGCAAATATTTTTCCTTTGAAACTGGCTACGAGTTTAAAGTTTATCTAGCGTGCCTTCTGGAAAAATACACTTCTCAGTCTCACAGGATAGAAAATGTTTTCTAGTTTAGGCAGCTCAGAGCTCTGTAAGCAAAATTAGTGAGGAGCTGATATAGTTTTATAATAAACAGCATCATTTCTTGGTTGCCTAGAAAGTGGGAGGAGCTGTTTATGTTTGTAGCTGTGTTCCACAAAATTTTTCTATGGATCCCTCCCCTCTAGCATCTCTTTCAGGGCTCTGATATTTTCTTGCCACATGGGTGTAGCCAGAGAGGATAAGGGTGTTATGGAAAGTAGTTTTTAAGATAACATTCATTGCTCTAAGGACTGTCTCCATGGGTAATTCTTCTAATTCCAGTTGGAGCTGTAGCTCACTTTGTTGTCATGTCATTGCTCTCCAAAATCTGGCAGGGTCCTGGAGCATCAGGGTCTCCAGTGAGGCTCATTTGTGCAAGATCCCCATAAATTGGTGTCTTGAAGCATGAAAACATAATTATTTCACCTTTCTGAGGTCTGTAGGAGGGTAACCTGGAGGAAGATTTTAGATGGGCGCTTCTTAAGTAATGTGCCAGATCACAAGAATCACATCTAGAACAATTCTTGTTGAGGCTGGAAGTGAATGTTGCAGTCAAATTTCCCCAGCCTCACCTGTCTGTCATTCCTCCAGCCAGGAAAGGATCAAAAATCATTACCTCATATGGCTTTTTATCTCTTTCCCTTTCTCCTTTCCACCTTCCCACCCACACTTATTTCACACACGTTTATTTCTAATAAAAGCACCAGTTGAAGAGCAATAAATTCACGTTCGGAAAGGTTTTTGAAAATTATCTTCCTTCAAAACCTGTGGGAGCTTTCAAAAAAATTATAGTTCTGCTGAGGTTTCCTGGGGGCAAGGTATCCTGGGCTTCTGCCCCACTCTGTCTGACATTAGTTTCAAAAAAATTTGACATTAAAAGTGACTCAGCAAATGTTTTCAATTGAATGAATGAGGAAGTTGCAATAAAATACCTGTAGCAGCATTTCAGAATCCCTTCCTAGTGACAGTTTGTTGAATTTGGCTTGGTAACCATCAATGACAAATTCCTGGGGAAAATTTTCTTGTGAAATTCGAACTCACTTGAGGTAATTGCAGCAAAACACATTTTATGGTGATTACCATTTATCTTTTATAAAGGTTGCTAATTTTGTCATCCTTAATCACTGGATGTTTGCTGGAAAACAAAATATGTGATTGTAAAGGCATTAAAATTTTAAAGAGTATATATACTTTTACCTGTAAGCTTGGCAAACCTGGGCATTCAGAGCAGAGAGTTCTTTAGAAAATGGGAATCTGTGAATTGAGTTGGAAAAGAATCATATTTATGCATTTGGTTCAGGTAATTTAAAACAAAACAAAACCTCAAAAATATGGTATTTGCTGAATATATGTTCCTGGAATGGAAATACACATAGAGGAAGGGCTTGGCCCAGATTAATGGATGAGAAAAATTCTGTCTGTACAGCAAAACATAAATGATTGCAAGTAGAAAACCAGACACATGGAACACCAAAAGCCGAAATCCATTTTCTTCCCACAGACTGTGGGATCTGCTATTGTTCTGCCTATTTTCTTCCAGGAAACAATTTCTGAGTTACATAAGCACACTGTAAATACTGTGGCAGGGTGTGACTTCAGTCAGCTGTGACCTCAGTTCAGGGAGTTCTTTTACACTTGACTCACTTTGTGCTGAATAATTGCAGCCCCGACGTGGAGCGATCCCTCGTGCTCAGATGTTTAAGATAGCGCCTTTAGTTCACTCGCTGGATTGCAATATATTCATTTTTTTTGGGTTATGTGGGCATGGATGCAGACAAAATTGATGCTTGAGTTTTCTGGTGACCCCAACAAACCTGTGCAGCTGATGCTGGGGTGCAGGTGAGTTATTGATGTGTCTGAAAGTGCTGAGAGCCGCGCAGACCACGGCCAAGGTCACGCATCCTCGGTCACACGCCTGTTTTCAACCTCAGGTGAGGGGGAGTTGTCCTTGAAGTTTATTGTTTCAGATTCATGCTTCAGAAGGAAAAACCATCAAGGAAATGCTGTGTGGTACAGGCTGTTTGACTTCACTCTTCTGTGCAAGCAAACAAGTCACACAGCTCTTCTCGTATCTCCAGCCTGCTGTGGAGTAGGAAATGATTTTGGGTTTCCTGATTGGTGTCAAGTAGGTATTTCAAGTAGAAGGGGAAAAAATAAAGAAAAAAATATTCCCTTGAAAAAAATTTTTTTCTAGTGCATGTTTTTCAGTGAAAACACAATAATTGTGTTTTTTGACTGTATTAAATTGAACATATCAGTTGGTCCAGTGATGGTGTTACAGATGGAAAACCTGAACAAATCTGTTGTTTGTAAGAGCCAGTGGCTGCTGCTGCTAGGGTTTAAAATAGTTTACAGGGCAACTTACTCTCCAGTTTTATTTAAAAATTAATTGGCTTTCCCTCCCTTTTCTCTCTTCTGCCTCATTTTTGGAGTCTCTGTTTGTTGTTCCCATGTGGACACTGTGTACCTGGGCCCCTTCTCATGGTGTCTCCTCCTAGAGATGAAAAATCCAACAGGTAGAGGAGCAGCAGTTTCCCCCACAGATTCAAGACAAAGTATTTTTTGTAGAATTTGAAAAAAAATAAAAATAAAAATAAGATTCCTGTAACACAGGGTGAGTTTTAAAGAAAACACTCAGTTCTGTGCCAAAAGTGTCTTGTGAAGCAGCTCCAGTCTGGTGCAGAAGCAGGGCACAGGTTTGACTCACAGTTATTGCTGTGGTTGCTGCTATTCACTCCAGCTTCCCAAACACGTCTTTGAGAACAAATTCTGCTTCTTACCTGCTTTATGTGTCCATGGCAAGTGAAAACTTGGTATCTTTTAGGAGGCTTGCTCACTAGATTTGGAATTAATTCAAATACTTTCCAGGAATCATGTGTTATTTTAATAGATGTTGCAAGTACACTGACAATATTAGGGGAATATTTTAAATTACTTCTGAGAATATGAATGCTCTGATGACTTTTTCTGGCATTAAAAACTTGTTTAATCTGCATTCCTTTTACTATTTAGTATATTTATAATTATTTATATAACAAATAATTATTTATATATTATAATTATATATATCTATATATATATATATAAATTTTTTATATATTTATTTATATATTTATATATATTATTTATATATATTATATCGATTTTTATATTATTTATATATTTATATCGATTTTTATACTATTTATATATTTATATATTATTATATATTTATATTATATTTTTATTATATTATTTATTATTTTTATTGCTTTTATTATTGGTGATGTTTGATTTAGATTGTGCCACCCAAAGTCATGAGATTTTGCATGTCAGTCTAGTGAAACCTTGTTTGCACATTATTTGAGTTAGGGAAGTTTGAAAAGCATCATTAGAATAGTATGTGCTATTCTATAGCACAGAATATTATATATTTATTATTATAGTATATATATATATATAAAATATAATTATATAGAATTATAGATACAATAGATAAAAATATGGAATATTTTATATATTTATTACAATTATTATAAATACTGTATAAATATTCAAAATGCATCAATATATAAAAATATAAAATATATAAAAATTTTATAAAATATAGTATTATAAATATTTTATAGATATATATTCTAATGATGCTATAGTATGCATCACTAGGGTAGTTTGTGCTTATTTATTTTTTGTTATTTAATTTTATTATTTCTTTTCAGTTTAACTTTAAAACTTTTAGATTTTCTATTGAGCTCCCCTGCCAGCTTACCCTTACGCTCATCATTGCTGATTTGTTGTGGTGTGATCAATAACTTTTCAATTGCACCTATTTGTTCACCTTTATTAAACAGAGCCTTTCCTGGTTTCACTGAACTGCATGGAAAATGTATTTTCTTTTTCTTTTGTACCACATAAAATATTCAAATCTTACAAAGCCACAAAGCATGAACCCTTGCCATGGTGAATTTTGAGCCCTTCAAGATGTTAGTTTGCATTCAGAGTACTTTACTGGTGAAAGAGGTAAAAATTCAATAAACAAAGCTCAATCATCAAGGATGATTTAGCTAATTAATCAATCATCTGTGGGTGGTCCACAATGGTTTGGAGCCTTAAGATCATCAGGAAGCCAGTGGATGTTGCTCTTACTCAACTTTGTCTTGTTTAATTCAAAATTGTAACCTACTACAGACATGGAAATTGGTTCTCTATGTGAGTAGCTGATGGACTTCAATAACTTCAGAATAATTCAGAATATTTTTTTTCTTAAATTCAGAATAATTCAGAAAACAAAAATTTAATCTTGCCATGTTTATATTACACCAAATTAGAGATGGATTGAAGAGTGTTCCTGCCTTTTTTTCCCCCTCCTCCTTCTTCATGTAAATTTTTACAGTCTGGTTGGAGTATGTCATTATATGGTTTCAGTTCAGTTTGTTGTGAACCACAGCAGTTTTAATTTTGTCCCTGTGTCATGACACAGTTATTAACTGGCTAATAAATGTGGATGGGTGGTTAAGCCAGTTTCATTTGGGCAACTTGCAGCAGTTTTTTAATTGGGAGTTCTTTCATTTTTTGGCCTGAATGAGAGGAAAACCTTGTCTAAAACAACACCAGAAGACATTGTCTTACTTTATATACTTTATAACCTTTATATACTTCAGAAGTTTTTGGAAGTTTCCATTTCTAAAGTGATGGCTTTAAAATTGATGTATACTGCAGACTGACTTTCAAATTAGTGTCTGGAGTGCCCTCTTTTGAAATCTAGTGATCTCATTTGAAGTATGATGTATCAAAGAAGAAAAGGAAATAAGGAGGGAAAAAAGTAAATTAGGGATTGTGAAGAATACAGCTGTGGTTTCTGTGCTGGGTCAGCAGAATTCACCAGTCAGCGGTTTCAAGGCAGTTCTGGTTTTATTAAAAAAATTAAAATTAAAAAAAAAATCCCACCAAAAAAACCTCACAAACAACAAACCCACCAAAAACCCAAACCAGGACAAGTTTTTGTACATCTCTGTTCGAGTGGAGATACTGAATGTGTTGCTGCAGCCACGTTGGAATTGGGATTTATGGGTAAATATGGGATCTTTTGCCAGGTTACTACTCTACTACCAAGAATACTAATTTTAATGGTACATTATAATCCCTTTTTTCTGCTTTCCTCTGCATATTCCTTCATCTGCCATAGACTCCTTCCTTTTTAGACTGCTCACTATGTGTGGCTTTTTTGTTTGGATTTTTGGGCTGTTTTTTTTAATCCTTTCATTTTTCTTTTATACAAGATTTTCCAGCTGTGGGGATACATTCTGCAAGGACTGCATAATGATCTTGATCTTGGTAATTAATACTCACATTGCTTTAAATGAGGTGGTTATTTCTCTAATTAAAAGTAGCAGTGAGTGGTGGCTTCAGTGCTTGGCATATTTATTAACGTTCCTTTGTTGCAATGGGGATTTTAAGTCTTTGAAGCTTTTGTTATTTGTAAAGCTGTTTTATTTTCTTTCAATATGGTTAATTATAAATCATGGGCCAGACCTGAGTGAAAGGGATGGAAATAAGTTGCCAGAAGAAGAACCTGTTTTCAAGCAGGGTCTTTATTAGTGTGACAATAATAAGGGTGAAGTCTGTGAACATGATCTAGCTGAAGTTTATTCATTCAGCTCTTCCTGTTGATCTTCATATTTCTCCCCTTTCTCAAAATAAAAGATAGCTATCTTAATTGTACTGCTAGAATATTTAACAGTGGATCACTGGAAAATATCATAGTAGGGAAAAGAAGACTTCCAGGGCATTTTTAATCTTGTTTTTCCACTGGAAACCTTCTCTTTCAGGTAGCAATTACTGTTCTGGGGACAGGTCTTGCATTAATGTATTAAATCTTCTGTTTTGGTTGATAATTATGACAACAAATTTTCTTAATAAATTCATCCAATCCCTCCTGCTGAAAGGAGGGCTGCTAATGAATTTAGCACGCTCCTTCTTAGGGAAGGACTCAGGGAAGAGTATTAGATTTCAGAAATTGTCAGTGAAAATCAGAACACTTTCTGAAACTGGCAGAAGCAGCATTGGTTTTGGCAGATGTTGTCTGCTACACTGCACTGTGGAGAAGGATGTGAACACATTTACAAATCCCCCCTGGGCTCTCTGGGTGCCTTGTCATTGTCCCCTGACTAGACAAAGCTGTATTTTTTGTCTGTCTCTGTCTTTAGTTGCTTGAAAAGCTTCTACCCCCGTGACCTCTTACACAAGCAGGTAAATAATATTCTGGGGTGAAGTTCAGCTTTGTGTAGGGGATAAAATTCAGGCAGGAGAGGGAGACACAGCCAGTCTTTTCCTCCCCCACCTCCAGGTTTGCTTAGCAGGAACCTCAGTTAGTAAAACCTAAACCCAGGATGCAACCAAGTGCAGATTTGCATAAACTAAAATTCAGTGTAATTAGTGCTGCTGGCCATGCCAGCATGGCTATAATTGCAGAGAGGTCCTAAAGGAATCAGCATTTTCAACATTATTTTGTTGTGGCTGTTCTATTGACATGTTTCCTGGTGCTTGGATGCAGAAGTGAATACTGGAATTCTGTGAATACACACAGAAAGCTTCAAAACCCCCCTCAGAAATACAGAGTGGCTTGAGAGAGGCAAAGGGGACAGCAGCCACAGTGGTGGGGAATCAAGTTCATCTATTTTGTGTTCAAACTGCAGCACTTGTAGGGCCTGGCCTTCAATTTTCTGTATTGATTCTTTTGCCATCATCTTTTCTACCAGCTTTTGGATGCTCCATCCTGCTTAACAGGAAACTGAAAACATTACAGGGCAAAGCTGCTGCCAGCAATTTCTCTCAGAGAAATTCTGGGATATCAGTGCACTGAGGATGGAAAAATCCCCAGGGATCATTTCAGAGGTAATTACTTAGGCATTCATGTGCATTTTGGTGTTTATCTCGAGGCAAGATGTCCAACAAGCAGCAGAACTCGTGTTTGCTCTTGGTTGTGCTCGGAGACAAGTCCCAAAGCAGAGGGCAGCAGCAGCATTTCATCTGGATCCTCAGGATGTATTTCTGCCAGGAGTTTCCCATCTGTAAAATCTGTGGCTGGAGTGAAGGTACAAATAGGAGAGTAATGGGCCAGAACAACAAGGTAGACATGAGGAAATGCTGTTTAAAAAATCAGCAGGAGTGGGGAAAGTGTGTGTGGGTGAATGGGATGAGGTTTGAGAAGAAACAGATGAAAAATGGCAAATCAAGCAGCAAGTTAAACATTTTTTGTCCATTCTGTAGGTCAGCAGTGCTGAATGCTGGGGGATAGCAGGAAGAGGCATTTTTACTCAATGCACAGTGAGCTATGAGTACATGGAATTTAATTTTTTTTTCCTGTTGTTTTGTTCTTTCGTAACACTTTTAAAAGGGGAAGGGTGGAGAGAGAGTGTCCTTATCTGACATTGCTACATTCACTAGGGAATTTCATTTTTAATAGTCCACTGCTTTTTGTTTAGGCTGAAGTTACAACCCATGCTCTGGCTGGGGGAGAATTTAAGGGATACATGATAACAATGACATTTTCTTAATCAGTAGACACTAATCATTCCAACCATTATTGGCTTTCCTGTTCTTTCCTGTGCATCCTTTTCTCCTTAGCCCTTCCTCCTCCATAATTTCTAAAATACCCACGTGATTCAGTTCTTTCTCTTTTGGTTTCCATATAATTTGTGATCTGCTCCTGGGTGGGACTGATGGCTTCAGGATGAGTGGAAAAGAGCACCAGGCTCTAGAATATCTAATTTTCTTTAATTATACAGCTCTACCTTTCTAGAAAAAGTGGTTTGGATTTTTTTTTAAAATTTATTTTAAATAAACTGGGGGGTTTTGTTACTTTCAAACTCCTATTAGGAAATGACATGGCACATAAATTGACACATAAATTGCATTGTTTTCACGAGGCTGCCGTGCTACAAATGGAGAAGACAAAGAGTGTTTTTGCATTTTGACATTTTTCAAAAGATGGGTATTTTTACCCATTTATAAAATCACAATCAGGATTGCCACCTGTAACTGCTGACCAGTGAAGAACCAAAGTACATCTGTCTCAGGAATGGTTTCTCTGTTATAAAGGCTGGACCTTTGTCATTCACAGAGCTGCTGACCATCAATATCCCTTCAAAAACAAAGCTGATGGTAGCAGGGAAGTCCTAGGTGGATTATTTGTTGTTGTTGTGGAGACAATTTAGTGGATATTTTTTTATTTGCCAAAATATAATATTAATAACTATTTTAAATTGATTTTATTATATATCTTACTTTGGTTGATATTATATATTTATATTTATTTTATAACATTATATATTTTATTATATATTATTTTAATATACTTAAGGATAAATGCCTTGATATTTGTCTTATAATTACTTATTACTGTATCTATTTTTTATTATTCTTTTTTTCTTGAAATCTCACTTAGCTTTCCTAGTTAAAAGCATTTTTTTTTTTCTAAGCAGGCATGATTATTTTTTTTTCTTGCAGGACTCCCAACACCTGCCCATTTTTGGCCATATTCACAAGCAAACTGTTGATACTTGAGGCCTAATTGAAGAGGGATCATGCAGTTAATTGTGAAGGATGTTTGTTTTAAAGTCTGGGACAGCAGCAGAGATTGGGCTGAGGTGAAAGGGAGGATTAAAGAGGAAATGCAGTTTATTAATAGACTCCTGGTTGACAGTGGCTTTGCAGTGTGCAGGGGGTGACTTTTGCTGCAGGACTGACTGGTTATAAGAGATGAAAGAGCATTTGAGATGAGAAACACAGCAGAGAAAGCTGTGCAAGGGGATAATAATGCCTTGCACATCCTGTTACCCTTTTCTGTTTCTTTACTTTTCTTCATCATGCACTTAATTAAAAAAAATTAAACAGTTTTCCTAATATTTTTTTTCCCCTGAAACATTTAGATTGAATGAGATCAAATTGTTTGATAATTTTGGGGAGTCATGAGTAGCTTTCTGTTGCTGCTATAAATATTTGAACTAATTATCAATAATTAAGGTAAAGGGTTTATTTGTGTTCACATTCAGGAGGTTTCTTGAACCAAGTGACAGATGCACTGCATGAAATTGCAACAATATTGAAACTGTCATGTCAAGGTAGCTGTCCTGACATTTTCAAAAGCACTGGAAAATTGCATGAGGGGCAGGAAATATTGTTGCCTTTACTCAGCTATCTAATAGCAAGTGGTTTGTTTGTGTATCAGCTAAATCTGACTTTTGTGTTTGCTTGGCAGAACAAGCTGCTTGATTTTTTTATTTAATAATCAGAATTTTTGACTTCAGATTTTCAATATCTCTTCATACAAAACATAATTCTGAAGCTTTTTGGGTTTAAACTGTGTTGTGCCTTACAGTGAGCAAGTATTTAGTCATCAGAGCTGGTTTCTTTCCCCAATGTGAAAATCTGCTGCTCAGCCTTCTTGCTGCTTTCAAACTCAGTTTGTCATGCTGACTTCAAAGGCTGAAGCTTGAAATTCTAATGTATTACATTCTAATACATTAGAATTCCTTCTACTTTAAGTATCTGTTTCGCCACATCCATAAAATTGAGCGAGTACAAATACAAACCAAGTATTTGTCAGATTAAGATGTCAGAGCAGTGGAATTATTCTGAGAGAGTTTTAAACCAAGGGGGTTTTTCTCCACTTTAAGGAAGATAGGTGCAGAATTTGTTATAGATAGGCCTATGAAAAAGAAAAAAAAAAAAGACTACAAATCATAAAAGAGTATGACAAACAGAATTATTAAATAAGTGCTATCTTAAACAACGTGTGGACGGAAAGTAAAGTGGGGACACCAAACAGCAGCGGGGATAATTTGTGTGTTTTGGATCTGGTGACTCTTCAGAAGCTAATCACAGGGTAAACTGTGAAGCAGAGCAGCAAATTGAGCATGGTTGCAGATGATGATAAGAATTAAAAGCTGATAGGAAGTGTTGAAGAGCTCAGGGGCAGCCTGAGCTGGGGAGGAGCACTGGGAGCTGCTCTGGCCCAGGCAGTCGCTGAAATGGAACAGGGAGTGCACAGTGAGCTGGCAAATTCTGCTGAGAAAATGAATAGTTGTATCCTTTCAAGTAATGGGACGATTTCAGGATGCTTCCCAAAGGTTGTAATTGCTGATGAATTGAGCAGCACTCGGCACGGGGAGTAATTTACTGGAGGCAGCTGTTAAGGACTGCACTCCATAAAAAGAGTCTTAGAGCAGCCAAACAGGCTATGTGATAAATTTGTGGGGCAGAATGTGCTTGTGTCACTAAAGAAGTTCTGCAAGGAGCAAAGATTTCAAAGAAAATTCAACAAACTAAAATGTAATAAATACACTAAGCCAAATCAGCAAGTATGTACCCACTAAAAGCAACACCACCCTTCACCATGATTTAATTTGTCAAATACACATCTAGTTGGTTTTGTTACCTGCATCCGAGGCAGGAGGTGCCAGGTGTTCCTCAGGAGGGTATAAAACCCATGTTCTCAGCACAGAAGACCAGCAGCTTGTGCATCTCTTGAACTGACTGATGGATTTAGGGCTCAGCACTGATCTTAGCTGTATTTTTTCAGGGAAGAAGGAAGTAGCAGAATATATGTGGACACTCAGTGGGTACTGGCAGGTCAAAGAGAAGCTGCTTCTTTGTAAAACAGGAGGAGAGCAGAGTCTGTGGGGCACTGAGCTGACTTAGGGGCTCAGAAAATAAGCTGGCTGCACAGCAGCTCTGGTGAAAACAGAGCAGGTTGTGCTTGCTTTGGAAACAGAGCTTTTGTAGGTACAAATTTAATCAGATACACTTCTGACTACTCTGCAGTGCGACTGAAATGTGGAGAAATATTTAAATTTATATTATTCATGTATATATATGTAAATGAAAGAGTGTCTGCCCATGATAAATTTGAATATGAAAGGGTTATGAAAGTCACTTTCCAGAGCTAGTTTTAACTTCAGTGGACATGTTTAAATTAAAGAGAGAATTTTTTTAAACTGTTTTATCATGGCCTTTTCAGCACTGCTTTTATAGGAAAGGTTTCATTTGGCATGCCAAACTTTCAGGATGTTAAGTGCTGCTAACACAAAAAAAGAGAAAAGAAAAAGATTTACTTAAGTACCAAAATAGCTAACCAAGTTTCCTTTTGTGCTAACAATTGTGTTTTAATTTGATAATGCATCTTTCCAACAATTCAGCTGGTATGTTTCATAGACTATGTATCAAAAGGTCATTTCAAAAGTTGCATTTGAAAGAAATGAATTGAGGGTTGAAATCAAGCATGCCTGAGTAATAAAGTTGCCATTCGGAACATCTTGTTCACTTTTGCAGTAGATATTGTTCTTTGTTTAGTGAGCCTTCTATTTCTGCAGCTATTCCTAAAGACCATTGTATCAAAAATAACAGCTTTGTTCACTAAATTATAAATTATTTGAAGCAGTAACTATCAAATTGCTACTGGGAGAAGTTCCATAGCGGATCTTCGAGGCATCACCGGGATGCAGTTAATAACAATTGAGCTTGTTGATGCCATTTCAACCATAATTTCCTCATTTTGAATTTGCATCTGTGTTAAACCTTTATCTTTGAGGAGATTTCCATTCAAGTGCTGTTGTTTCTTTTCCCAGGTTGTTTCCCCCAGTGAGTGACGGTGAGAATGAATGGGCACATCTCAAACACCCCTCCCGGTGGATATGGAAGTTACTTCCCTCAAATGAAGTAAGGTTATGCCTTTGATTTGCCTTTTATGGACAGAGTAGTGTTGTACTTCCTTCTTCAGGCTTTCATTTCAGATGGAGCTATAATTGGCAGGTGCCATTGGAATTATAAAATGGCATTTTCTGTTGGAGAGTGAGGGGTTTGCAAACCGTGGAACCAAAGTGACAGATTTTTGTGTTGGTGTGAGGGAACGATGTGTTACTGCCCAGACTCATCTGGAACAGCAAAATAAGTCACTGTAGCCATAACATCCTTATTATGTTACTCAGAGAGGTCTTTGTGTGCCTGAAATGTTTAAGGTTAGCTCTGAGTGAATGCATTTTTATGCATAAAAGATGAGGCTGCCTCTCCCATCTGTGAGAACAGACTGTTTCCCAGAAAACAGAGCTGAGCAGCTGCTACCTGAAAGTGTTACCTTGCCTAAGATAAGAGAGTGATCCCTGCATCAGGAGCATGGCACTAGACTCACAACTCTAATGAGAATTTACCCAGCTGATGCCAAAGAACACAAATTTCTAATTGGAGTGGGATATCTGTGGTGTCTTTTGCTTCTCATACTGTTGTCCCTTTATGGTGAACTCTTATATCACTCATTCTTGAGACACTTGTAATCATACTGCCTTCTCATTTGTGTAAGACAATGACAGCCATTTTAAGGTTTTCATTAAAAGCAGCTAAAATTGTTAAAAGCAATCAACACTTGTGTACACAGGGGGGAAAAAAATTCTTTGGCATGGTTATTATTGTTATTATCATTATTATAATTGTGCAGTGAAGCTTGTTACTTGAGTTTAGGTGGTATTTATTTGTATACCACACCCCAGTTGTGAAGGATATTGTATTCTCCCTCATATTTATGGTGTGGAACAAATATCCACTATCATTCCCTCTGGTGCTAATGCTGTAGGTGTGTGCAGTCCTAGATAAGGGGAGGTTTTTTGTTTTTTTTTATCCATACAGAAAATAATCAGAAATGTTTTCTTCCAGTGGCTATGGCTCCCCAACGTTTGCTCAGGCAGAGAGGGAGCAGAATTCAAGAACAAGTGCGAAAGCCCTCTACGGTAAGGCTGCAAAAACTCTCTTCACTTCTGTGCTAAATTGCTGTTTAAATAGTAATTGTGGTGTCGTGGTGGCAATATTTTACACATATTAATCTGAAAGTGTGAGAACATACACGTGGGTGTGTCTGTCAACTAAACTAAAAACCAAAGTGGATTTATTCCTACTGAAGCTAACTAGAAAATTCTCAGTTTATTAAGTAGAGAGCTCCCACCTGCTCATTTTTCAGGCAGCATTCGTCACAAAATTCAGAGTGATCCTATAGCTCAAGTAGGCACCAGGGAGAAGGCATTCAAGGGTTTAGCTGTGCTCTGGGTTTGATTTCTCCTGTACCTCCCTCTGCCTCCCCAGCTTCATCCCCTGCTAGCAGAAAAGGCACTTCCACTATTCTTCTTCTTTGACACAAGGATTTAATGGAAATTAGCGCTGGTGAGACAGATTTGGGGTCCTGCTTGGCGTGCTGTTTCCAGCAGGCTCTGTGGCTCTCAGATGTGATGTTAGGAATGCCTGAACCTTGTTGCATTCACCAGATACAAATGCTAGTGTTTGTCTTGGCTGTGCACACTGCTCTCCAGCGTGGAGGAGTGCACCATTCTCAGGTCATCCTCCTCCCCTGGGAATGCATCCCACCGATGGAATGGCAATGGGAACAGAAGCAGCAGCGAGGCTGTGAGAAGTTCTGCTTTGTAAACCTGAGCCTGCTGCTAAAGGCTCTTTTGAAAATCAGTACAACTGATGAGACTGGAAGGACAAGGCTTCCCCTGAGAACCTGTCAGGATGGGACACTTGTGGCTGGGCTCTTTTTTCCCCTTGGACTGAGTTTGATGAGAGAGAGGCAGTTTCCTCTTGTTCAGACTTGATTATTTATTCTTCTCTAATCTATATTACATATATACAAGGCACAAGGAACTACATGCACTAAGATAGAAAGGTGCAAAATGGCCAACAAAGATCTTCAAGGTCTTTTATATGTCCATTTACCCAATTAACAAATGCCAAGTTAATTATTTTTCTCAATGACCCAACACCTGTGAGCTGCACTGTGGCATTTTCTATCCAATCACTCATTACTACCCAAAAACCTCTGGAAGAAGAAGATGAAGAAGGAAGAAGAGACAACACCCTAAACCCTCCATCTTGTCTTTTGTTTTTTAAAAGAGCTTAAACCTTTAACTTTTTCACTTAGTGACTTAAGAAAACTCTCTAACTTTCTCACACTCCTAGTTTTTCAGTTTAACAGTTGTTTCTATGGTGTTATATGAAATTCAGTGTTTTCTTGGATGTCAGAACCAGGTATCAGAGATAAGGGCACACACTCTGTGCCTCTGACTCCAGCAGCTCTGTGCTGGACTCCTCAGGATCAGCCAGCTCTCCCTCTGTGCCACTCTTCTGCAGGTTAACCAGCTGCAAAGCCCAAGGAGCAGTGCCTAAGGACTGCCACATCCCAAGCAGTAATCTTTTCTCCCTCTTTTGGGTGGAGTGGTGGCCAGGAGCGAGCTCAGAGGGTAGGGGAGCGATGGCAGCATGCTTTATAGTCTTACAATCATTTTAGGTTGCAGAAGAACTTTAAGACCATCGAGCCCAACCATTAACCCAGCACTGTCAAGCCCACCACTGAATCAGGGCCCTGAATTCCTCACAAACACATCCTCTAAACACCCCCAGAGATGGTGATCCAACCATTCCTCTGGGCAGCCTGTTCAAACCTTTTGGTGAAACAATTTTTCCTAATATTCAACCTAAACATTGAACCATTCTAAGTTCAATTTTCCTTCATTTTGGTGCTACACTACAAAAGTCAGTTTCTTGACGAAGTGCTGAGGGCAGGAACTGAAACTGAGAAAAATTCTGAGCTGATCATTTCCAAGAGTGATTTCTGCATTCTGTATGGGTTCACTCAACAAACTGATTGCAAGTGTTGGCAGAAATAGTAGGTGGCAACAGAAACCAGCAAGAGACACTGCAGAAAAACTCTTAGCAGATTATTTCTTTATGAGATGCTATGAGAATGTTGAGATTCCTTTTTCATTTTACATCATCATCAAAATTTTTCAGGATTACATGGTTTGAACAGCAGGGCAGTATCAATGGCTTAACTGTGCTCTTTAATCTTTGTGGGCTTTTAAAATACCTCTCTGAGCTTTTTCATATCAAACATGATGGGATGGTCATGTGTCAGGAGAAGATGGGGACAAGTGAGTAAATTTAATGTACATAATGGTATTTTTTTTTACTTCCAAAGTATTTAGCTGAGTTCAGGTGCCAATTGAAAATGTTTGCCATGGAACTGCTGCGTGGTGGCTCCTGTAAAGTGAATTGTTGTCCTTGGTTCACTTCTGTTGCTGGTAGATAGATCACAAAAGTGTGGTTGCAGCTGCCAGGAGCTGAGTGAAACAGAAGGATCAGTTATTCTGGAGCTCCAAGTGGATATGCATTGGCACAGATTTTAGAGTGGAGTTTGCACATTTTACTACTTCTGCTCTGTTTTCCACACATAAAGAACCAGGCTGTTGCTACCACCACATACACGAGCTGGAGAGAACAAGGAAAACACCAAAAATCTTTCTCAAATTTAGGGCATTTTTTCTAAGTTTTAGCAACAAAGTTACTATCCTGCTGCATCCCATGTGCCTCTTCCACCTCTGTGATGTTAATTTTTTTGTGCATTCTCTCCCAAACAAGGTGAAAAGCAGCTGAGTGATACTGGAATTGTTAAAGTGTGTTGAAAATGCTTACTGCAAAGTATTTTATTTATAATTGATAACTAAATTATTTTATTTGAGATTTATGAGACTGAAATCCTATAAAGCAAGATGAAGCTGTCTTAGCTTTCTTTTTATATTTTGTTGTGTACATATATTTTAAATATATGCTTTATAGGTTAGTAGAGAAAGTGCTTTTTGTTTTTTGGGGTTTTTTTTACTAAAATGTGACGTTAGGAGAAATTTTTCCCATGAAAATGTTCCTTTTCTTGGAAAACTTGAGAGTCAGTTGGACTAAGCCATTTATTCCTGACTATCAACAAGTGAAAATGGTACCTGGGCTCCTAAGTGACCACTTGATCTTGAACTCAGTTTCTTCCAAGCACTGTAAAGACTAAATTATTATCATTATTACTTTTATTATTACTGTTATTGTTATTAATATTGCTATTATTATTACTTATTATTATGATGATTATTACTTATTATTGCTACTTATTACTGCTTATTGTTCTATGTGTATGTTTATATATATATACACACAGGCATGTTTATGTCCTGGCATGAAGTTTATGTGTTAGATGCCACTGCTGAGGTTATTCATGATTATTCAGCCCTTCAGTCACCAGACAAGTGGTGGCCAGAGTGGTGTGGAAAAGGAGGCTGAAATATTATTGGTGTTACCAAGAGTTCAGCTAAAAACCAGTCTGGAGCCTATCTCTAGTGTCTTATCTCTAATGTGCCTGTCTGATAGTGAAAATTTCCTTACAATTGCCTTTTTCCCTGTGTCAAATAACCCCTTTGTTTTCACTCATTTCCTTCCTGAAATGAGCTGTTTTCTGTTTGCATGACAAATGTCTCTGTGACCCGCGAGGGAAGGTGCTCTGGGCGCATTTTTGCGGGGTTTATTTCATCATTTGCTTCCTGATCTTTCCATCTGAAACTGTTTTTGGCTCCTGCTGTCACCTGTTGTTCTAGCAGTGGCTCCTCCATCTGTCCTCCTGTGGGGAGATGAGCAGCAGTGTCAGGGCAGTGACACAGCGTGGAGCAGCCTCATTCCTCAGCAGGAACCAGCCAGCAGCTCCAAATTGCCAATTTATTGTAGGTTACTGGACAGAACTGAGAGGTGGTGCTAAAATTGTCTTCACTCAGCGCATCAGAGAAGACTGAGTGTTTTGTGTGATGAGTTTATAGTCTGGTGGCTGTGATTTGGAGCTGGAAGTGGAATTTCCTGTGCATTTTTGCGTTTCTCGTACGCCTCATTCAGAGCAAGAACTGCAGTGTAACAAATTCATGGTGTACCTCATAGGCAGGTAAATGAGCCCACTGAAAGAAGCCAAAAAAAAGGGGGGATCAACAATCAGTCCAGTGCAGGTAGATGGTAGTAAACCAAGTATTGGCATTTTCTGCTTGATGATGTATGGAAATATTTTATGCTGCCACTCCAGGAGTCATAAGACAGATTTTGGGGGAGACTTTCAACCCACATCCATGTGGATTGCCATCAGATTTCAGAGATCTACAACCCTGTTTATCTGTGCCATGTACTGTCTGGTAGAGTTTTTGACTCGGTTGAAAGTCTTTGGTTAAGAGGTTGCTTTTTGTTTTCTGGAGTTTTGGATGCTTTCAAAAATGAAAATAAAATCGACTTTCAAACTCTGTTTGAAAACAGAAACATGTAGCTGATGATTGGTGAATTCAATAATGTCACAAAACGGGAATTACAGTGACATCTGTCCACATCAGATATCAGGAAGAGCACTCATGTGTGTGGATCAATGTTCCTGCTCCTCTGGAAGCTTTCATAGCTAGTAGATCATGCATTCAGGACCTATAAGTGAAATGCTGTGCTGCTTTTCACTTTATTGCCTTTGTGCTGTGAGAGGTTATATTTTAATCAAGTTCTTCTGGGTTGATTGTGGTTAAGAATCTAACTTAAGTGTCTTCAGCCATGATCCTCTCTTCTCTCTTTTTTTTTAAATTTCATTTTACCAGAGGAAAAACCCTTTGTGTAGATGATGTGCAGCCTGTCAGCAGAGTTTGAGCTAACCTGTTATTAAAGCTGCCCTGTACTTGTAAGTGGTGGATGTAAGAACAGCAGTGAGTAGATAGGAAAAATACTCAATAATTTTGATAGTTTTGTTCATCTCTTGATAGTTTTATTCATCTTTTGATAGTTTTATGCATCATGTCTGGAAGTCTCTGTTGTAGTATTTCACTTCAGCTTCAATAGCCTCTTCATGCATGAAGGGACCTGTGAGAGGCTGAGACTGATTGGGAGGATTAGGAGAGTGAAACAGAGCATACAAAACATTATTTTGTTTTCAGTGTCAGGGGTTGACCCCAGCCAGCAATTGAGGACCTCCCCATTTCCTTGCCCTTTCCCCTGTCTCCTCTCTGCAGCAGAATAGGGGGGAGAATTGGAAGAGAAAAAACAAGGAAAAAAAACCCTGATGGATCAAGATAAAGATGGGTTAATAGGTGAAGGAAAGAACAGGGGGGAAAAAAGGACTGAATAGCACAAAGGGATTTACTCACAGCCTTCCATAAGCAGAGCAGTGCTCAGGCTATCTGGGCAAGGGGTCTTTGGAAAGACTCTTGACCTGCCAGTTCTATTGCTGAGCCCTTGCTCAGCAGTATTAATTGATATTAAACAGTATGGAATATCCTTTTGGTCAGCTGTCCCCTCTCAGCCTCTTGTGCACCCTCAGCCCACTCACTGGGGCAGCAGAATAAGAAATAGAGAAGACTTTGACACCATTCAACTAAAATATCCCTGTGTTATCAGATCCAAAATTATCTCCATGCTAGCCAGACCCACTACATTCAGCACATCAGCAAATTCTGTTGCTCATTTTCAGTAGCAGAGCATGTGTTACTCACATTTGAAGTTTGTGTGATAAGTAAAGGGATGTTTTAAGGTTTCTGTAAAAACAGTGAGGTTAATATTGATAGCTAATAATCTGTCACTTTGTTATGTGAAAGAGCTGGGAGATGGAAGCTGCATTCCCAGAAGAATGGCAATGGACGACTCTGTAGGAAAAGAAAAAGATTTATACAGATGAAAAAAAAAAACTGTGAGAGTTGTGTGCTGAGATCTCTGTGACTTGGAAATGGAAACACAGAAGTGCTGTAGGAAGGAGCAGCAGTCCCTTGTGTCCTCTCGATAGAGGAGGACAGAGAACAGCTTTGAAGGCTTTTATCACTTTTTCTAGAAGCTCAAGGCAGTGGAGCACTTCAGCAGGAGGGGGTGCAAAAGGGTTTGTGTCCTTTCTGGTGGCAAGGTGAGAACTTTTGGAGGGATGTAGGTGGAATCTGGGACAGGAGCCAAGCACTAGGAGAAAGCAGAGCTTGAAGAGTGTGCATTCTAGATGCCAGTCTGTCACCCTGAAACATGAAGCCTTCTGATAATGTTTTCATCGTTTTAGTTA
This sequence comes from Parus major, assembly GCF_001522545.3. Taxonomy (NCBI): domain Eukaryota; kingdom Metazoa; phylum Chordata; class Aves; order Passeriformes; family Paridae; genus Parus; species Parus major. The sequence goes on from NC_031773.1 coordinate 66,956,770, forward strand.
CTTTTCCATGGAAGTTCAATAAACATAAGTTGTTTATCACATTCCTTCTAAGAAACGTCTTTTAATGAATGTTTCGCATGACCAGTGTGCCTGGGAAGGTGTAACTTAATTATCCAATCCCTGGTCATTGTCGAGAACCTATAAATACTGGGGTCAGAAAATAAAGTCCCTTCTTTCCTGTTCTGACACTGAGAGGTGTTTGTGTGAACCATTTTGTGTTCTTTAGTGACAGCAGTATTTTCCTTTTCCTTTTCCATCTCCATCTCCAATCTCCAATCTCCATCATCTATCTCCATCATCATCTCCATCATCTGCATCTCCTTCCCCTTCCCTCTTTTCTCCTTTCCTCCTTTCCCTCCTTTCTCCTTTCCTTTCTTATTTTTTTATTCCTGTTTCTTTGTGCCAATTTCACATAATCATGGGGGGACTATTCTTCCTTCAGTGTGATTCATGCCAGGCAGCCAAGAAAACCATGTCCCAGGGAGCTGTAGGGGGAAGGAGACTCACTTATGAACCATTGGATTGTAAAAGATTTGAAAAACAAAGGCTGAAGACAAACCCTTCCACAATGGAAAGAATTTTCCCTGATGCCAGGATTCGTATTAGATGTGTTTTGAAGGGTGAATAATTTCAGGGTGCAGCTGTAGTATCCACCCCCAGATCCTCTGCAGCAGTGTTTCAGTCTCAACTGAAGTGTTCTGTTCTACTCTAAATGATAATTTGGGTCTCCAGCAGGTTCTAATTCTCATTCTACCTGCTTTAAATTAAAGAAATAAATTTGTAAATATGAATTGCTCTCAGTGTGGACTCTCAGTTGCTGTGTCCATACTTTTTGTTTATTAACACCAGCACTGATTGACTTTTGTTAAATGTAAATTTTATGAAAATCATTAATCACAACATAATAGTAACAATAACTTTTAATAAAATTTACATTTAATCTCACCAGAGGTGGTTTGTTGACCATCTTTCCATCCTGTCTGGCTAGGTGTGTTGTGCTGCTCTGTGCAAGAGCATCTGTTAATCTGTGCTGCAAATTGTTCTGGAATTCCTGTCATAACACAAGATAAAACTTACAAAAGCAGAATAAGGAGCCTCCTGCAAAATTTACTCTGATTTTTAATTCCTTTGGAGCCTCTACATATACCAGACTTTCTTTCTTTATTTAAAGCAACTCCAACTGTTACTCTTTGCAGCATTTATAAATTTTACAGTTGATGTAAATTTTCTTATGCTTGTTTAATTCAATGGCATAAAACTTACCTTTTTGTTCACCTAAAAGAGGATAACACTCAAAACTGAGTATTTGGTGCATTGTTAACTGAAACAAGTAATTTTTGTTTTGTTTAAAGCATATATTCTTTCTTACTGGACAGTATTTAAGTATCATTTACAGTCCACAGCAGAAGACTGCTAACTGATCCCCTTAGAGATGTAAATAATTCTATGGGATTTAACTAGATACTGCTTTTTAATCCCCTTGTTTTATTAGGAACAGATGGACTTTACTTCTTCAGATCATCATCCAAACAAAAAAAGAAAGGTAGCAAATGAGACAGTACTGCTTTACTGACTGTGCTGTTGGGGTGTGCATGTGTGTGTGTGTGTGTTGTGGTTGCAAAGACAAATCAACTGAAAAAATAATTTCAGTAACATGCTGCAAAAGCAGAAATAGTAGATACAGATGGAAAAAATCAATGTTGGACCTCTGCCCTGTGATTTCAGAATAATGCATGATGAAAGTAAGAGATCTACTTTGAAATATTCACATTCCTGGCTAAAAACTCAGATAATTTGTGGTGTTTTTGAATTTGACTGTTTGCTCTGCACACTTGCCTTGCTAAAGCAAAGTGGGCAGGTGCTGTGCAGGATGAGGATGGCTCTGCTGCCTGAGTGGCATTTGCCACCTTGGGAGGGGGGCTTTGAGCCAGTGCTGCGTTTCAGAAACTTGTTTTCTGTGAAAGTCACAGGGAAGGGAAGAGATAATGGTGTGTTTCTAAAATGTGACAAATGCTTCCACAAGTGACATCTGAAAATGAAGGCACTGCTGTCTTTGCACCTGGAATTCCTGTATGGATGAACCCTGCTCACAGAAGAAACCTTTGCAGGGAAGGTTTTTATGGACTCACATCTCTGTGTGTCACAGATCATATGTTTCATAGTACACGGAATTTTTTTACCTTACAAAAAGTAACTTAACCTTCCTGTCCACAAAATCACCTTTATTTTACCTCCAGCTACTCCAAGTGTGATGAAATTGATGGATTTCTCATGTACATTTTTGTATTTTCATCATATGAAAAAAGATCAAACCACCTATTTTACTTGAAGATCAGAAATGGAGATTTTTAATGGTATATAGGAAAAAAATTACTTACTTCTAGAGTTTCCTTAGACCTCTCTCAGCCATGTCACCTTTTCACAACAAAGTGAAACATTATTTATTAGGAATAATTCCAATAACATTCCTAATATATAATATTATATATAAATAAAATATTCTTATTAATAATTAGGAGCTCCTGGCGTTCCAGATCAGGCACTTAAGTGGTTGTAGTGAAAAATACCCTAAACTCCCAAATCTTGCATTCAATTTTTTTTCCACTAGAGTTGAAAAGTGCTCTTCAGTATTCATCTAAATTCATTACTTCGTGGTGTGGGTGTGTGTTGTGTCTTCATCTTGCCTTTCCCCTTCCTTCCTCTCCTGGTTTAACATGAATCTATTGTACAGAGTAAAAGGCACATCATGTTTCTGTTTTTGCAGCATTGTCTTTTGTTAGCTGAAAAATCTTCCTGTTTAGAGATATTTTGGTGTGTGTGTGTATATTTCCATGCCTATTTCCAAATTAGCAATTCAATGAATTGAATACTTTAGGAAGAAATAAAGGATGAATCAGGTCTTTTTTTTGTGTGTGTGTGTGTGCCTTTGTCGTCTTGTAGGTTTAACATCAGAATTATTTGTATATATCAGAAAATACTTCTGCTTTCAAGGATGCTCATACAGATACAGTGAGCCCAGTGCTAGTTATCATGCTGCTTCTACAGTGACAAGCCAAAGATTTTAATAATCAGCCTTCCCAAGTGTTTCCAGTCAAAGCACTGCTCCCCTCCGGTGTCCTGACCCACTGGATGAGATAAGTGGATTTTGTGGGTACCACCAGCTCTCTGGTAACATTGCTGACGTAAAAATGGTCCTTGTGTTGGACCATGTGGGGGTGGAGGTATTTTCTGCTGAAACACAGAAAAGAACCACAGCTTATCTCCTCTTCTCATGTACACAACTTGTCCAAAGTGTCTGTGAGAAGCAGTCAAGACACTGTGATAGGGCGTTGAATGAATAATTATTGTTTCTTTTCCTCCCATCTCTAGAACAAAGAAAGAATTATGCACGAGACAGTGTCAGCAGCATATCTGAAACATCACAGTACCATGTAGAGGTGAGATGAGAGTGATACACCAATTCCAGCTCTCGGTTACATGTGGTTATTTTTGCCTGTATGGTTTTTTGAGGATATAGAAGCTTGAAGGCACATGCATCTTCCAAAATATCCCACCAGCCTGGGGCCACTTCAGAACAGATTACGCTGAAATGTCTCAAATTTTGTAGCTTTTCCATAATGAGCTGAAATGTGGATGTAGAGGGATGTAAGCAAAGTTGTGTGTAGTTTGGCAAACGGACAGGACTTCTCAACGGGGCATCAATTCAACATCTTGTGCTGCCCTGTCTCTGAACCTGGCTCCTTGCACAGATGAGGCAGAGCTGAACAACGCTGTGCTGCTGGCAAGGCACACTGGGTGATATTTAAAACTAATACTCTGATCAGATCTAATCAGCAGAGGTATTAGAATATTCATAAAGTGTCGAGCATTAACCCCTCAAAGCCCCAGTGAGTCAAATACGTGGTAGTTAAATAGATTCTGCCTGCACAGATCCTTCCCCAGTGTGAAGAGCCAAGTGACTGACTTGCTGTCTTAAGCTGCTTTGAAGAATTACTGCATGCTGCTCTCATATTTAAAATATTCAGCAGGGTAAGCCCTGAGTGCCTGTGTGTAGCCTGTTAGGCACTTTTGAATGCAGTGCCTCCTTTTGGAGCCTTACTTTGGCTCAAACTTTCTCCTGCTGCCATCAGACCAGAGTCATGGGTTAAGCCAAGTCTTGAAAGCACCACAGATTCTCAGCTCCTTTTTGCTGGGTTTTAAATCATCTGTGTATTGTGAGATCATATGCAGAAGACTCCTAATTTCAAGTGCATCAGTCCTATGATCAGCTTGCAAATGAGTACATGTGTTGGTTCTAATTGCCTGTCTATTTTTGTGTGGGTTCTTCATAACAGTTTGGTCCTGTACTGGCATAACAATTAAGTGTTTGCATTTGAAATCTAAGCATTCCTGGCTAAGCAGCCAGTACAGAGTTTGTTTCACTTTACTTCTTTTAAATACTTTGATTATATGCAGCTTACACCTACTTTCTTCTCTGTAATTACCAAGTGCTGTTATCCTGTTACAGAAGAAAGCACAGTTAATTCTTTTTTTATTATTTTTGTTTTTTTTAAAGTTATTTAGAAGACTGATAAGCAAACGTACATTAAATGTGGTTCAGCTTGAAAGAGTGTTACCAGATCTTCAATTAGAATTCAAAGGTGGATTTATGCCTGAACAAAATGCAATAATTTTGTGGGTTTTCTTGCATGCTGAAGGAGAAATTGCCACAGCCATAATTACAGGGAAGCTAGCTGAGGTGATGTTTGTGATGCATTTTTTAGTTTCCAGGCCGTTAATTGAATCTGGAGAATATTCCAAGCTGATGGTGAGCAAAAATAGTTACTATTTTCTTCTGTGCTGCACATAAAAGTGACCAGCCTGTCCATAAGGTATCCCAGTCAGATGCAAGCCCATCCTGGTTGCTACCAGCAGGCTACTGGCAGCTCTGGAAGAGATGAGGACACTCCAGGTCAGGGTGGTGGTGGAGCTGCATTGGCAGGGAGCTTCTGGGAAGCTTCTGCTGGCACCTCCTGAATTCAGCTTGCCAAGAGAGAGACAGGTTTTCACTCCTCAAGAAAGCTAATTAAAACTCGTGGTTTAATTCTAGCTTTGATACCTGGAGGATGTCAGAATGTGCCTTCAAGTTTAACTGCTTACAGTGGTGAGGAAATGACAGTGGGTGTCAAAAAGCAAGCTACAAAAATGAGTTGACTTAAAACAACATTGTGGACCAAAGAGCCTTCCCCATGTCTTAGAGGTGGGCTCTGTCATATAGAAAGGCACTTTTACTCATGAATAATTTGTGTTGCTGGCAATTTAAATGCTGACACTCCTGAACAATAGGGAAAATTGCAATCATAATTTCTTTTAAATGTACGTCTTACTCACCAGCACTTGACCACCTTTGTTCTGGACCGAAAAGAGGCAATGATTACAGTGGATGATGGAATCAGGAAGCTGAAATTGTTGGATGCCAAAGGCAAAGTGTGGACTCAAGACATGATTCTTCAAGTGGATGACAAAGCTGTCAGTTTGGTGGACTTGGAATCAAAGGTAAGATCTGTGAGTGACAGTCTCATTTTCAGAGAGAGAGAAAAAGGGAGCGAGCAGAAAAACCATGTATGTGAAATTGAGGATTTTAATTAGCTTATTATCACTTTCCCTTTATAGCTCATGCAGTTTTTCTGGGATCAGGACACTGTATAGTAAGGTGGTATTTTTTGTTTTCTTCTTTTTTCCCCTCTTCTGACAGAATGAACTGGAGAATTTTCCTTTAAGCACAATTCAGCATTGCCAAGCTGTGATGAATGCATGCAACTACAATTCAATTCTTGCATTAATATGTAAAGAACCAACCCAAAACAAGCCTGATTTGCATCTTTTCCAGTGTGATGAAATTAAGGTAAGATAATAGTGGAGATCTGCTATGACTTATTTGAATAGGGGAGGTTGTATGAATTGACCAGAACAGTGGATAAAGCCAAATGAGCTGATTCATAGAAAATAATTCTGTACTTTTATTGTAAATATGCTCTAAATTTAATCCACTTATGATTCCAGCACTACTCATAGTATGTTAATAGTGTAGTGTGTATTGCAAAGGAGTAATCTAATATTTGAGCTGAATTCTTTGTGCATGCTCAAATATATCCTCACTGCAAATATTGGTTCTTGGACTCTATAGCTGCTAATTTAGATTTGTAAATATATAAAGCTCTGGAAAATGTCTATGGTTTGCCTTCACACTTCTGAAAAAAGCAATGTAAAATAATTTGAATTGCCTCAAATTTATTTTATAATCTTCAAAGAGCTCATCTGAGCCCTGATTCCTGCCTACTCTTTCTGCCCTTTTTGTCCCTGAACAATCAAACACTCTCTACATTTTCATCTCTCTGCATCTCTGCTCTGCTGGAGAGATCTTGAAAGGGAAAACAGTCCTTGCAGGAGGGGCAAAACAAGGAAAGAGATTGCTTGCCTCTGATGAAAATATTACCTTCAAGTGTAAATAATTTTTTTAATGTATTCTACAATACTTCTTTATTTCTGAGGTTATAAATTTTAATTCTGTTTGCTATTCTCTGTAATTCCAGTTGACAATTTCATAGGGATTTCTTAATTCCTTTGTAGCAGTTTGTATTATTGTCTTGAAACAACAGATTGTTAATCACACTGTGCAACAATTTTGGAATTAGCATGGTGAGAGCTCTGTGAGGATGATTAGGTATTGTGTGATGTGTTGCTCAGAATTTGCTGTTTTAAAGGAAAGTGGGACCTTGTCAGAAGTTCAGGGGGTATTGTGTTAAATAATGCAGGGATCCCTTTTGAGGTGTGTTTGGACTCAGCTTCTCAATGTGTAGAGTTGGTCTCTTTTCATTTTTTTAAGAGAAATTTCAAAATTTAATTTTTGAAATTTTTGTTGCTCTGTGTACACATGAAAATGTGGAGTACATAAGCATGACTTGTAAATCCCTTTGTTCTGAATTATTGTTTGATTCTGTGGCCATACCCTGTTTTTTTTTTCCTTACCCATGAAACTTTTCTGGTTTTGAAAGTTTACGTCTTTCTCTGTTGGCTTTTCCCTGCTTTTGATGGAAGTTAAAAGCAACTCCAGGAGCCTCTGCAATAAAAATTAGTTAAAATCAATACTATTTGGGGCATTCTAACATTTTATAAACAAGAAAAAAATTACACAGTAAATACCAAGAGTATTGGATTAATGGAATTCTTCTGGGTTCAAGTTCCTCTTATCCCCTGAAGGTTTTTTTCTATTAATTCTGTAAACTTTAAGTATCATAACTATTCTGTAGTGGAATCCATTATAGCCTGAAAAGTCCTGTAATCCCCTCAAATCCTAAATTCAACAATGTGTTCTGGTCCTAGCAGGAGTTATGTATTCCTCCCAAAAAGGTACACACTTCTGCATTATGAGGGTACTAAAAAATACATGGTCCTTGCAGAGTGAGCCAGGCACTGACAGATTTGGGCGTTGACAGCCTTTGTAGGAAATTAATTTGTCAGCTGAAGACATGTAACAGAGCATTGTAAATCCTGCGAGAAGCCATGACCTATTTAATGCAAGATCTATTAAAATAATGCTTTAGACTTGCATCAAAATTTCACTTGTGGGGCCACTGGTGGAGGCAGGTTGCAGTTGTGGAGTGACAGGAATGTATACATTAGGGAATCTTCTGAAAAATTAATCTTCTGTTACATCAAAGAGAAATTGGAGTCTGTGTCATTATTTCTGAAAGGAAATTGTATCATTACGAGTTATTTTCTTAATGCTTGTGCTGCTGCCATCTATAGTAGTTTTGCTGCTTCTATGTTTAGTAGATTTTCTTTTTATAGTCTGAGACAAACAAAATACTTGAGACAACCAGAAATTACGTATGCAGAGGGGAAAAAAAGTAGCTTATGCAATAGTGGTTGACTTGAGATAATTACAGCTGTTCAGACAAATTTGGTGTCTAGATTACGTACTTGTGTGATGATAATGCTTCAAGTTGGAGTAATGACAAAAATACCAACTCCCAGATTTTTGTTCTGTCCTTTTTTTTTTTTTTTTTTTTTTTGTTCATGTGTAAAATAATTTGTCCCAGTGCTTTTGAATAAATGGGATTTGATAAGGTATTCTCTATCTAAAGGTGAGATATTTATTTCAAAGGTCTGGATGTAGTAGCTGATTCCTGATGTTTTCTGCTCCTTTCTCCTTAGGCTACCCTTATTCATGAAGATATTGAAAGTGCAATTAGTGACAGCAAAAGTGGGAAACAAAAGAAGAGGCTGGAGACACTGAGGTAAAAATCCAACTTCTTGGCAGTGTATAGGATCATCAAACAGTGTGACAGCATTCAGAAGCTCTCCAGGTCTGCCTGCTGTCTTTTGGGGTTTTTTGGGAGGACTTGAGCTTTTTTCCTTCTAGCTAATAATATAATTCCATATCTATGTGTATTAAAGCCATATCTTGCTTTAATAATTTTCTCATGTTCTGTCAATTTATAGTGTCAGTCTTACCTTCCCCAATTCCACCTTAGTGATGGGAACAACTAAGATAATTCCACTTGTCAGAGAATGGCATTGCATGTCTTAGTTCTGCATATGGGTCAAGTAGTTCAGAATTTAAATTAAAAAAACCCACAAATTTCCCATAACTCCAAGTAAATAAGATTATTCTAAAAGGTTTTAGGATCTGAAGATGTTAAATAAAACAGCAACTGAAGATTGAATAATCTTCCTGCCTGCCTGTTTAACGATGCTGAAGACTTCTTGTTTCCCTGGTAGCAAAATCTTCTCTGCCAGCTGGAAATTATGGGGGAACGAACCTGTTGGGTTCAGAGAAGATTAATACAGAAATGAGATGTAGCAAACAGAGGCATAAAAGCAAGGGCACAAATATATTAGATACTTAATGGTGATGGTTGTAGCTTGTTAGAAATTCAGTGTGTAGCTGCATGTGAGAGTATCTCTCATTAATAATTGTGCTCAGATAGAGAAATTTCTGTTGGACAAATATTAGAATGAATATATAATAGTTCTGGATACCTTTTAAATCCTGATGTACAACCTGTGAAGATTTCCTAGAGCAAGGGGTACTCCTAGAAAAACAAAAGAGAACCTGAACTGTGTCTAACTCCATTTGCAGATTTAAAATTAAACAAATAGACTTAACCATTAGTGGGACTGTAGCAAACCAGGCATAAGCAGCACGAGGCAATCCAGAGGGACTCCAACACGCAAACTAATGAGATTTAATTGGGAAAAGAATGTAGGTCAATACATCTGTTGGGACAAATAATCTGAGATATCAGTCTCCGAGGGCTGTGAGGCCCCGAGGTCAAACGTGGGTGGCAGCTGAGTGCTGTTCTGGCTCCTGTGCCTGCTGGCATTGGGTCATTGATGAGTGAAAGGGGACTGCAGGAAGGAAAGGCAAAGGAAATGTTTGTTTGGGTTTTTGCTTTTGTTTTCCTTTTTTTTTGGTATTCTCTGTTCAAAGACCAAATGACATTTGATGTTTTGTGGTCTTGTTGTTGAATGCTGTGAATGAGATGGGCTTATAAAAGGTGAATTTAGTTTTTAAATAAAGGTCTGAGGAAGGAATGGGGGGATATGTATGACAGGACCTTCTGTGATTTTTTTTATCTGTTCATATTAAGCTGCAGAATGAATTCAAAGACCTCTTTCCTCACAGTATTTAAAACTTCACTGAGAACTGGAAAATTGCATTTGGGGGACATTGATGTGTTTGTATTGAGACAGGATGAACAGGCCCATAACAAAAACAAAACAGGCCCAAAATAAATCAGCCAGTGATTGGTTTTGTTGGTAGGGTTTTAAGCAAAAGGTGGTTGACAACTGGCCAAACTTAGGGGACTAAATACTTGATTTGTGATGGCTGAAAGATACCTGCAATCTTCTCTCAAACAAAAGACAAGTCCCACCTTTGTGGTGGTAAAAATGCCATTTAATAAGCCCAAGCCAGTTAATTTAACTGTGTAAACTGGCATGTTCTGGGGATTTCCCAGGTGACAAAGGTTTACTAACTCTCTGGTGGAGTGCCTTTCCTGCTGTGTTTAATATGTTTACACACCGTGGTGCTGGCAAGCCCAAAGTGCAGCCTGCAGTATGAGAGGGTCTCGCGGCCTGCAGTCCGAGAGGGCCTCGCGAAGCCTCCTCATTTCCTCTGACCAGGCACTAGAGAACAGAACATTTTTCCTTCCAACATCACTCCTGGGCTTTCTCCTCTTCCTGTAGGATGATCTCCAAAGCTGACAGTGCCATCCCCCCGCCCCCACGGGCACCTGCCCCCGTGCCACCGGGGACCATCACGCAGGTGGACGTGCGGAGCCGCGTGGCGGCGTGGTCGGCGTGGGCCTCGGAGCAGGGGGAATGTGAGTATTCCTGAGGGCTGCCGTGCCAAGGAGCGGCTGAGCACGCTGCTTGGCATCAACAGAGGACATTTGGGAAGGGCACTTGGGCTGGATGCAGAAATGGTTGCACAAGGTCAGCCCTCTGCTCTTGCTGGGAGCAGATTTTCCCGGTCTGGTTTGAAGTGCCCCAAGCCACTGCTGCCTTTTGTAGGGAGGAAGATCTGACTGCCAGAATCTGACTTGTCATCTACTTGCTTTTGCCCATTTTCTGGATTCCTGTTGTCAGGAAAATTAATCCACAAGCACCAGAGGTTTATGTCCAAAAAGGAGACAGAGGAGTCCTTCTACTGTATCCAAATAAAGGGAGAGGCCCTGAGCCATTCCCCTGGGGTCTCTCCAATTTTTGGAGGACACAGCCTCTTTTTTATCCCAATTTCTCGGCCATGTCCCTCTCTTTCCCCACTGGCTGAGGTACTTGAGAGGCACAGACTTCCCAGAACGCCTGACACCTAAGATTCCCCTCTAATGTGTAAACCCTCCCTCTTAATTTTTAATTCTTATGGAATTTATGGTGGTTCCCTATTATCTCTTTCATCTTTCAATATCCAGTTTCATTTACCAGCAAACCTACAGTTTGTTTGTAGAGGGAAATATCTTTTTTCCCTTTATCAATCCGTGGAATACATCCCATTGTTTCTTTTATATCTCAGTGCTAGTTCTATTTACCAGCAGACCCACAGCTTGTTTTTAAAGACAAATCCCTCATTCCTCTCACTGAGTAGAGCTTCTTTTACTTGTGCTCAGCTGGGTGTGAGTCCCAGATTTTAATCTGAGGGGGTTTTTTGTGAAGGGGGGAACAGTAACACAGTAATCTAATGATGTTCTCCTCATAATAGGGATATTTTTGACAATTAAAAAGTATAATCATGGATTAAAAGGTGAACTGAGATCAGCATAATTTATTAATATTTATCTTTATAATGGCAGCTTTGGCTAATTAGTTTGTTGGGGGTTTTATTTATTTCTTTGTTGTTGTTGGTTCTTGGGGTTTTTTTTTAAGCCTTAACTAGGAAATGCTGTAACATTCTTAATGGGTTGGGATTCCTCTGTTTGATGGTTGTCATTTTGATCAGATTTCTTTAAAAATAAAAGTTCTTTAGAACAGAATAAAGCTCCTTCTATAAAGCAGACTAAAAAAGTTAAGATGAAGCCTCTTTTAGTTTGTTTTCTTTGGTTCTTTTAAAAATAGATATCACAACTGTACCATAAAAAACCCTTAGATTCCTTATAATTTTTGTTTCATTAAATTTTTTCTATATCACTCAACAAAGTACACAACTATGCAAAAAAAACAACTATAAATATTCAGGGAAATCTGAAATGTTAAGAATTATTTCATCTATGTGCCTACAGTATTAAATCTGTTTTGAGTAAAGGCTGTCTTGTTCTTTTGCTTGAGTTCTGATATCAGAAAAATTTCATTAGTTTAGTGTCTTGTGGACCAGTTATGGGCATTAGTTCCTGCAGTTCCTTTTATTCCCCTCAGGTGGGTCTTTCCTGAAATGTATTTACTGAAATCCCACCTGTTCACAAATGCAGTGCAGGGTTAAAAATGGAAAATTTGTAATTCCTAAAAAAATTCTCCCTTGTTATTTTCCAAAGAGTCTGTGACTCTGGGCGTTGTTATTTGGAAATATCAGTTCTATCACATCATTCTCTCTCCTTTCTGTGTTTCCAGACTTGGCATCCCTTTTTGCTAATAACTTTTTACATAAGAATATTCTTCAAAGTTGCTGCACTCTTTCTTGCTTGCTTCTACTGGAAGCATATTTTCCAAAATGGGATGAGTCCTAATTATGTTGTATTTATAATCTACCACTTGGTGTTGAATTTTGTTTATTAATTTAAAGCCTGGTACCATATTTCTGCAGTTAACTTCATTTGTGTAGTTAAGTGGACTGAAAGCACATACAGAAGCTTTTTTTTGTGAGCCTTGAGAGGATCAGGCATTAAGGTGTAAGATTTTCAGCTTGTGTGGAGTCCTTGCAAAGGGAATGGTTGAGTTTTGTCCATCTTTTTCTTACAGTAGTGTACTTCAAAGCATCAACTGTATAGAAATAGTTATATTTTTGTTTATATATTTATAGATATATTATATATAATTATATATACACGAAAATATAACAACTTCTGTACAATTGATGCTTTAAAGTACACTAAAGTGTATATATATACTTCAGTGTATATATAATAGATATCATTATAATATATGATTATGTATAATTTAATTATATACAATATGCAATGATTATTTATATAGTATATCATATATTATAGATTACATATTACATATTATATATTATACATAATATATATTATATATTATAGAAGAAATATAATATAATATAATATAATATAAATATTGTTTATATTTTATAATTGTTGAATACTAATATTCTAATCCCACAAATATGCATGTCTTGTTCTCTTCTGCCCTCTTTGCAGATGAAAAGCACAGACAATACCATGAGCAGGAAGAAACAGCAGAGATGATTGCAGCCAGGATCGACAGAGATGTTGTAAGTGAGAAGCTGCACATCATGCTTCATCATGTCTGTGAAATTTTGCAGCTCTCCTTTGTGGGAAAACTTTCCTCCCCATGGGAAATTCAGGAGAAAAGCTTTCCAAGCAGCCTCTGCTTGTTGTGATAGATCTGAAAGGAACAGGTGGCAGTTTCTTTTCTGAATTTTTCTTTTTTAAAAAGAAAGAAAAAGCACACTGAATGTTGATGACAAATTTTCTGCTGTGAAGAGCTGGAAATATAAATTTTAATTTTTTAAGTAGACAGATTTCAGCAAACAATGTAAAGATAAAAAATTCCATCAATTTAGCAGGACTTGAATATGTGTAACACCTGGAAAATAAACATGATCATTTCTGAAGAGAGGTGGACTGTGTTTATTTGTAACTTAAAACATTCCTGCATTTAAGCAACAATATTTGGCATGTTCTATGGTATATGCAAGATCAAATATTTCCCCATGTGTCATTTGTAAATTTCTACTCCTCCACTCTGATTTTGCCCTCAGCAACATCAGAGGGTCTTGAGAAAAGTGTGTTGGGACCTGCTGGATTGGTGTCTTTGTGTTTTCTCTCAGGGTTCATTCATTCTTCTCCAATTACTCTTTGAAATCAATTCTTCAAAGAGTACTTCTCCACAAACAGCTTAATTTGTAGAGAGCTTCACCAAATAGCTTAATACTTAGTGCTAAAGGAGATTAGGAAGTTATATTCTTTACAAAAATGCTGTCCATTCAAATAAAAGAGATTTTTTTTCCTGTGCTCTCAGCAGAAATGTAATGTGGAAATAAATTGTGTAATTTCAGTCTGAGCTTAACAAATTTTAAAAACTTCCAGTGGGCCTTTATTTTAAAAATAATTAAAATTAAAATACTTTATGTGTATGTAAACTTAAAAACATGAGGAATCTAAATATGGAATGTTCCAGCATGGAATTTGTTCCAAGGAAGCTACTGGTGTCTAGGAGTCTGGACATTTCAATTTCTGGAGTATTTCTGCTATAGATTCTGTAGAGAAACATTTAATTTTCTTTAAATTTAAATTTCTCTTTTCCCACAGCAAATTCTGAACCATATTTTGGATGACATAGAGTATTTTGTTACCAAACTGCAAAAAGCTGCTGAAGCATTTGCTGAGCTTTCAAAGAGGAAGAAAACTAAAAAAAGTAAAAAGAAAGGACCTGGAGGTGAGAGTTCATAGTGCACCCATTCTGTTTCTCTCAGGATCATTGAAGGAGCTAGGAAATGTCTTTTTGTGTGTTTTTTCTTAATGAGTGTAGCAATTTTCTCTCAATTTGAGCACAAAAGTTCCAATGCAGTATATGCTTAGAGGGAAACCTATGAAAATCATTTGCTTGAAGTCAGTGGGGAATGACTAATTAGAGATGTGACCACAGAATCTGCTCCTGCCTTGGTTCTATATTTACAAAATTCTGTAAGATAGTAAATTTCTTGTGTGTTTTGCTGTTTACTATACCTGGAATATTTATGGAAGCTATATAACTATAAAAGGGTGTATAAAAATCTCCTTCTGTTCACCAGAGGGTGTTCTTACTCTCCGTGCGAAGCCACCACCTCCAGATGAATTTGTTGATTGCTTCCAAAAATTCAAGCATGGCTTCAATCTTCTGGTAAGTGATAGCAGCTCGTGGGTACGAGATGGGAGGCCAGGGCTGGCCACCTCTGGGCTAGCTTGGCCTCTGAGCTTTAGGATGCTGCTCCTCAGCTTCTCTGCACAATGCCTAGAAGAACACATTTGGTGTTCAGCATCTTCCTTCCCTGGTTCTTTAAAGCCTTTTACTTGGGAAATTTGATTTTGAATCATGAAAGAATTCCTAGAAAGGTCTGTGGGGCTCACAGTTCTGTTGTGTGTTTGCCAGCATCACCAGCTGCGGCCTTAATCTGATTTTATTTAATTTGATTTTATTCTGCTGTGCCCCATCAGACTCCCTGTGCTTGTTGCCATCATCACCCAGGAGCTTCTGGCCTCAGAACATTCCATCCAACAAATTGCTGTCTCTTTACAGGTTCTCAGTCAGTCAAAATGATAATTCAGGAGCTTTCTGCTGGCATTTCCTCTTCTGCAAGTGGCAGCCTCCTATTCAAGGGAGGGAGCACGTGGGACCTTCAAAGCATTTGCTGTTGGACACTTACTGTCCCTTCCAGCTGCTGGGGAGGCTGTGCCAGTGGGGAAAACTGCTCCTGAATCCACTGAGTCAAAACTGCTTCTTTCCTCCTCCTGGGGAGTGAGCTCTGATTGCAGGGCTGTAGGAAATATTTAGACATGTTAAAAATATCCTTTAAAAAAAAAAAAAAAAGGCTGCATCAAGTGTCATGGTTCTGACCTTGAGGGATTGCTCTTTTGAGGGAGGATGAATATCTTGGAACTTGCTTGTCCTCAGTAAAAGATGTCATGTCCAGGTTTTTTTTTCCATTCTTTTTACTGCATTCTGCTTTTCAATTAGTTTATTTTTTACCCAAGAAAAATCTGTGCATCTTTGAATCTTTCTCTTCTGTGCAGGAGAAGTCACAGCCCTTGTTTTGATGCTCAGCAGCATCTGGGACCTGGTTCTAGTGCTGCTCTTGATGAGTTGTGCTGTGACAATCCTTTAACAATGCTTCACTTCAGCATTTTCGCAGGAGCAGCAAAAGCCTGAAATTTGTGCTTTATGCCAGGCAAGGAAAACTGTATAAAATGAAGAATCTGGTATAAAAATAAAAGGAGTAGCTAGAAGAATAATATCTTCAAGTAGAATGGAAACTGTTGTAAAATCTCATGCTGGAAGCTTCTAGAAATGCCTACCATCTGTCAAAAAGCTTCAGATAGACTGGGACTGGGTTGTTACGACTGAGGAGCAATGTATAGGAAGTTATTAGAAGCAAAAACACATCCTCCTCCTTCTTTCTTCATTTGGAGGGACAGTTGGATGTAAAAAGCCCAACAAAGGTAGCCAAAAGCAGTTTGAGGAACAGATGGCAAGAGGCAATAAAAACTACTATAACTCTTTAAAGCACATTTGGGCTTCTCATTTCTGGAGCCCACAAAGCCAATGGGTGATCAGTAGATAAAATAAATTCTCCAAGAATCAGCTGTATCAGTGAGTTTTAATGGTTTGGGGTATTTAGAATATTTTTTTTTTATGGTGGTGTTTGTAACTGTAGGTTGGCCTTGATGATCTCAGAGTTTCTTTGTGGAGATATATTATTATAACAGATAAAGTGATAGATGGAATTCACTACTGATAGATGTGAGAGTCGTGGACTGGTGAGGAAATATCTGATATATAGAGCAAACCAGAACAAAATGTTGATGTAATAGAGATTCCTGGGAGAAAGACACTTGTGTTCTGTATTATCAACCAAGCAAATGGCAAAACCCATCAGGGAAAAAAAAAAGACAACAGAACATTAACAAAGATTATCAGTATGTCATTATGTTACCTGGATTGATTTTTTTTTTGCCAGTGTAGCAAAATTGAAGGTACAGGGTGGACAAGAATGCTTGAAGGAATTACTTCAGCTTGGAAATGACCAGATTCAGGAATAATCTAATAAGTCTGTAAATGGTTATGAGCATTGCTAGGAAAAAGTGAATTGAGAAAGACAATTTAGTTTTATTGGAAGAGTTTGCAGAATACTAATGAAAGTAGGAGATGTCAGATTTCCAAAGGTGATGCTTCTCCACAAAACATTTCATTTGGTTGTGGAACTTCTTGTTTTGCATGATAGGTGCAAAAATATGCTTGGAGACAAGAGCAATGGGATGGATGGGCACTCAGTGGGTGTTGCAGGCCAAGCACTGGGCTTAGGTGGACCTGAGCAGGATGGCCACTCTTACCTGAAGTATTTATTGTCTTAATAGTTAAATTCTTCTTAAAATGTACCATTTGTTCTATTCCTTCAGGCCAAGTTGAAGTTCCATATCCAAAATCCTAGTGCAGCTGATCTGGTTCATTTTCTCTTTACCCCACTACATATGGTAAGGTTTTCCAGTTTTCTAAGTGTTTACCTTCAGAACTCTTGTATTTATATGCTCTGTAACCTTTTCAATGATAACAAGATTGAAATGTTGTGTCCCTGGACAGTAAGTAAGGAGAAATGTTTGTATCTCAGGATGAGGTTTTCTTTAGAAAACAATTTATCTCATTTTCTGCATATTTTCCCTTCTATTAAATGTATTTATTTAAATCATCTTTGGCCTTGTGTTACAATTTCCCATTATAATTTTTGACTAGCAATAATAAAAGTCGAGGAGATTTAAAAAAATATTTTAAATTTTAAATTAATAAAATTAAATAAATTAAAATAAAATTAAATGAAAATTTAATATTTTAATTTTAATATTTTTTAATAATGCAGGAGGAGAGTTGAAAGCATATTTAATGGAAGTATGTGCGGCTTTGATCAGTAAAGCAAAAAATATTATTGCCCAGAGTGGGTCTAAATAAAAACTGGATGGTGACCAGAGCAACAGTTCTGAAGCAATAAATAGTTCAGTTAATTTTTAGGACATCAAGACACCCTCTCAGGTTCTCAGAGGGGCTTTTACTTCTGGGGTATGTTTTTATGAGTAATGACTGTTTCCTAATAGCAGGTAACATAAATTCACATTCATGTAGATAACATAAATTGACATGCCACTTCCTTACTGACAACCTGTGTGTTCCTGGCATTATTTTAATCCTTGGATTTAGGTGGTGCAGACAACAGGAGGTCCAGAGCTTGCTGGCACAGTGCTCAGCCCCCTCCTGACAAAAGACACCATCGACTTCCTGCGATACACCGTCACCAGCGAGGAGGGACAGCTGTGGATGTCCCTGGGTGATTCATGGACCAAAGCCAGGTGGGGAAAAAAATCTTCAGATTTCAGAGAGCATTCTCTAAAATCAAATTTGTCAACGTGGTCTTAACCAAGTTATCCAGCCCTCAATAAATTCAATATTACTTTGTTAGGATTTGGACCCTTGAGAACTGCTCTTTGAAGGGTTTGGAGAGGAACTCTTTAGATTGACTCAGATTTGGGATATCAAGGAGAGACAAAATGCAGAGAGAATTTTTTTTTTTTGTCAGTGATATCCAGAACCTCTTGACATAATCTTCTGGAGTATCTTTTTCTGAGCTATCCCTTGCATGTTTCCAGTTGTTTTTCACCATTATTTTTCCAGCTCATCTATCTGGACTTCATTAAAAAACAATTTGAAGATGCAATAAAGAGTGACAAAATATTAAATAATAGCTACAAATGTCTGTTTTCAATTTCCAATTATTATTAACAGTTAAAAATTTGCAATGTCTTTTTAAAAGCATCATAATGCTATAAAAATGCTTAGAATTATAAAAAAATGTTTCTTGACTGAATTGTGCCACATGTGCATACCTTAGACATTGCATTTAATGGATTCACTGTTGTGATTTAGCTGAAAGTTCACTTATTTATGCATATGTTGGGTTCAAGGTAATTCTGTAGTTTGAAATTAAGTGAATTGAACATGCAAAAGAAAAATCTTAAATTAGCAAAGTGCATTTTGACTCTGTCATCTGTGGTAGATAAGTGCATTTGATGATGATGAAGTATGCAATCACTTGGGCTGGAAATGCAGCATGTTTTTTGTGTTTATTCATCCAAATTTCAGATTGGAACACAAATGTCTACCAGATGGATTTTTTTAAATTATTATTATTATTTTTATTATTATTAATAATTATTTTATTAATTATTTGGTTGATTGAAAGCTGCAGAGTGTAAGGAAGGCTGCATGGAAGGAGTGGAAATGGCCTCATAGCCAGGGAAAATGGATCACTGGGCAAAATAATGGGCTCCTTTCTTGGGAGCTGCTCCATTTGTTTGTCCATCCTGAAGAAAAAGGGTAATGGAAAGAGAAATAGCTTGTGTTTGGTAATGAAGAATGGAGCACTTAAAATGTAGTTGGCTGATCTGTGTGGATTAGAATTGATGGTGAGATTGATCTCAGTATCCAGAGGTACCCTGGGGTGGGTGAGATGCAGCAGGAGAGGGGAATGATAAAATCAAGGATTACTGACCAAGCCAGGCCCAACAGGCTGGGAATTGCTGGCTGCTCATGTGTCTGGCAAATCCTTGGTTTTGAGCTCGTTAAAAACCTGTAATGTACATTCCTGGTTCTGCTTCCACTGTGAAGACTCAGTAATTTATATTGTGGGACAGAGTGTCATGTGTAGTGCAAAGGCAGGGCAGGAAAGCATTGATTTAGGTGCTTGGTGTTACAACAGAAAACACTGATGGAACTCTGAAAAAGTAGCACAGTATTTTATAAAGATCAGTCCAGACTATAAAACAGCAAATGTGATGATAATTCTTGGATCCTGGAGCATGTAGAGCTGGGTGGGGTTTATATCTAAATCTTTAAATCTATTTTAATCTTTAAAAGCTATTTGTTTATTTTGGTTTTGGTGTAGCCCCCTAAGCTTCACACCTGCTTTCAGGTGTTCTAACAAAGCTGGCTGTTTCTCTGAAGCCTTTTGTTGGTGCTTCCACACAAATAGAGCATTGTAATATTTCTCCCCATTAAAACAAGTCCTATATTTGTTCTGATTGAATCTTCTGTCACCCATCCTTTGCTATTAGGCAGAAGTTTGTTGTGTTTTAACACTCTTTCAACTATAACTCTTTAAAGCACATCTGGGCTTCTTATTTCTGGAGCCCACAAAGCCAATGGGTGATCAGTAGATAAATTCTCCAAGAATCAGCTGTATCAGTGAATTTTAATGGTTTGGGGTGTTTAGATTTTTTTTTTTATGGTGGTGTTTGTAACTGTAGGTTGGCCTTGATGATCTCAGAGGTTTTTTTCTAGAAATACCTTATTATAACAGGTAAAGTGATAGATGGAATTCACTACTGATAGATGTGAGAATCGTGGACTGGTGAGGAAAAATCTAATATATAGAGCAAATCAGAACAAAATGTTGATGTAATAGAGATTCCTGGGAGAAAGACACTTGTGTTCAGTATTATCAACCAAGGTTGTAAGTGAGAAGCTACAAATGATGCTTCTTTGTGACTTATCCTTACAGAAGCAGCAAGTTCCTTCTGCAGGGCACTGCAGGGAGGAAATGTGTTCTGCTGATTCTCCCTGTTCTAGCATGTTTCTGCCTGTACTGTAACCCCACCCTCTCCTCCATACTAATAACAATTCTGAAGAATTTCAATTTACAGGAACCCTATTAAACCAGCATTCACATGGCCCTTGACAGAGGTTTCTAATTTGCTTTTCACACAGAGCTGAATGGCCAAAAGAGCATTTTATTCCCCCATATGTCCCCCGTTTCCGAAATGGCTGGGAGCCTCCTCTGCTCAACTTCACAGGAGCTCCAAAGGAGCAGGAGCTCAACCACTTGGCTGAGTCTGTGGCAAACGTGGCAGAGCAACAGCGCAAGCAAGAGATGAAGAGACTGTCAAGTGAGGTGGGTTGTTGGAGGAGATGAAGCAGGAAAACCTTATGAATATGATTGTTTAACAAAATATTCTGAAAATGTGAATCCTAGAATGGAAATAGAAATGAAAACTAGCTTTGAGCTATAGATACTGAGTGCTAGTTACTATATAACCAAAGAACAATAACATCTAGCCAGCTGAAGGAGCATCCTTGTTGGTTGAACAATGTCCTTCTGCTGATAGAGAATCCAAAGGTCAAGCAGCACGAGAAGAATTTGAAAGAGTAGCTTTTAGAGTTTAAAATGTAACACTGCATGGTAATGTAGTAATTCTTATAGGCTATATGTAAATTCTATAGAATGTGTGTCGTGTACTGGTTGGTTACTGGGAATTAGAATATTCACTAAAGATAAAGATATGATGTATTGTAACAAGAATTTAGCTCTCTTAATCCCTCTTCATTTCCCCCCTCTTGCCCCTCTCTCTCTACCCCCTGAATTACCTACTGCTCTCATGCTCTTGGCCCCCTCTTTCCACTCTCTCTCCCCCTCTTTGAGCACATTAATGCTGTGGCTGGCAGCAAAAATGGGTCTCTCCCACCTACTACTTAAATAATAAACTTCTTATCCCAAGGTTACTGCAAAAGCTCTCTGGCAATTAAATAATTAACACCAACCCCTTCCTTCCTGAGGGCAATATCCTGGGGCATTCCTGGAGTTCCAAAAATTCCATGTTTCTGTCAGTGGAAGCTCTTCAGGCTTCACATTGAAGTTAGAAGAAACCAAATACCTGCTCAGCCAGCAAAAAATGCAATTAGGAAAATATAAAATACATATGTATTTTCATATAAATATAAAATATATATGATACTTTATATATTACATATATTATATTTATATATAATATTTATATATTTATATATTTTATATATTTATATATATTCATATTTTTATATACATTTATTTTTAGATATTTATATATATACATAATTATTTTATTTTTTTGCCTTGAACTCCCTGCCTCAGCTGAGAGGACAACCCAAGCCCCTCAGGTTGAGTTTGATTGAGCTCTGCTCTCAGATCCCATTGATTCTGAGCATAAATTCTTTGGGCAATTTCTCAAGAGCTGCCAATCACAGGCACACAATCTAAAAGAAGTGAACTGCCCTTTTTTGGTGGAATTTTGGGCTTAATTCATCAGTGTGGAATTTTTTAATTCCTTTTGTTAATCTATTGATTCTTTCACTGTATTGCTTATAAATATTCAGAGCTGCTCTCAGGGCAATACCATGTGGATTAGGCCAACTTCAAAAAAAACCAACTTTGCTGTTGAGGAAAATGATTGTATAAAACATTTTCCCAAATTTTTCTTCAAAGGAATGTCACAAATTTAGCAAAAGTTAGGTTATTCTCTTTAAAGAATGGAAATATGCATCATCCAAAGCCTTTAGAGAAACCAGGGTGCATTTTCTGAGCAACTTTATAGCCAGCCCTTTCTTTCCCAACCAAGATTCTATCCCTTCTTTTTCAATAGAATTTATCACAAAATGAGTTTCTATTTTTGTGAAAATTTTAAGACTCTATGTGGATTTTGTTTCTTTTTAATTAACAAAAAATGGGTATTGCCTTTTTAAACATATAAAAACCTTCCTTTTGGAAGGTTTTGTCTTTTGTTGAGAGGACACGAGATTTAATTTAAATTTTTACTTTATTTTTCTATACTGGTTTTAGTTTAAATCTAGACTTAGCTAATCCAAAGTACTCTCTTAGCATCTGTGAGATGGGAACACACCTAAGAATTTCCTAGGTTGACTTAAGAGTCTTTCTGTCTTGGGGAATTATTATTGGCTGTTTTGGGATGTTGTTTTCTTGCAGATCAATTGTGTGTAATTTGAGATAGCAAAACCTCCCCAGCCAAAGCTTCCCAGTCACATTAAAACTTTTATTTTTGTGAAAATCACTGTTAGTTAAAAAAAAAAAAAGGTCTACTCAGCTATAGAGACAAAAAAAAATTGGTAAAAACCCTGCCAAGCAAAGGAGGGATAACATGATACATATTTGATTACTTAAAGCAGTGTATGGCTTTATGCCTAACAAGATAAACAAGAATAAATGTGATAAAAAGTAAATTCTTTCCAGTGATTCATTTTGAGAATAAAAGCATTTAGTAAAGTTAATGGGTGGAGTAATGTGAAATGTAGCTTTTGCTATTGCTGTCACCCTCCTTCCCTAGTCAGCTCCCAAAAACCATCAAACCATTATTACTACTACTACTATTATTATTATTATTATTATTATTATTATTACTAGGAACAATATAGAGAAGAAAACACATGGAAATGTAGATCAGTAGTGAAAAATAATAGTAATAATAATAATAACAGTATTGAAACTTTTCCAGTAGTATTAAACAAAGATCATTAATTTTTCTTTTCTGATGAGTCTAAGGATTTCACGTTCTTTATTTATATAGTAACCTAAAACAAATCTGAAGGGGGAGAACATATTAAGGTATTTCAGTTGTTTGTCCTTCAGGGAGCTGATTTCACTTCAGTCTTTTTATATGCACCTGTGGCTGTTTATGCCAGCTTAACTTCTTTGTCTTAACCTTCAAAAGAAACACACACACACAAAAAATAAAATAAAAAAAAATGAAAATAAATAAATATATATATATTTTTATATGTATATGTATAATAATCTCCCAGTTCATTAAAACAGTTTGAGTGCCTGGTTCCTGGGATATCAGGCATTGGTTTCATGACAGTCTCTGATTCCCACAAGGTCCTGGGCAAACATTTAACCTTGGCACCTTGGCTCCCTGTGCCCATGCCTCCCTAGCACATCCCTGGGGGAAAAGGCACTGAGCTGCTTAATAGCTGTGAAATGCTGCAGGTGCTCAGCTGGAAAAAGCTGCCTGAGTGCAAAATGCTGTTTTATCTGCAGCAAAAGCACCTCTCTGGAGTGGGTGATACCAGGATAATTATTCTTAAGTCTGCTGTAACAGTTTGTTCAATGAGGAGCGCTGGAAAAGCCAGATGAGAATGGAAGTGTTTGGAATTCCCTCCCCAAAACCAAGGCTGGCTGTGCAGAGCTGTGCAGGGAGAGGAGAGAGGATGCATGGCCCTGTTCTCCCTGCTGGGCAGGGCTCTGGCATCAGGAAAAGTGTATTGGAGGTTCCCACCCCTAAAAAACTCATTTTTTCTTTCCATTCCTGAATTCCTGGATCTTAAGATCCAGCCACTCGTGCAGCTCCTAGCAGAGGGGTTCAAGGTGGAGGCAGTTCAGCAATGAGGACTTGAAATGGTGGTGGAACAACCACCAGAGAGTGTCCAGGGAGGCTAAAGCAATGCAAATAATTTGTGTGTGAAGTAAATTGAATTCCTGCTTCCTTTGATGTAAGGCATAAACCAGGTGACACAGGAGATTTTTTTTTCCTAAAAATGTCTCAATAATAGTGTTTGAAAGAATATTCTATTTGTGTGGGGATTTCTGTGGGGTTTAACTGCTTTCCATGAACCCTCAGTCCCCAAAGTGAGTATCTGTGGGTGCCACATCTGGCACCTGGAGGCAGAGATTAGGTGAGAACCTTTTCTGTAGCCACACCAACAGAGATAAAAAAAAAATAAGCTGAAAGCAAAAACATCAAAGGAGAAAACTCAAAAGAACACAACACTCCAAGCTTAAAGATTTGGCAAATTCTGGTGAATCTCAGCCAGTCTAACCTGTGCAGCTGGATGGTACAGGGGAAGAATATAAAAATATAAGGATATAAAATTAGCTATTTCAATATCATAATACCCAGAAATGAACTGTTAAACCTTGTCTTGTTTTTGGAAATGCTGATTAAGATAATTTTTGCCTCTAAGGGGAGTGTCAATGCTAAATTTAAGATGGTTTTTTTGTTAAAAAAAAAATAATTTCTAAACTCTTGAATGTTCTTACATATGATTATTTTCCCTAATTAAAATCCATAATTGCACCAAATATCACCCTCCTTTTTGCTTTTCTACATGGACTACAGCCACATTCAGTGAGGGTGTGACATGTATGATCCTTGTTCTATTATGAGGGTGTTCATTTCACTTCATTCCTTGCACAGACCTACTGTTGGCTGGCTAGAGCTTTGTGGCTTGAGGTGTAAATCCAGAGCAGAAGCTCAGAGCAGTTTATTTTAAAGCTGTGCAGTTTATTTTAAAGCAGTTCAGCCATTGTTTATAAGTTGCTGTAGTGATATCTGAGAGATGACACGGCCCTTGCCCCAGAGAAGTGTTTTTCTCAAGAGCATCCGCTGCAATATTAATGCGCTGGGATAGAAATCCCTTTATTCTCCTCCTTTTGATCTCCTTTACGCACTTGAAATGCAGAAATTATTAACTTTTCATGGCAGCACCGTGGGCACCTGAGGATGGGGGAATGCTGACAGGGCCCCTGGGGAGGTGCAGGAATTGGGGGGAGGATGACATTAACCCACCGGTGGCTTTGTTCCCTTTTTGTCTTGCAGCCTCCCGGCGTTCCCGACTACCCCCCGGCGGATGGGTATGCATTCAGTAACACGGTGTACAAGAGAGGGCCTCTGCTGGACCAGGGGGCAGCTGTGGCTGCCTTTAAGCAAACTGTTAGCCGACATGTAGATAGGTAACCCTGACCTGGCATCAGCCCTGGGGCTGTGGAAAACTGTCCCCACTTCTTGCTCTTGGGGTGGCGGGGTCTGTGACGGTCTCTGGTTGTGGGATTGTCTCTGCTGGGGAAGTGATTCTGCTTTTCTTTGTCTAAAGTGTGTCATTAAGGCTCTTTTTGTATCATTTCTATGAAATATCCCGTTTATCTATGCTGTTAAATTGCTGCTTTTGTCAAAAATGATACAGCGGAGTCCCAACCCAACTGCAAACACAGAATCCACCCACTTCGGTTCAGATTTTAATTCTGATTTCTTTCATGTTTAAATACACTCTTTGCTCTTTTCAGAATTACAAGGAATGACAAGTCTGCTCTGAGATTCACCTGTTCTCATTTTGATTGATTGTTTGATTTTCTTGGCTGCTCACTTAGTGCTCTGTCATCTCCTGATTTTTGTTTCCTGGGCTGGTGTATAAATACCTAAGTTCAGAGCAGTGACACCTTGTCTCCATCCTCTTTCAGCTGTTGCAGAAAATGCTCTGAAATGTTTGCATAGCAAACAGTGTCTTTTTGCACATTCTCTTTCACCCCCTGCATTTTATCCTAAAACTGAATGACTTGACAAGATGATATGCAGAGATCCTTGGCCTTGTCTTTGGGGAGAATTTACACCAGCACAAACTGTGGAAGCAGATCAGTACAGAGGCACTGGAACTGCTCTCCTGTACCAAACCATATCCCATATATACTATATGAAAAGTATTTTGTCTAATGAGCCATGGGAGATGTTTAAGCTAAGTTTTGGGATCAACTTGCTGGTTAAAGCATCCTCAATATAACTCTTGTGATGAAAACCCTTCCAGATCCCTAGTTTTGAGCCATGTGCTAAAAGATCCTGTTGTTAATCTGCATAAAAGCCAATTCCCACGTAGTGTTCAGGACACAATTATTTTCCTGAACTTTGGATTTATTCTCATAGCAACAGCAGCAGAGTAATCATCCCTTAATTGTTTTCTCAAACTTGACTGCCTGTTGCACTCTTGTCCCGGGACCAGTCATCTCGAAATCTAGATGATCTGCCCTCTAAATTCCTTTCCTGTAATGTGGTAAGACCTGTTTTGTCCTTTCAGAGTAAGAATATTCCAAGCAAAAGTTTTTTTTGCCTCCAGTTCAGTTTTAGAGAAAGAGTTGTTGATGGTGTCAGGGAACTGTGTGGAACTGAAGGAGCTATCCAAGCCTCCTCTCTGGGGGTAAAGAGAAATGGATGTTTCTAAGAAGCAGCTCATGAAAGGTGAAATTAATCTTTGGAAAGCTGTGGAATGAGACCTGCTGTAGTGGTGCCTGTTTCTCACCACTGATGTAAAATATTCTTCCCTTGGGTGATGCAAATGAAGTGTCAGAATCTTAGACTTTCAGTGGATTTTAGGTGTATCAGGAGCTCTGATGCCACTGAATAATTTTCAGCAAGTTTTGTGCTGTTTCAAAGTAGCAGTTTTTTTGGCTGTGTAGTTTGGCTTTCAATGTCATTTGAGGAAAAGCTCTCTGAATGTCTGTGCAGCCCTCCAGGCTCTCAGGCAGTGCACAGAGGAGAGCTGAGGCCTGAAATTATGGTAAATCTGATAGGCAGTAAGAAACACAGAGAAGGATGGATGGAGGGAAGTGATCAGAATATTTGTGCCCAGAGTAAACTGGCTCATTAGGTTGGGCTTGAATAATTAGGGTTTCTTCAGAAGCATGCATCCATTGTCTGGCCCATGTGCTGGGTATGTTGCTGGGTTGAGTAAAACTAAAATCTAGACATTTTTAAAAGTTCTTCCTGAGTTGTATTTTTTGAAGGAATCAGGATAGTTAGGTGTGGACAAAACAGGATGACACAGTTATTGAAATTATTTTGGAAAGGCTGCCTAAAAGTAAAAGTACTGTCAGAGCTGCATTAGTCATGTCTCTGAGACAGTGAGGAAGAAAATCAAAATTATATTAATTTTAAGGGTGTAGCAGGAAAAATTGGTATTACTGACACATCGTTCAGCCTCATAACAGCTATTCTTCAGGCTGGGGGCCATCCCCTGCTTTTCACTCTCTCCTTAAATACTGTTAGTGTTTTGTCTTTCTTTCAAAATAATCTTTCAATCTGAATATGATTTTTCCTTGGTTCTGCTCTTCAAGTCAAGTGAGACAGTTCTCCACAGCCGTGCAATAGCCAGGGGGCTGCTGGATTGCTGCAGGCACACCTGGAACCCAGAGTTACAGAGCAGCAGCAACCACCTGTGTTCATATCCCTGTGCTGTGACCTTGTACCCAGCATTTCCAGCCACAGATTGCTTCATGTTTTAATTAGCTGTTTGGGTTTATTTATTTATGTATTTATTCCTGTGTTTGGTTTTTGTTTGTTTGCTTGCTTTACTGTCCAGTATGGGTTTATGTTGTTGGGTGTAATTTGTATAAAGTACAAATATACAGTGAGTATATAAAGTTACTGTGGGGTTTTGTGAGCTGGGGACTTCTCAATTGAAAAAGTGAATTGAATTCACTTTGACTGCAAAAAATCAAAGAAAGTAGAAGCTTCTTAGCTATTACTAGAATAACCAAAGGCATTCTGGACAAGTCTTTCCTCATGGAAACAGAAAGATAACAGAGCTTACTGTGATATGCCTTGCTCTACAATGAATCCTGTGTGTGGCTGGCAATCAGTTATTTCTCATTCTTAATTGATAAAAGTAACTTGAAGTTGTTAAAGTTGATGGCATCTCATGGTCAATTAAGAAAATTGATCTACAATAGGTGAATAATTCTTAGAGTTTAACTCCATTAGTATTGATGGCAAAAAATTATTCATCTATTATGTATTTGGAACTGTCTGTGATGAAAACTAGAAACACAATTTCATACAAAGCCCAAGCTGTCAATTATATCCTAAGTTTAATAATTTGTTTATAATAACTGTTTAACCTTCTGTAGGAAAACAAACTAAATATAGAGTACATGTTTATTTTGAAACAATAGCACCTGCTAATCTAGGTTGTTCTCATACATCTTGCAAGCAGTGAGTTGATAAAGATTAGCAGTTCTTGAGCTCTCAGCCACCTCTTTATTTTGTTTTATTTGTATTTTTTTTGGCACTTAAATCAGTGTATTATGAATAGGGAGGGCTACAACAGCATCTTACTATGGTTGAGAGGTTTTTGTTTTAAAAAATGTTTTTGCAGGTTTTTCAAAGAGGGCATTTTGTGGTTTTAGTCACTTGACAGTCTCACTGAGCAATAGGCTGATCTTTGCTTTGCAGAAACTACGAAGCGCACGGTAAAGCACAGAGCAAGAAATACGCCAAATGCAAGTACGAGTTTGTGGCAAGGAACAACAGTGAGCTTTCTGTCATGAAAGAAGAGATTGTGGAGGTAATCTTGTCTGCAAAGACAACACAAAAATTTCTGCTGCTACTCAAAGCTGAGGGTGCCTTTCCTGTGGGCAGTGTGGCTTTCCTTAATGTTTGATTTAGTATGGAAAGTTCAGTTAATTTGTTTTGCATCAATTTTGCTGACTTGGGAAGGGTGCTGTAGAGATCCGTGCTCAAAATACATTTGTGTGCTCCTTCCACCTTCTCTAGTGTTGCTTTTAAATATTAAGTAGTGTTTAAATAACTATCTGTGTACACATGGGGTACAGTGAAGGACTGTTCTTTTCCAAGAGGATGTGGCACCATGAAAGTGAGATATGTTTGGAAGGGAGGGAGCAACAAAAAGAGGAAATGCAGAGTATGAGAATGTGGGGCAGGCACTCAGACTTCTGACTGCTCCTGGCCATCCTGCTCCCATTCCCTGTTTGATAAGAAGTGTTGTGTCTCCAAATTTGTGCTCCCTCAGAGCTGCCTTTTCTTGGGTTATTAGCAATTATTTATTCCTTTTGTCAATGGCATGAGGATTGTAGAGATGGCAGCATCTCCATGAAAATATTTAATTTTTGTTCCACTGTTGGATCCAGAACACCCCTGAGTTTTACAGAACTTCATTGCACACTTAGATGTCCTTTATTGACAGCCCCATTTTGAAAAGTGCAGTAGAACCATGGAGAGAATCAGGGAAGATGCAGGATTTTCTCAGGGACACAGCTGTCAGCAGGCTCAGAACCTGGCGAAGTTCTGGTTCTGTTTTGAAATGATTCACAGCTTAAGTACAGCAGGAGGAAAGCCAGAAAAGATATGGAATTAATTTCCCAATTTATTTCAGATTCTGGATGACAGAAAGCAGTGGTGGAAGGTCCAGAACAAAAGTGGCAGCACGGGCTTTGTGCCAAACAACATTTTGGACCCTCTGAGGATGACAGAAGGCGGCCAGGGATGGCCAGAGCCTGCCTACACCCGCACCATCCAGGTACTGCCCATCCTGGGAGCAAAAGCTCCTCTGGAAGTGTCAGGGTGTGCATGTGGAGGAGGGAGAGAGTCACAGCAAGGCTGAAATAGCTGTGTGTTCCACTGATGCATCCCAAAAAATTTGCATTTACATTTAAATTCACATTTCTTGTAGAGGCTGAAGGTGATGTCTGTATTTCAGAGAAGATGCAGTTGATAGAGATACAGCAAAATGTTTTTCTTCTGTTTTTTCTTTTCACTGCTTATTTGCTTAGAGGTGGTAACTTCAGTCCTAATGGATGTGTATGCCTTTATTTTAATTGCAAATATCCTTTGTGAATTGATAGCTGTTGATGCCAAAGAAGGAGTTTGAATTATTTAAGGTAGGGTCATCTTTGTTTTACCTAGAAGAGTGAACTCTAATTTTCCTTTTATTTTCTGTCTTTGTGTGTCTCTATCCCAGTCTTGAATTTATTTAATTGTTGTAATTTTGGAGTGATAAAAAGGAGGTATATTTGCTTTTGAATTCACAAAGCAAGTATTTTTCAATTACTATGTCTGTGCATCACTAGCACTCTATTATTCTGACCTAATTTTAATTTTCTCTTTCATGTGCTGGTGTGGAACTAATATTTTTGTTGTCATTATTTCTTTTATATGTTGAACAGAATTAGAGGGTAAATTGCTTTAAAATATTCTTACATCAGCACAATTATCCACCCAAGTAAGGATATAGAGGATAAAGTCGTAATATGTATTTTTAGACAAAATTTAAGGGGGTTAGAGGCTACTAAAAGAAGAAGTTATATTTTTTGAGACCTCTTTCTTTCCTGTTTTCTTTTCTTAATGATCTTGAAAGTTTAGGCAAATAAGTTTGGATTAAGCAGAAATTCCAGGCCTGCCTTTAAATCAGACTTTTAAGCCAAAGTTGAAGCTTCTGTTGAAGCTTGAAGTTAAATACTTTAATCTAATCTAATATTCATTCATTGTGTGTGCATGTTCCAGCTGATGACTGAAAACCCAAAAATGCCACAATGCTTTGCAAAATAATGTAGCAGACCTGTTTTGATCTTGGTGGGCTTGAATCAGACTATTTCTGAGCTTTCCTGCCCCAAAGTGTTTGCCTCATTCTGCATTTGCCTCGTTCTGCATTGATTGTGTGGTGAAGCATGCAACCTAGAGTGCTTTTCCAATCTTGATTTAAAAATCTGGCTTGGTGGTTTTTTTTTTCCCTTCCTGTGCATGTTATTTTGTGTGTTTGGAATTTGCCACCAAGTCCTGAGCAGAATTTTGAGCAGAGGTTCTCACACTATTCAAGTTTTCTGTTTGAAATAATGACAGGACATGGCATAAAATAAAATAATCATTTCCACAAAGCATTCTCCATGGACCTGTGAAAATTAGGGTCAGGGAATACCATTTAAGATAAGTTTGTTACTTTGCCCTCTGGCAGGTTATTCTGCAGCTTGATCATATTCAAATGGGAGCTTGAAATACCGTGAAATTATTTATGAATATAATGAATTGCACAGGATAAATGAAGTCTTTACCAAGACATGTCAGTAACTCTGTTTTAACTTCGTGGTGATTATTATAATTTTAGCACTCCTGAGATTCTCATTTGTCTGTTTTCCAGTGATGGACACAGGGTTCAGTTTGCATAAATCCATTTATTTTCACAACAGCACTATGAGACATTGCTGTTATTTCAGAGAGAACTGAGGCCTTGAAGGGATGAATTCCTGATTGTGCTACAGACACCCCATCTCTGAGAGATGGATATCTCAGTATCACAATTATTCTCAGAGCTGCAAAGTATTTTTTGCTCTCTCTGTCCCCCTGCCAACTGACCTCTAACGAGTGACCTAGTGACACATTACTTTAAATCCTGATTTTTCAGGATTTAACTCAGTTCCTTTCAGGATCTAACTCAGTTCCTTTCAGGATCCAGATCCCAAATAGTCACTTGAAAGGACTGAGGTGACACTTGCAAGACATTGCCAGCAATACCTCAATTATTTAATTATCTTTGTGAGTCAGAGCCTGTAACACTGTTTGTCTTCTGGTCAGTTGAATTAGTTCCAGGAAACAGTATTTTTGCTCCTGTAACATCATTTTTCTCCTGTACTTTTTAGAAGATCATTTTGCTGAATTCTTCTATTTTCTACTATTGTTTATCAGTGTTTCTGGGGTGTTGGTCATTTAATCAGTTGTTTTTTGTTTTTTTTTTTATAGTAGCCAGCACTGCTATTTCACCATCTATTATATATGAACATAAAGAGTTTCCCAAGCACTCTGATTTCTTAATTTGTAATTAAGAAATTTAAGATTTCTTAATTTGTGAACCTATGAATACGATTCATCATAGCTTTTCCTATTTTCTGTGCATTTTATTACCTTTGTTTTAACACTCTTGAAAATGAAATTTGAAGAACATAATTAGAATAGAGTTGTGTATATTGGTAGGCATGTTGATTAATCTCTTTGACACCCTTTTTGAGGTGATACAGTTGTATCATCAGTGATGTGTACAAAATCCTTAGGCAGAGAGTAAATGTTTAATAAGGTGCAGTTTGTCCATGTTTTCTTTTTTTTCTTCTATTTTGTTTTTTAAGAAACAGGGAACTAATCCTAGCTAATAACAATTTGTATAAGTAAACTCTGTCTAAATTTCCTGTAAATTCAGTAAAACCACAAATGAACTGCTCAGGTGTTTTTTAATGGGATTTTAGTAGGCAGCTGTTTCCATAATAGTTGAACCCACCAAAGTAAACTCTGGCAAAAGACCCTGCTTGAAATTTTCTCTTCCAGTCCTGGGTACCTGATTTTGGCTGTGGATGAGTGGTTGGTTCTCTCTTGTCCATTCAGTGGAGTCCCAGGGAAAGTTCCAAGCCCCAGTGCTGTTGTCAAAACTGAAATTCAGAGGCTGAATTCTCTGCAGCCCTCTGGGTGGACTCGTGGCACTGTGCAAACAGGAATGTGGCACTGAAACCTTCAGAGAGAGAGAGAAAACTCAAATCTCTGTGTCTGTGTTAACTTAATGAGAACATTTCCCAGCACTTACACTGGCATTGGTTGTTTCCAGTGCCTCTTCATCTGTTTTTACCATAGTTTGGATATGTGTATTCCCCTTTTTTAATGCCAAAATATATCTGAAAATATATTGTTCCCACTCTTTTACACTGCTCAGGAATTAGGGCTGGTACCATTAGCATTTTTACTCAAACTTATTATTTTGCTTCCATTAAAAATAGATTGAATCATACTGGATCTTGTTTTTTTCACCAGATGCAGCCTTTAGTGTGTTGAGAACAGCTTTGGACTTATTTTTTTTTCCTGTAAAAACAAAGATTTTTCTGGCAAGAAATACAAAAACAAAATTTAGTCCCAGTAAGGTTTTATGATATATCCAGATTTTTAATGAGAGTGTGTGTGTTATCACCACAAATTTAAAGCATTTGTTCCAATTCACGTGAATTGAGGAGTGCAAATTAAGTCTTAAAAGAAATAAAAATAGGAGGAAGAAGGAAAAATAAATCCCAGGTTTGTTCATAGTTCTTTTTGCTGTGAGGAAATCAGTGAGTAGCTAGCCAGCAGATTGTCCAGGGAGAAGGATTTTTACAAGGGCATGGAGTGACAGAACTGAGGGCAGTGGCTTTAATCTTAAAGAGGATGGGTTTAGATTGGATATTAGGAAGAAATTCTTCCCTGTGAGGGTGGTGAGGCCCTGGCACAGGCTGCCCAGAGAAGCTTTGGATGCTCATTTGGACATTTGGACACCTGGAAGTGCTCAAGGACAGGTTGGATGGGTGTTGGAGCAATCTGGGATGGTGGAAGGTTGGAGTGAGATGGAGCCACCAAGTCCCTCCCAGCCCAAACCCTTCTGTGAGTCCATGTCTGAGAACAGCAACCTTTATCTCATTTGCTCAGCTAGCCAACATTTCTTCAGCTAGAAAAATTAAGCACTTTTTTAATGCCTGCTGTTACTTAACTCTTCTTTTTCAACAGTTGCAAGTGTTGTTTACATTCACCTGATGATCTTCAATCCATTGGCAGTCTTTTCCTTGGCTTTTGTTTTCTTTCAATAGAAAAGTTTCTAGGTTTCTGTCTGGGTAGGTGCTCTGAAAAGAGCTGGTTCCTTATATGGCATCACATGTGTATATTTTGTTGCCAGCACTCTGTTCCCTATTCAAAATAAGAATATTAGAATAACTCACTATTAGTTTTCCAGTAAGAAGAGGTAATTACTAAGACTGATGTTCCTTTAGTTTAAATTGCTAATCTGTGTGAAATTTCAGGAGTGATGTGTAAGACAGTTACTTTTTACCTTTCTAACAATACTATTTGATGTGATTTACTCCATTTTCCTCACAGCAATTACTGGGAGAGCTCTCAGAGGTAACTGAATTACTCTTCTGGTATTGAATCTCAAAAATTCCTCTTTTGGGCTATGTAGTCACCAAATTCCATAGTGCATGCTTGTTTCTTTTTATAGCAATGAATATAAGTGATGGCATGAATGTGTGGATGTCCTCAAAAGATCTGGAGTTAAAAAAAGAAGTGTTAAAAAAGGAAATGTTAAATGGGATTCAAATATATAATTGGCTTTTGGGCACTGTTCAGCATAATGCAAAGTGTGTTTTAATGTGGTTGCATTTGTAAATTTAGAGTTTGAGTGACGCTTCCAGATTAATTTCTGTTTTCACTGCAGCAAGTTGTTTTGATGAGGCTGATGATTGCAGTACAACATGTTTTTGCAGCTCCTCCAGTAACATTGAAAGTTACACTTAGTTTTTCTGCTTTCTCTTTTTCTGGATTATGATTGTGGCAATGTGCAGTGGATGCCTTGGTTTGTAACAAATCCTCTCTGTCATAAAAAAGTTCTACTTTTTCTTTGTGTTTTTTTAAGAAGGTCAGAGCACACATGAACGAGGTGCATTGTGTGGGGTGACAGTCTAGTAATTGGAATCTGAGAACAGGATAAAAAGATGTGACTATCATTGGAACGTTTTAGAATTCCAAGTAATTCCAAGCTGTGGAATTTTTAAAATCATTGACAAGATTTTGGGTCAATCACAGTACATCTATATATAATAAATTACAGTATATTTGCTATAAACCTGGTGGGGCATTCTCTTTCCACCAAAGAGCAAGTTTCATAAATACATTTATTCTGCTTGTTCACTTTTATATGATGCATTTCACTTGCCTTGTCATTGGACAATTAAAAAAGCATTTATTTAGCTAACATTGAAGCAGTAAAATACAGAAAAGTCAATCATGATTATTTTTTAATCTCCCACATTTCACAAAGCAGTTAAGAAGGATGCCTTCAAACAACTAAATGTTGAGATAAAAACAAATGAACAAACAAAAATGCTTAATGGGAAGTGTTTTGCAGGGATATATGTTTGATTTAGTAACTGACTATTATGGTTTCAGTGAAAAATCATCCAAGGGAAGTAAGAGTCATTTCTTAGGCTTAATTGATTGGCCAGAGAAGCTGATGGGATAAATTTTCTCCTGGTTTAAACCAGTATTGCTGTAGTGGTTTACATTCACTGCTAAATGCCTTGTCCTTCAGCTGGACTTCACTGAGCTGGGGATTCCTGTACAAAGGCACTTGCTGACATTTAAGGAAAGTTTGATTGTTGTCAGGGCAGTGATCTGCTGCTCAGATTCTAACATGTGGCTCCTACAAATATTTCCTTACTGTAAAACCCTCTGAGGAAATAGGGAAAGGTATTTCAGGAAGGAGCAATGAATCTGGGGAATGCATTCATCTCTCTTCATACCAAAGTAAGCAGACTTCTCATAACTACGAGATGAGGCATCCCTATTGAGCAAACAAACTTTAATATTGAACCTTCAAGCCATGTTAGTCCAAAATTGTGGAGAGGGAACACTGTTAAACAGTGAGATATGGAATCTGAACTGCTTGAAGGAAAGGGGTAGCATAGGTGGCTTATGGATTTGTCTGTCTTTATGATTGCTCTGGGAAAATACAGTGTTCTTCCTGTAACTGGTGTCATTCTAAAGGCAAAGAAGAAATTACCTCCCAAGGTCATTCTTGGACACCTGCTAGTTAGTTATTAGCAGCAAGATAACTTACATGTTGTTAGGAGATTTCATGAAGTGGGGGAGAAAGAAATAACAGCCCCATTCCAAGAACAGTGAAACCTGGGACTTGTTTTTTAATCAGATTATTGCCTTGAGATGGCTTGTAGTGATCACATCAATAGCTGAAAAGGCATAGATGAAAGGACAGGAGGAGCAGGAATCTCTTAAATGCTGTCTGCAGTTCAAGAAACAATGTGTCATCCTATCCTCAGTGATATTTAAAAGTTAAAACATAAGCTGAGTTTAGGTGTGGCTGGACACGTTCATTTTTCAGTAATTTTTTTTTAACACCATCTCAAAAATATACATTTTTACACCAATGGAGTTCAACAAGTCAAAGGTTTTGAAAGCTGTTAAAAAGAGCCAGTTAATAGAGATTTTGGATTTAAAAACAATCTAATTTACAGAATTCATCTGCTTGAAAGAAAGAAGTGTGTTGCAGAGGAATTCTTGGTGTGAGTCTTTGTCCAACAGAGAGGGTGCTTGCTGCCAAATGTTGATCCCAGATGAACTTTTGGCAAATTTGGCAAATTTAGGAACTCTATCTGGCAAGTGAGGCGCCCCTGTGGAATAAATGACACCATTTGGTGCCAAGTCTGGGTTTGTCTGACGCCTTGCCCAAATTTATTTGCCTGACCGAGCCTCTCTGCATCCTCCAGAAACAAAGGACGGACTACGTGGCGAAACAACCCGAGCCGGTTCCCGCTACGCCCTCGCCGCCCCCCACACCCACCCCTGTCCCCGTGGCTGTCCCCATGGCTGTCCCCCTGCCTCCCAACGCCCCAGCTCCCATCCCAGTCCCCGTGCCCAAGGCGCCGGCCGCCGTCAGCCGCCAGAGCAGCACCTCCAGCGACAGCAGTGGCAGCGTGGCCCGCGACACCCAACGGCAGAAGCAGATTCCTGTGGATCGTAAGTTTGCCCTGAGAAATGAGAGAAAAAGATTTCCCCCCTCTCCCAGTTCCTGTGTGTTTGGTTTCATTCTGAAGTCCCTTAGGGCTGCGCTTCAGATGGCAAAGTTTAGTTTTAAGGTTATGTTTAAAACACGGTTTTGCTATGGATGTGTGTTCTGACCCTCGCTATAATTACCATAATGGTAATTAGGGAAAAACAATTTACACTTGTCCATCCTAAATCACAGAATCACTGTGTTAGAGTCTGAGGCACAGAGTGTGCTCTTATCTCTGATTCCAAGCTCTGACATTCAAGAAAACACTAGGAAAATAGCTGTTAAAATTAAATAGAAAAGCTAAAAGTGTGTGTAGATTAAAGTTTTCTTAAGTCACTGGGTGAAAAAGTTTAGAGTTTAAACTAGTTTAGAGAGCAGAAGACAAGATGGAGGATTTAGGGTGTTGTCTTTTTTCCTTCTTCTTCTTCTTCTTCTTCATCTTCTTCTTCTTCCAGAGGTTTTTGGGTAGTAATAAGTGATTGGATAAAAAGTGCCCCAGTGCAGCACACAGGTGTTGGGTCATTGGGTCACTAAGAAAAATAACTTATGTCTACTGTTAATTGTGTGAAAATAAGTATAAAGATAAAAGAACTGTGTATTTCAGGGCCACTTTGTGCCATATGAGCCAACTTGAGCCAAAGCTGTGGTGGGTGAACTTGTGGAGAAAGTCTGGGGAAGACCTGCCAACTCTTTTGATAATATAGATTAATAAACACAATAAGCTAATGAGCCTTTTGGAGATTCCTTTCTGAAACAGAACTGAGATAAAGGAAACTCCCCTTTGAGGGGGTGTCCCAGCCCTGAGGAGACTGAGATCCCACAGCAACACACTGGGTTGGGAGAGACCTTTAAGATGATTGAGTGCAGCCCATGCCCTAACACCACCTCACGGCACCGAGTGCCACATCCAGGTGTTTTTTAACCACATCCAGGGATGGTGACTCCACCACCTCCCTGCATAGACAATTCCAGCACTTTATATCACCCTTTCAGTAACAAACTTTTTTCTAACATCCAACCTAAATTTCCCATGTCTGGGATCTCTAGGCAGTGGTTTTTAACACTGGAAATGCCCACGCTGATATGCTGGCTAATGCACATTTTCCACCTGAACTCACTGCCACATTACAACCTAAATCACTTTTAAAATCAGTTATGTTGTTTTCACACTTCAATTCACGATCACCCATATTTCTAGGTCATTTGCACCGTTCTGAAACACATATTCAGGGCTTCAAGAACACTTGCAGGTCTGGCTGATGCACAGGAACCATACTGAAATAGTTTTGTAGGGTTATTTTATGGTCAGGGCTCTCTGGCTGGGTCCAAGCAGCAGCAGCTGGCAGGCCATGGAGCAGACTTTGGTGTCCTTGTCCCAGGAGGACACAGGAACCTATTCCATGCCTCTACAGCTGGAAAAACTTGCTCATGTGCATCTAACAGTGTGTGGCTGTCTTGTGAAGTTCTGATTGCAGATACCTTGTGAATATGCCAATTGAGGCATGCTGAGGCTGCTACTCTGTATTGACTTAAAAGCAGGTAGGGTTAGAAAAGCTTATTTAGTCAGTAATTTCTGTCCTAAATGCACTTTAGGCAATGTGATTGCTTGGCTTAGAAATAACTGAAACATGTAGGCAAGCATTTGCTACAGCTTTTAAAGTAATAGCTGTAAAAATAATGAGCTTTTTGCAGTCCAAGGGTTGACAGCTTTTATTATCCTCTGCCTCACTGCCTTACCAGCAAATCCTGTCTCCACCTAAGGTCAGAAACTGGCACTGAGCAGAATCCTTTCTGGAGAAGGGCTTCTTTCCCCCTGTGGATGGGAAGTGTGGCTGTGTGGATAATCCTGGTGGTGGAGTCTGGTGGCACTGCCCGGTGGAGGACAAGCTCCTGCCACAGCTCTGAACTCAGAGCTGGGAACTTTTTTGGGTATTTTCACTTAATGTGGTGAATGTCTGGCTGGAAAAGATAACTGGAGAACAGCCTGGTTGGAGGAACAGGCTTCACTGCTGCTTCCCAAAAAAGAGTTTGTTACTTAAATAGAAGTAGACAAAAAAAGAGTTGCAAAAGATGTGGAAAGTCAGGGTGAATTTCCCACATGCACACACATACAAAACCAATTTTATTTCTGTGGAAAGACTTTTCTATATCTTGGCTTTGTCCTTGAATCCACAATGGCCTTCTCTATCCATTCTAGATGGAAAATGAGAAATTATACTGGCTTCAGGGACAGGGCTTGTGTCAGGTGTGAAGGGTCACTGTGGAGGCCATGGGTCACACACAGGAGATGCTGTTCCCTCCTGGAGCTCTCACTCACACCCAGCTAATGAGCCTCAGGCACCTCAAAACCCTCACAGAACAGGTGCCTCTCAGAGGTGATGGGAAAGGGAAGGTGAAGGGAAACCTGCTGGCCAAGCACCCTCCTGAACCCTGCAGAGAACTCTGCAGAACCTGCCCCATGCCCATCCTGCTCATTTCTGATAACACATCTAAGAACGGGAGGAATCTCTTATCTTACAGCTAAATATTTGTCTCTTGATACAGTCTTGGTCTAGATTAAGGGTAAATCTTTCAGAATCTGTGTAAATAGAAGGAAGATAGCAGTGTTCTGTGCCTCTTCCTGCTTGGGAAAATAGCAGGTTCAAGCTTTGATAACACTGCCTAAAGGCTTTCCTCGGATAACCCCTGTCAGATTTGGACAAATCACTGAGCTCGTGACATTGGGCTTCTGATTCTCATTCAGGGTGGGGGGAGAGGAGAAAATCCTGCACAGTAAGGCCTGAATGCCTCAAATATTATAGCAGAGATGCCTTTTCCACTTTCAACCTGAGGCTGTTTTGTAAAAGAAAAAAGGAAATTGCTAAACCAAGGGTTTTTCCTCTTTTTGCTGTGGTGATTAAAGACATAATCCCAGAGGCCTAGGTAAAGCTTGTTTTTATTTGTTTAACTGGCTAGAGATATTGATCCCTGGAGAGGTTTTGAGAGAATATAAAAGGAAAATAGAGAAAGCAAAAATGTTTCTGTCTTGCAGGGGTTTTTTTTCATATTGAAGTTGTGTTGTTTTCATCTGCTCCTATCAGTGTAATGGGAGAAAAGGAATAGGTTTTGCCATCTGGGTGCATTGAGAGGGTGGTGTAGTTACTGTTTGTGTATCAAAGTGAGAATGTTGAATAAAGATCACTAAAAATACCTTGGCAAGGAAATCCTGAGAATTTTTGAGATAATTTGAGTTGTTTGT
The DNA here is from genome assembly GCF_001522545.3 of Parus major. NCBI lineage: Eukaryota > Metazoa > Chordata > Aves > Passeriformes > Paridae > Parus > Parus major. Next base: position 66,996,377 of record NC_031773.1, read on the forward strand.
CAGAGGATTTTTATAGTTGTTCCAATGTTATGGCACAGAGAGTTTAACTGTGAAAAATCAGTATTTCCCTGAGGTCTAAAGGCTATTTACACCTTATTGAATTCTACCTATTTTTGTGAAGTTATCCATAGGAATTTTTATAGTAATTTTAAACAATTCTCACTGTCATTATAATTGATCTTGTTGAAATGACTAAAAGCATTTCAGTTTGCTGCCTGCTAATGAACAGCAACTGAACTAAATGTTACAGGCAAATGGGTTCTGGTGGATAATGAATTCTTACAGTTTTGTTTAAAATGAATAAATAAATAAACAAATCTTGCCCAATTATTTAGTCTCTGGTGAGAGCAGCTACCCCCTTTTTTTTTTTTTAAGCCTTTTTAAATGCAAAATGTGACAGTGTTTCAGCTAAGCAGCTACTCCAGGCTTGGAGTGAATTCAAATTTCTCAAAACCCTGTCAAAAATACGATTGCTGCAATAACTCATGAGATCTAAGTTGGATATGTGTCAGTAGCTGTGAAATTTTTTTTGCCTTCGTTGATTTGCACTAAAAAGTTGGATTTTCAACTAAAAAACTGTTTGTGGAAAGGACTGCCTTCCCACAGTGTGAGCAATCTTACAACCTTCCTCATCATTTTTTTGTTTTCATTTTTAAACCCTCAATTCTGTTAGGAAAAAAAATGCAGGCTATGACAACTGATTATTGTTATATTATTGTATAACCCTGAATTCCCATTTTATTCTTATTTGTGCTGTTGTAATGATCTGTGCCTCTCTGTGGCATTCAGCTTATCTCTCCTTTCTGGGGTCTTAGTTGAATTCTCTCTGGGGTTTTTTTGTTTGTTTATTTTTGCTTTGTTTTGCAAAGAGAGGATTGAGAATATTGAAATATTCCCTGGGGAAAAAAAAAGCAGAGTAATAATTCAATCAGATCTAATGAATGAAACTTTAAAGAAGAAAAATTCACGATTTAAAGCAACATTCAAGAAATGAGTTGACTTTGATAAAACAACCTTGAGAACAACTCTTGTGAGCTCTCTCTCTCTGTCTAGGCAGGAAATCTCAGATGGAGGAGGTGCAGGATGAACTTGTTCACAGGCTCACCATCGGCCGGAGCGCTGCCCAGAGGAAATTCCACGTGCCACGGCCAAACGTCCCGGTGGTGAACATCACTTACGACTCCTCTCCTGAGGATGTCAAAGCCTGGCTGCAGTCCAAAGGATTCAACCCTGTGTAAGTGCCACGCCAAAAGTAACAAAACTTCTTAAAATTGTTTGCAGAAGTAGGATGAGGTCTGACCCCTTTTGAAAATCAGGCAGTCTCCTGAAAATCAAGAGATGTCAGCTGCACCCTCTGAAAAATTAATTTGTTTTTATGTACACATTTATTAATTTATATATCTATCTATTTGTATATTTATTTACTTATTATTAATATTTATTAATATTTAATAATATTTATTAACATTTATTTATTAAAATATTAACATATTTTATTATAAATAATGTATAAATATTTATTATATCTATACATTATTTATAATAAAATATATGAATATATTAATATATATATAAATACATATAGAATATACATGATATAAATAAATACATATGTATTTATTTATATTCATATAATTTATTCTATATGTATTTATCTATATTATTATATTTATATATATAATACATATAAAATATGTATATATAATATCTACTATATACTTATAAATATATTTCTAAATATATACATATGTAATATAAATATAATCCATTTAGACATAAAGTATTATATTTATATACAGATTTATAATAAATAAAGATATATCTTTATAATAATATAAATGTTTATATATTTATATTTACATAATATATATATAAATATATGTCAGTGTGATCATGGATATGCAGAATCTATATATATTATATTTTATATATAGGATCTATATATATTGTATTTTATATACATACATTCTATATATAGTATATATGTATAGTATATATAAATTTTTAATTGAAAATAGTATATATACTATATATACACTATATATTTTAATTCATACATAATATATAATTTTATATATACTATATAAATAAATATAAAATATAAATATATAAAAATTTATATAATATATAAATATGAAAATATATAATTTATATACATGTACTTATATATATTAAAATATTAAAAATGAAAATAAATATATTTAATATATATTAAATATATTTGTTTTATATATAAATATATATTGTATATTATATTTTATATAATAATCTATAAATATAAATATGTAAATATATATATAAAATAAATAAATAAATAAATAAATTTTAGCCTCCACCAAAAAATATTCTTATAATCCCAACTGACTTCAGTAAAAAGTCAGTTAGGATAAATTTTGCTCATTTCCCTTTTGTTCCAGGACTGTGAACAGCCTTGGAGTGCTGACAGGGGCTCAGCTCTTCTCCCTCAATAAAGAGGAACTGAGGACTGTTTGCCCAGAAGGGTCGAGAGTCTACAGCCAAATTACGGTACAGAAATCTGCCCTGGAGGTATGGACAGCTCCTCTTACTCACCTAATACAGTTTGGAACCTGTAGAATTAGAGAATTCCTTCTGTGAGGAAAGTGGCTTTTCTTCAGTTCTCATCATGTTGATAAATATTCTTTTTATCTGAGTTATTAGGTATTAATTTGTCAGAACAGCGTTCATCAAAACACCAGTTTTTTCCCCTTTTCTAAAGGGGTCCAAAAATATTAGAAATAGCACCTGAGTTTGACATTCTGTGGTGTAATTATACTGCAAGGAGTCGAAATCAGCCAAAAAGAGCTTTGGGGAAAACAGTGGGAGAGTAAAATGCCCCTTTTCTTGCTCCTTGTTTTGCCTGGTGCTTGGACAAACACATACTCCTGATAATTTTGGTGGTGAGAAATGAGTTTTGCTTTGTGTTTGTAGAGGAGATTTGATTTATAGGGCATGAGAAATCGGTAGGGTGAGCTGACTGATGTTGGCCTTCCAGGTCTAACACTGGGGCACCTGCACTGAAGGGGGAACACACTGGACACTGTGCTAAAATCAAGTCTTGTGTCTCTGTATTTATTGCTCTGCAGCAGTTTGCTTTAATTGTATTCAATTTAATTAATTAATTCATAATTTAATTATTAAAGAGGAAGCACTGTCTCTTCAACACCTTAATCTTGTATCCAGGGCTGTGCTAAGGACAATTCTGGCCAATTTTAAATCAGTAGAATTGGAGATGCACCTACTTGTTTTTATATTTTAGGGTTTTTTTTAACTTGCTGTGGCAAGTGGAGAAATTATCTAGATGTGAGATCAACCCAAGTGAGAAGTTACATTCTCCACATCCTATTTAGAAGAAAATATTGAAGAGGTTTAAAACACTTTTCTATCCTGTCCTTAAGCTGAGACTGTCTCACTGAAATGATTTCAAGCATTAACTACCAGGCATATTTTTAAAGACAGGCTTATGATGATGCATATTTTACACTTTACATGATCAGTGTGGCTCAGGGAGCATCATTTCCTAACACTGTCAAAATTGCTTTATTCCCTTCTTCAAGCCCTATTTTCCTGTTAGAGGGAGATAGATTTCACTTTTACCATTAGGAATATAAACCACTATAGTCCAGAGCAATCCATCATTTCCTAGTGAAGATTTATTTGTACTCTTCAACTTTTTTTGCATGTCAGCTATCTTATTTCAGTGTACTGAGATGGAAGCAGCTTTGCAGTGGAATTTGCTCTGAAAAGCAGAGATGTTCTGGATCAGAGGGGTCTTTTCCTCCTCTGTGCTGTTTCTCTGCTTTCCCAAGTTGGGATTCACTGTGCAGGAAACTCCAAAGTCCAAACTTGTCTAATAAATGCCCTACAAGAGTTAATTAACAGGTGCTTAGAGTCTAACAAGGTCATTGCTTATTTTTTGTTGGGGAAATGGCAATTGAAATGTTTATTTCTGCCTTGGTTATTTGATGTTGAATTTCAGAATTTATGCAATTCCTGATGGCTTTAGCCTGTTGTTTGCTGAATTATGTCACCAAAGGAAGTTGTACCATCCTTTCTCTCCCTTTATTAGTATAAAATTATGCATTTCAAGCTCATCAGTCATGTTGTTGTTGATGTTATCAGGAAGGCAAATTATTTCAGCTTGGGCTACCCAGTTATTCTCAGAAAAAATATTTGCACGTGACCTCTGATAAAAGTACATTGTTGGGCACCTGCTGATGGGTTTTTGGGCATGACTTCAGCAATGGGGGCTGCACTTGTTCTGTATCTGAAACCAAGAGGGCAAAGACAAATAAAGCTGCTCCCTCAATTTCAGAATCACTTCTAGGCCCCCTGCTTTGCCCTTGCACTCTGGGAGAGGAGAGCAATGGTATTTTAAGTGGAGCACTGTAGTTAATTTAGACATTTTCTCACTCTTTGTGGCACCAAAATGGATATAATGGGGTAAATCTATATTAAATCTTATAAAGAAGTTGCATTTTCAGAGTTCAGAATCAACTGCAGGATTTTCCCCTTAACAGTCCTGGAATTTGTTTTATAATTTTCTAAAACAGTTCCTGCTGCCTTATTCAGAGGCTATTTTGGAAGCTGATTTTGAAGTTTTGAAGGTCATGTCATGGCCAGTAGCAGATTTGGCCCTTGGTTTATAAATCCCTCATTTTAATCAAAGTCATGCACACTTTGGGAAGTTCTGCTCCAGTGAATAGTCATCCTTGCTAATAATTTCATTTGTGTTGAAAAAGCAATGTCTGCAGCTGGTCCAGCAGACCTGGTCTTCACACTTAAAAGGTGAAATAAAGCCTTGTCCTCACCAATACTTCCCTGTTGCTAATATTGTAATATGGTCCAATTTCTACAACTGTGCTCTAAAATCTAAACCCATCAAGTATTTATTTTCAGGTTTTAAATTTCTAAATATTATTACCCTGATTTTTAAGCATGGAATCCTAACAAACTCATTCAGCTTTAACTCTCCTTTTACTGAAGCCATATTTTATGAACCCCCCCAAAATATCCAACACTTCCAGGGCCTCATGTGGGAATTAAAGATGCTCAGCAGTGCTGAAAGGCAAGTTTATGCTTTTAATAGTCTGCAGATTTTTTTTTTCTGGTTTATATTTAAGGATGGTGTAAATGCTTTCCTATTGGAGCTGCAAGGTGAGTTTGTTCAAACAGCTGCCTTAACAAAATGCTGGCAGAGGAATTTCAAATTTACACGTCAAAGCCACAAGTAAACTCTTCTCTTTTGTTTGTAGGCTAACAGTGGTAGTTCAGAACTGCAAGAAATTATGAGAAGACGGCAAGAAAAAATCAGTGCAGCTGCCACAGATTCAGGTGTGGAGTCCTTTGATGAAGGAAGCAGCCACTAAATGTGTTTCCTCTCTTCTTTAATTCCATTGTCCATAGCATTAAACCATCCAGCTTTGCTTTAGGAAGCAGTGAAGGGGGAATGTCTTATTGCATTGTAAACATAACTAGCCAACATAAAGGAAATTTTCAGTAGTCTCCACAGAAGTACCTGCTGCTGGCTCCTCATCAGGAAAAATGAAGAGATGAGAAAGGCAGAGGAGATTCCTGACAGGTGAAAATATCGGTACACAATTCATTTACACCCAGAGATGAGCCTTGGCTTTATGGAATTAACGTGACAGATAAATTGGAGCACGTCTTTGTTGGTGATTCATCTGAGGGAAGCTGAGCCAGCAATAAAAAAGCATTTGAACCCTTCAGTAATAATAAGATTCTGAATCCCATCTCTTGCTGTAGTGCACAATTATTTCTTTTTTGGCTCAGTCTTTCTTGTCAGGCATTTGGCTGCAGGATGTTTACTTAAGTTCTCGACTCCAGCAAATGCAGAGGAAATGTTTAGGGAATGAACAGCAGCCCAACACAGACTGAATCCTTCCTGCATCACTCCCAAGATGTTTTATTACTAATGATGCTGTTTATAGCAAAATAATATTCTTGTACATTGATTTTATCCGTATTTCACCTGTGATGAACTATAATATTGCACAAGAAGGAGTAACTAGAAAATAGTAACACAACCCAGCTCAAAGAGGAGATGAGATCTGCTGTAGCCATGCAACAACTCACAGTACATTATTTTTTTTTTTAATAATTGCATTTTTTTGTCTGTAACCTAACCCATCAAAAAGGACAGTGTATAATCTAGACTTCTCTGTGTGTTCATCCCAGGTATCAGTTTTTCCTCATGCAAAAAGCCTTTGTAATTTCCTTTATAAATGTAATCTTGTGGAAAAGTGGATTCCTGAAGGCAAAAAACGGGGGGAAAAAAAAGAAAAGAGAAACATCCCTTCCAGAAAAATGTTATTTTTGGAGATGCAATGATTTTTGTCATAAAATATTCTGTTTCACATGGTCATGTGATTTTATATATAATATATGTATTATATATAATATATAATATCACTTAATTTAGACAAATTTAATCATCTAGTTTGATTTTCATAGTGCCTTTTTCACATGAATCAGCTTAAAGTCTGCAATAAACAGTATTTCTTGTCTGTTAAATTGTTGTATCTTTGTGGCTACAAAGAGTATTGAAATAAGAAAGTAATCTTGATTTTTGCCATTAGTTTGCTTTTCCTCTGCATACAAGGGAAAAAAAAATCTATTCATTTTTCACAAATGAAAAATTAAACTCTTAATAAAGGTGTTAGTGCCATTTATTGTAAATGTCCTCGCAAATACTACTTCTGTGTGGCTGGTGGTGTGTCCATTTTTTACATTTAATATAAATTCTTGATGCCTGTCTGAATAAGCATGGCCTTATTCAGAAATGGGTCAAGAAATGATAAATCCCATTACATAAGTGCAGGAGGAGGAACCTTTGAAACTCCCATTTAAAACTCAGAGTCCCTGGCTTTTCTCATGGGAAGGAAATGGGAAATCTGAATGGTGTTAAAGCAAATATTCCCCTTTTTCCTGGAGTTTCCTTGGTTTAAAACACTGCAGGGAGCTTCACTCTTATGCTGCTGTGCAGTTTCTGAATTTTCATTTTGTTGAATCATGTAAGGAATCAAAAGGAGATCTCATTTGGGGTTCCTCAAACAAAAATAAAATGTTTTCTTCAAAATATTCTGTGGTTTAAACACAAACAGTAGTAAAATGCAGTGTTTTGTTCAAAATGTTTGCTCCAGGATTTGAGCAGTGAGGCTTTATTTTTTCAATACTAATATTTCAGGAGGATGTGATATGTCTTTGAGTAGGAAACAAAGCAGTTTTTTAAATGCCAGAATCAGTGCCTTATTAGACACTTGATAAGAGGAGATAATTTACTATTTTGCTGCCATCAGTTTTATACAAACTTTAATTGCTCCAAACCATTGAACTGTATAAAAATTGGTGGCTTGTTGTTTGTTTGGGGTTTTTTTTCTTTTTTTTTCCTTTTTGTTTTGAGTGGGGTTGGGAAATAAGTGCATATATCCATGATGTGTGCAGAAATAAATGGTTTATGAAGCTGTTGATGTAGAGGTGCAGAGATGTCATATCCCAAGTGATAATGATAGTCTGAAATGTGCAGAGCTCTCAGAGTGATCATCAGCATTTGTCAACTTCTCTTGTAACATCAGAATTCTGATCACTTAAGAGAACAAACAAAAGAATCCATTAATAACTGAAAGATGCAAAAATCTTTCTAATTAGGAAACCTGTAAGTCACAGAGTTTTTATTTTAATGTGGGAGTGAAGGCATTTTGAGTTGTCAGATCAATCATATCTTGAATACCAGACCCTGTCCAAGCAGGGATCACTGATTTTCCTGGGCTGCATTTCAGGAATAAAGGAAATTTGATTATGAATGGGAACTCAACTTTCTGGCCAAATTCCCCTTTGATAGGAGCCCAGTTTTCTACAATGTTGAGTCTGGTGTCCAAACCAGCCCTGTTTAAGGATTAGTTCTGATGTATCAAAAGTATTTGAGGGAATACTTTTGATATCAATCTCCCACCTCTACATAAAAGCACCAACATTATATATGAGAAGTGCAAATGAGAGGGAGGGAATCTGTGTTGGTTCTGTGTTTAAATATTTCACAGACTTTATATTTCTACTGCAGTTATGTCAGCTTTTTTTGCTAATAAGTGCCTTTGGCTTGCCTTTATAATTTTTTTCAGTTTCTGAGTTGCTTAGGTTGCAACTTTGGCCTCTACTTCCTCAGTTTCCAGACCAAAATGAGCACCAGGACATGAGTCTGTGCTTCTACTCCTTGGTAATATTTGCAAATTAAAAGAGGAGATGAGCAAAAACAGGGAGCCTTCCTAGGAAATTCCTGTCCCTCATTGGTGCCCCTCACAGCAGCAGCAAAGCCCAACCCACCCTGCTCCCATCCATGTCAAGAGCACTAAAGTTTCCTTAATAACAGCTTTTGCTTTCCCCAGTGAAGTTACAGCTTGGACACAAGCCCTTAAAAAGTTACAAGTGAGAGGCAGGTGGTGTGACTGTGGTTGATGGAGGGAGGGAAGGGCCATTTTAGAGCATAAAATGATGATCTTGATTATTTGACAGAGGAAATTCATCCTATTTAGATATAGGGGAAAAAAACCCTCAAAATATTAAACTGAAATAAAGCACCAGTAAGGCTTCCTGACCTGCATTTAATCTTTTGGTGAGGTTTGAAGGGAACAGTTCTGATGACCCAAGGATGTCAGGGCTCAGGATATGCTCAGAGAGGCCATGCTTTCACACACACCTTTCAAAGCTTCTTAAATTTACTTATTTTTTGCCTCCATGGCAGCATGCACAGCATGGGACAAGGAGAAAACCTGCCCTGGTTTTCAGTTAATGGTCACCCACTGCACAGAGCTGCTTTTACAGACATTGGGTCAGTGGCACTGGAAGAACAGATCAATAAAGAGCATCAATAGTGTCAGCAGAGCTGGGGATGTGAAACCCATAATTCAGAACATCTGTTACCAAACCTGAAGTGTTCCAGCACTGATGGCTTGGGAGTTTCACTCTGACAGATGATGGAAACAATATTAACATGAAGCACGAGTCCAAAACATTGTTCTTTTGGACACTGGAGGTGTATGATGAGGTAAAGCCAAAATCATGTTGTGTCAATTCAGGCTAAAAGGCTCTGCAGGAGTCTTTGTGAACCACAGCATCTTTCAGACTCATTTATTGCTGCACTCATGGCTTGAATGCTGGGACAGGTGGTTTCCACTGCCATCCTCCATGTCCACTTACACAGTTCTGCATACTGTGTGGGGCAGGAAAAGGTATTATTCTGATGGAGTTTGTGTTGTAATTGACTTTGTGATTAAAGCTATTAAAGGAAAAATACACACCTGCTCACTGCACAAATGGAATAATTCTTGACACACATTCAAAAACTGGCTGGTAAATTCAGGCTGCTCAGGCAGTGTCCTTTGCAACAATGTGATTTTGGCATCTTTGCAGCAATTTTGTGCCCTGTCAGGTTCAGCCAAGCTCCTGTTTCAGCCAGCTCTCACTGTGACATTTTGTGGGCACAGTGAATGATTTAGAATTAACCTGCTTACTGTGATACAGAGCAAGTATAGACTCAATGGGCAATGGCCAGCAGGAGGGAGGAGACAGTAGATGAGAAATAACATTTGTTGGTTGTTAGGTTGATTTTTTTTTCACCCCACAGACAGTTCTCTAGAGGGATATGAACACATTTACTGAGTAAACATGTAATAAAACCCTGAAATGCATTTTTTCTTAAAAAGAAAAGCATGGGGGCAAGGTCTAAATGGCCAAGTGCTCATTTATAATTCTGCTTTCTGTTCAGTTTAGGCCAGACAAGACTTTGCTGTTCCTACTGGAATGGCAGGGCCCCCAGCTGAGGCACAGCAGAGAAATGAGGGAGGAATGAGGGAGAAATGAATGGACCATTGGAGCCTTTCTTGTTACCAACTGGCTCCCTGAAACAGGGAGTTCTTCCCTTCTGCATCCATCCTGTGCTTCCAGAAACACCATCCCTGCTCTAGGACTGGCATTTGTGGAAGAAACTGGAAGTAGCATTAGATGCCTGGAAAGAGAAAGGGAGGGGAAATGCATCTCACACCTATTTAATAATGAAAGGTTTGGAGAATCAAAATCCTGTTTGTTTAGTACCCCTCACAAGGACCTGTTTTATCTGGGAATTATGTTAAATCCATGGGATAGTCTGAAGGAAGTTTTCCAATGCAACCAATACCATGATGAAGTAGCTATCAAATAAGTATGCACCTGCCACTGGAGTAATTTTGGAAGACAAAAGAAAAAGGAATATCAGCTGAAGATTATCAGGCTCCTGAGAGCAGCTGAGCTCCTGCCCTACACCCTGGTGCCCTGGCAGGCAGTAGCAGCCCTGGGTGAATGAAATCAAGTGTGTGCAAAATCAATAAAATTAAACAAAAAGGTGTGTTTGCTGTTTTGCTGACAGTGACTCCTCCACAGGTAAGCAATCCAGTGTGTTTACTTCCAGTTCAAGTCTGCTTTGTTTACATTGAGTACCATTGCTGCTAACTTCCAATGAGGTGACACAAAGCAACAGGTTACAAAAATGCCATCAAACATCCATTCTGACAGCATCCATGTCACAATACACAATGATGTACCGGAATTATACAAAGACCAAAAAAAAAATAAAATATATATATATATATATATATATAGCTAATTATTTTGACTAGAACTGAAACAGACAGCAAAAAAGAAAAGAGCCCCCCACCCTGCCCCCCAAAGGCCCTGCAGGAATCCATACTGACACTTTGGCAGCCTTGTAGCAATAAATTGATAACCAGCCCTTCACATGCCAAAACCTTGTATTTGTAACATTTGTAAACTCCTGGTTCAGAAAAAATAGTTACATAAAGCACTTTTTGTAGGGTTTTTTGTTTTTTTTTTCCTTTCCACCCCTCCAACCTGAACCAGCTTCATGTTTTTTACACAGGGTTAATAATTGCTAAAAATAAGAAATGAATGAGGGGTATAGGCACCATAGACTGCTCAGTTAAATGCTATAGTATATATGCTCAGATATCCCAGCTTGAAACTCTGTGATAAGTTTCCCTGTGATTAGATCCATCTGAAACAAGAGCCTGATCAGTGGCATTACCAAAAAAAAGGTTGGCAAAAAGAGCAATCCCTCTGCTTAATTAGTGGCAGCCCAGTCAAGAGCCAAACCCTGCAATTCTCCCAGCTCTGGGAGAAATCCACAGCTCGGATTTCTGCTCGTCAGTCCGTTCCTCGGGTCTCGTGCTCCCCCAGGCCCCACGAACATCAGTGCTGTAAGGAAACAGTCAAATCCACGGACCCAGCAACCCTCCCCTCCCTCCCAGCCCCTCCTCACAATCTCCAGGTTTCTTCATGTATGTTCATGCCTCGCTATTCACTAATGAGGTATTATTAGATACTAACAATGCCTGCTCTCCTAGGGACAGACCAGTGACACATGAAGAAAGCTCTTCAGTCAACCATTAAAAAAATATTGCACTTACTTCAACCTTAAGCCCAACCTGCACAGAAAAAAAAAAATAATAAAAAATTATGAAAGAAATTAACCAACAGTACCAAACAAAACCCCAACACTCTGGAGCAATCTATCTTATGCACATATAGTGTCTTTTCCTTCATGTTGTTTAGCTGAATTTGGTCCAGTATTTAAAAAAAATGTCCAGAAATGAAACAGTTCAAAAGACACCGCAGGCTCGTTAAGGCTTTGTCTCCCCAGTGCTTCAGAAAGGTAAAAGTTTCTTTTCCTCATTGTCTGTGCACTGCAAAGCAGTAGTCTCTCGTGGCACAGCACCTGCCCGTTCAAACCATCAACAGAAAATAAATCAGAAGCAAGGGAAGATGGATGTGCTTCATGGTCTCACCTGCAACCAAACAAACAGAATGCTTTAGAGAGAAGCAAAGGCAATAAATACAATTTTTAGCATTTGTTTGACTGAGCCTCCACACAGGCTGGGATTCAGGTCACAGAACCACAGGATCACCAGGTTGGAAGAGACCTCCAAGACCATTGAGTCTAACCCAGCCCTAACACCTCAACCAAACTCACTGAGTGCCACATCCAGTCTTTTTAACCACATCCAGGGATGGTGACTCCAACACCTCCCTGGGCAGGTAATTCCAGTACTTTATCACTCTTTCTGTAAAAAACTTTTCCCTAATATCCAACCTATATAATCCTGAGGACCAGCAAGGCAAAATGCAGGGGTTCCTTTTCAGCAGGGGGATGGTGCACACAGGGGTTAATAAAAGCACATGTGCAACTCCACAGACACTCAGCAAACAGCCCAGCCCTCCAGCAGCTGCTTGAAAAGCAGTCTGTGTCAAAGTCTGCAGCTTTCTGCTCCTCCCAAAAGGGAGTATCAAGGTTATGGCTGGGTTATTGCTGCCACCTAATGAACCAAAGCTTAGTAGCTTAAAGAGCAGCGACACAAATCCCCACAGCTCGTCCCCTCGTGGTCACAGCCATTTGTTTTGCATTTGTTTTGCTCAGGCACAGGAGTCAGTGGGAAAGTCAGACCAAACCTTCACTTATGCTGCTGGTGGTACCAGTTTGAGAGCCTGCTGGTTCTCTGGTTCTCTGATTTTAGATTCATGAAAAAATTTCCCACTGTTTCATGCCAGAGCTTTTCAGTAGCCAACTCACCCTCCAGCAGAGCATCCCCAAGCCTCTGCTGGCCTTGGTAACCAGGCAAAATTCCTTTCTGAGAATGACTGAGGATACTGAAGTTCTCCATCTCTTTAAGCTTTGCAAGGCATGTTAGGATAAGTGGCAGGGAATGATTAGATGGCTCATCAGCAGTTTGGATTCTCTTTTTCTTCAAACATGAGTGAGCCCATATATTCTCACAGTGCCATTATTCACTGCCACAGGCTAGATGGATTTTTCCCTCACTCTCCACGTGAACATGGAAGAGGAATAAGAAAAGCCCCAAACTGCCAGCAAAACTTCTGGAACAGGGATGTGAGGCTGTGGGCATGGCACAGGGCCAGGCTTGCCTGACTTACCACCTGTGGCTCTGGACTAGGACTTGCTGACGTTCTCATATATGACATCGCTGATGCAGAACTGCTGCTTCTTCTTTTGCCACATCAGCTGCACACACTGGTGAATAAAAATGTACTGCTCCTAGAAGAAAAAAAACAAATAAATGGGTGTTTTTTTACACCTCAGGAAGCAGGACAAAAACCCAATTAGTGAAACAGTTTGATAGTTTGCAGCCTGCACAGCTCCATGTCACCCACCTCAGCCCCTCACAATGCACAGGGAGTTATCAGCTCCCAAAATAATAGTCCACAAATGTTTCAGACAGCAGAAGGGGAAGCATGAAATCCACCTGGCACCATAATCACTTATTAATAACCTGAATGATGACAGAAGAGTTGAATCTGAGTTAAAGTTGGTCTGCTTTACATTGTCTAAAAGTCAATAAATTCCAAGAAAGGTATCTGGAATGCTTTATGTGCAACAAATTGCACCCATGCCACATATGCACCTGAAATATTTTAATGATGTTCACATTCCTTAGTGTTTGACTTCTTTATCAATAAAAAGTAAACCCTGACTTTGTTCACACAGTAATTGATTTGGAGAGACTGGTTTCAATTCAGGATATTCCCCATTCTAAACCCCTTTTTGGGCCCATGCCACTTGTTTTTTTGAAGTGCTCATTGAGATGCTGCCAAGTTTCCAGCATACAAGACAATGTGAACTCAGGTGAGCTGTCAGTGGTTTCAGATTTTGTAAGGAAAAACTGTTTGGTGGCCCCTGTGACTGAGTGTCAGTGTCACTTGGTGACCTCTGAGGCCAGGCTTGGTCACTGCCTGTAGCAGCAGGAGCTCAGTAACTGCCCTTAAACATCAGCCCCAGGCAGGCAATGAGGTTCTACATAAAAAAAAATGAAATATTTTTTAAAAAACCCACTCTACAAAAACCCACATCAGCTCTGGAGTGGTAACAGCTGCAGCTGAAATCAATCAACCACCCAGAATTTTTTCCTCTGGTGTTCACGTATGATCTGCCTTTGGATTAATACAGTGAATTGTGATGAAAAGTGGCAGTTTGCTAGGAATGATCCAGAATGGACTGAAAATGACTTTTTTTTTTTCATTTCCAGATGCTAGTTGTTGTCACTGCAGGTTCTCCTCCTCCTCTCCTCACCCTGCTACAAGTTTTTTGTTTTGCTCTCGAGTCAACAAACTTTGGCAACAAACAATCCAGCCTGCAAACAGTGATGGTGGCACTTCCCACACAGAGGTTGCCTGCTTCTACTGTGTGTCTAACCAAGAGAGGAGTACAACAGGCAAGAAATATGAAATCTTTCCCTCATTACTAGAACTGAGAAGGTTTAGATGCATTAAATCTTCTGCTTTGAAGAAAGAGTTCATGTTTTGTTTTGTTGTTTTTTTTTTTTACTCTGGTATTTATTGTCTGTATATTTTTGTCTTAAAAAGAGAACTGCCCAGTAGATGTTTGGGTAGGGAGAGGGGCAAGAAGGGTGTCTGGCAGACTCACAATCCTTTTGTCTGTTTTGCTTGTTTGAAATTCCACTGTGTAATGAGCTCCTACCCTTGGCTGGATGATTCCAACATGACACTTGAACAAGGCTGCCCAGTACTGATATCATTTCATGAGCCATTAATCCCCTCAGCAAGCCCAGCTCTTTATAGTGTGGTTTGAAAATTTCATATGCTAATCTCTTCTAATGCATTGTTTGCATATTCATTTCACAGAAGGTGAGAATAACTCATTTCCTCTGGCAGACAGTGAGATTGCAGATTTATCATCAAACCCACCTATGCAGCAGATTAATAATGTGACAATATCACAATGAAGATGGAAACCTGATCATATTGATTGATAGGGATTTTGTCAAGTGTTCAGGGGGAACAGCTTTAAACATGAACGTGCTGAAGAGGGGTATGAAATGGGCACAACAATCCTGTCACAGTGCTGAAGTGGACAGATCTTACCTCTGTCTGCACCATGGACATTCTGTAGGACCTCATGTCCGACACCAGGCCCAAAATATCCACGAACTCGTGGTCACGGATGTGCTGCAAGAGCCGGTCCAGGGCTATGAACGTTCCCGTCCGTCCCACGCCAGCGCTGCAAACACAGACAGACATGCACCTCATTTCAGGCTCTTCTGGAGGGGACACACAGCAGAAGCTGTGGCACTGCAAAAGGCAGCACTCCTGCAGCTGTAACAATCAGGTATTACTAATCTGAGGCCAGGCCTGGCTGATCTGTGGGATTTCCTGGCACGGAAATCATCCATCATCCATTGAACTCACACACAGAACGTGTACACACACCCTCACCCACCCTTAGCTCTCTGCTCCTCCTGCTGCCACTGCTCCTCTCACACTCTCCAGGAGACCCCTGTAGCTCCAGGGGCTGGAGCCAGAGTTGCAGAGACCTGCTCAGGAGCCATGGGTGCCCAGAGACAGCAGGACTCAGCCCCACAGCTCTCCACACTGCAAAGCTCCTGCCTTGCAAAGGCACTGCTGCAGTTTGTCCTCAAAGGACAGGAGAGTCTGCACTCCAGGACTTCTGCCTTAGGAGCACGAGACAGAAATAGCTGCCACTCAGCTGAAAATCTTCGTTTTCCCCAAAGGGATGCTTAGCAACAGGAAAAAATACACACTGCTCTCGTTTAGAATCAGAATTTCGTTCAGATTCTCATGTTCTAACGATTCTTGGCTGCAATTTCACACGTGATGTTTAAGTCAGATCTCACTGAGTGAGAAGTTAGAGGTTTTACAGAGTTTCACACAACATCCCAACACCTCACCTACTCCTAAGGGTGTGTATTTTAGCAAAAGTTCTTCCTTCTGTTTTGCCATACTTCTTCTGAAAAGCCTTGAAAGTATTTACAGTATTTAACAGTTCACCTCAACACAGTTCAAGATAACTATCCCAAACCAGTCTCTATTTGGCTTTTGTTGTGCTAATTTCCCAAATACCATGAATACAATGGAACTTCTGATGTGTTAATTGGACAAATTAAGTGATAAATTCATTCTATGCCTTCTTAAACCTCGGAGAACAATTGCTGCAGGAGCTGACCGATACATTCTTTGCCCTCCCTACTAATTTTGTACCATTGTTAGTTTTAATCTATGTGGTCTAAGATGTACAGTACAGATAGATATAGTATATATATAGTTTATATATATATAGTCGTATATATTAAAAATTACAAGATATATTTAAAATATATAAATATATATAGAAATAAAAATATTTTAAATATATAAATATATAAATAGAGTTTATATTAGATATATATTTAAGTATATACATATATGTAAATACAAATACATTTAAAATATAGAAAAAAAATCAATATTTATAGATGGTATCTAAAAATACTCTCTGAAAATGTCCCTCTTTGCTGCTAGAAGAATCCTCACTAAAATGAAAATACTACAGCTGCTGCCCAGCTCTCTGATACTTGCTTCTGTTCCTTCCCAGAACAATTAAGCAGTAAATACAGGGCTTGATTTCATAATATTGTGTATAAATCTCACCCCTGGCTTACTGAGCCCTTTTTTTGATATTCATGGAACAATACCCTCTATGAATTTCTCCATGAGAGCTGCGTAACACCTTAACACCACAGAGAAACATCTTCAGCCAACAGGTGATTAGAACCCCGAAATCTCTCCTTCTCATGGTTTCCCAACCTATTTAATGTCACCCCTTGCTCATCTCCTTTCCCTTGAAGCATTTACCTGCAGTGTATGACCATGGGGCCTTTAGTCTTTGCTGATTTCTGCCTGACCATCTGTACAAACTGGAGGATGCTCTCGGCAGCGTTGGTGGTGGGGACGCCGTGGTCAGGCCAGGCCGTGTAGTTAAAATGCATCACGTCCTGCACCTCATCAGCCTGATGGGAGAAGCACAACAGCAGCGTGTTCAGGGTCCCAACAGTGTCATCACACTCACTCACCACCCTGAGGGCTTCTTTCTCATTTTCTGCTTTTCATCTTTCTCCTGTTGCAGTCTGTTTAGTGAGTTTTGTCAAAGTTCACATTGCTCGTTGGTTTGTTCCTTTCCCGGGTTAAGTGTAATGGTTTCTCCCTCTTGTCATCCCTCCCACACCCTACCCATCAAAGCAAACCCATCCCTTCCTTCCTGAAAGTTCTCTGTCTGTCACCCCAGCCCTGCCCCTACACCCTTGTCCTTCATTGTAAACCCCACCCTTCCTTCCAGATCATTCCCTGTCAATCATTTGTCCCTCGAGGCCCCATTGGTTACTTGCTCCCTCCCTCTGTGTATCCCTATTGGCCCTGAATTTGTGATCCCCACCCCTTACTCCTTCCCTATTGGTCCATGGTTTGTACCCTCCCCTGGAGCTGGGGCTGTATTTAACCCCCTGCACAGCCCTGCTCTGGGCTCTCTTGTGCCTGACCCTTTCCAGTGTGCATCCCTCGCTTCCCCATCCCAATAAACTGTTACTGGGAGCTTCAATCAAGGGAGACTCCTCTACTTTCTTGCCCCCACCCCTGACATTGTGCTCCACAGAGCTTGGGGTGGCCCAAGATTCTGGAGGTTCCACTGAGGGAAAAGCCAACTCCCCACTCTTGGTGCTCGCCTGCTCTGGAGTGAAAAAAGAAAAAAGAACACTGTAGAACCAGCCAGAGCTCCAGTGCAGAGCCATGTCATTCTCCCACACACAGCCAAAAAAGAGTGAAGCCAGCCCAAAAAATGGCAAAGAACAAAAATGTTATTTAATTACAAAGTGAGGAAAATATCAGGCCATCATTATCAAAATGGTATGAGCTTCCTGTTTCTGGGTTTGGGTTTTGCTTTTTGCTTTTGTCCTGTGGTAGTTCCATCTTACTTTGCTTTTAAATCAAGAACTATTGTATTTTTCAGCTCTGGGCTTTATTCTTCTTTTTATTCCATTTCCTCTCCTTTTTTTCCATTTTGATACAGGTAAAGAACACTGTTGGCAAACAGTGTCAAGCCTGGACTTCTGAGAAATTTTTTTTCAAGTTTAAAAGAAAAAACCCCAAAAAAATAAAGGGAAGAAAAAAAACATTACCAGAGGAAACATTGAGGAAAAAAGCTCATTTAAAAAACCAAAACATTTACAATGCTAAAAATTCTACTGGCTTCAGATGAAGTGAGATCCTCAACACAACACAAAGTTCTGGGTCACTGGTGAATTGCCAGTGCACAGCTTTTTCCACAACCCCTCCACATCCCTAAACTTTATTTCATGAGATGTTGCTGGCAGTCAGCTGATGCAGGAAACAAAGGTGGAAGGAAATTCCTGAAAGTCTGGGGAGCTTTCACTTGGACACCACAAACTCTTTGTTTCACATTTGTTCCAATACTTTGTAGGTGGACATGATTATTGCACAACTGCCCTTTTGAAGTTTTGAAAATACCAAACCCATTGGTATTTTCAAGTTTTGAATAATTTATAGCAAGAGGGTGTGCCTGAGATGTAGAAAAGACGAAATTCACACATTATTTTAATTATTGGTATCACAGAAGTGTCCAGAGCTCTGGTACTACTTTTGTTTCAGCCTTGCAGTTTGCTGAGAAACTCAAGAGACAATTTTAAGGGAAGTTTTGTGATTTCCTCATTTGCCTGTGTGAAGTGAAGGTGAGGACATTGATCTCTCTTTGGTGTTTCCTGCTGAATGCCAGAAATGGACAAAAGTTAAAAAGCTGGACTGAAATCACCCCCTCTTCTTCCTTTGGGAAGGTTTCACTCACGTAGCTGATTCGGAAGCTGCGGTACACCCAGTCCGTGTGCTCCTCCTCGCTCAGCATCTCCACTGTGATATCCCCATATGCAACAGGATCCTCCGTAAAAGGCCAATAATGGTCACATTTCACCTGAAACAGAGGGAAATCCAGGCATGTTTGTATTTGAAGATACACACAGAGAAAGAAGCACGTGCTAAAGGACACAGAAGCTCAGGTTTAGCAGTGCCTACACCGCTGTTCACTTGTTGCTGCAATAAGAGGTAATTTATCCTGCAATGAATTCCAGTCTGACCATTCCCATTTAATTGTGGGAAGCTTTCAGAAGGGCAGCTTTAAAACAGTGAAGAATAGAAAAAGAGTGTCTTTTGTTATTCTTCCTCATATAATAGGTCTAAATGCAGCAGTGGTCTAAATGGGAAAGAGAATGTTCATATAAATCCCCCAAATTATATTCCAAATATTTCTATTACAACATCAAGAGAAAATGTAAAGATAAAACTTGTATTTTATAATTATTTAAAATTAAATTATTATTTAAAATTAAAAGTGCAGAATCACAGAAGGCCTGAGGTTGAAAGGCACCCCTGTTCAAGCCCCTCCCCTCTCAAGCACTGTCACCTACAACCAGCTCTAGACCATGTCCAGGTGACTTTGGAATATCTCCAAGGATAGAAGACTTCACAAGCTCTGGGCAACCTGCCCCAGTGCTGAATCCCCCTCACACTAAATAAATGTTTCCTGATTTCAGAAGGAATTCAGTGTGGTTTTTTTTTAATTTGTGCACCTCACCTTTTGACCTGGGCAAGTCACCACTAAAGGAGTCCCTCGTCTCCATTCCCTCCCATCAGGTATTTGTACACAGTGACAAGACCCCTGGAGCCTTCTCTTCTCCAGGATGAAGAGTCCCAGTCCTCAGTCTCTCCTCATGTAAGAAGAGAGGCTTCATAAAAAGGTCAGGGGAGGCAAAAGGGCAGAAAAGGCCAAAGAAAGTCAGGGAACATCAAAGAAGTTCAAAGAAGGTTGAGGAAGGTTAAAGAAAATCAGGGCAAGACAACATCAAAGCAGGTCAGAGAAGGTCAGGGAAGGTCAGAGCAGGTCAAAGCAGGTCACAAAAGGTAAGAAGGGGTCAAAGAAGGTGAAGGAAGGTCATAAAAGATCAAAGAAGGTCAGAAAAGGTTGGGAAAAGTCAAAGAATGTCAAAGAAGTTCAGGAAAATTCAAAGCAGGTCAAAAAATCAAAGAAAATCAGAGAAGGTAAGAAGGGGCCAAAGAAGGTCAAAGAAAGTTGAAGAAGGTGAGGAAAAGTCAAAGAATGTCGAAGAAGTTCAGGAAAATTCAAACCAGGTCAAAGGTCAAAAAAGGTAAGGGGTCAAAGAAGGTCAAGGAAGGTCAAGGAAGGTCAGGGAAGGTCAAAGGAGGTCAAGGAACATCAAGGAATGTCGGAGAAGGTCCTGAAACAGGAAGGCTGTGCCATTGCAGAGCTGGTTGTGATGCTGCCTTGTGATCAGACACAATGCAGACATTCACTCAGCATAAAGGAACTCTTTTTTCAGAGTGGTTTCTTTTACACCACACACAAGATTCTGTCACATACCCGTCTTTTCTCATTGCACTGAGTGAGCATAACAATGATTTGTGATTTTTGCTGGAGAACCATCTTCCAAAAATCATTCCTAGTTTCTGGCAGCGGTCCTTGGGTTGCAATGTATTCCTGGGGTGAATTATAACCCTAAAAGACAAAGAGATAGATCCTGCTTACCAACATGGTTACTGCTTCAGAACAGTTTTTTTAAATATTTTTTTAGCTTTCTCAAGTTCAATTTTTTACTTTTAAAAGTGATTTCTAATACAAAGAAATTATTATTTTTTTGTATTTATTTTGTGAGGACAACTTTTGCTAGATTTTGATGCTCCCTAAGTATAAGCAGTCTAAAATGAAGATAAAGCTGTTACCTCAAAAATCATTAGTCCAGAGAGCAGAAAAGGCAACATTAAAAAAGGAAGTAATAAGAACATGAAAAGAAAGCTACAGCTCCTTCCAGATTATGTAATTTTAGGGTTTGTTCAGTTAAAGGAATAAAACCAGTTACAGATCCCCAGTCTGCTCATCACAAGCAGTGCCTGTGGTGATTTTCAGTCACTGGTGCCAATAGAACAGGATTACATGCATGTGTTTATGTCATAAGGCCTTAAATTAATAAAATATTAATTAGAATTCTGCTTAAAATAATAGAGAAGATGCTGAGTCAATGCTCTTAACAGATGCTAAGATGCCTTATGTGCATGAATTCTCTTTCCTATGCCTATCATCATGATTTTAGCTGGAAAGATTCCTTTTTCCTCTCCAAAAACAAGACTGTTATTAAGACTATAATAAAAGACCATAGAATGACCCTTTTGCCATATGCTATAACCATATTTGCTGAGATTGTATCATCAAAATTGCATTTGGAAAGTTATTTTGTATTCCTAGCAAGAGCAAAAAATACATCCAGCACACAGCATGGTGCCGTGCAAATTGGGCAATTCTCTGCCACCACTGTAGGTGGATCATAAAATTATTTGTGATTTGGGAGCACTTTCCACAAGTGGCTTCTTCCAGACAACTCTGCAAATCAGCTCAATCCCAGTTTTTGCACTACATGGAATTTGCTGCCTGTTCTGTGTGGGCTGTGCCTGACCCAAGTGACAAATCCTGACAGGGATGGATCAGCCCTGGTTTCTGTGTTTGGAACTCAGCAGAGAACTGATTATCAGAAAAAAGCTGGCATTAACATCACGTGTTTATCCCAGTCTCCATGGTCAGCACTGTGCTAGAAGCAGAACTAAAGAGATGCAAAGCAGAACTGAACAAGAGGCTGCTGCTTAAGATCCTGTTATCCACAATCCTGTGTGACAGAAGTTCCCTGGGCTGGGGATCCTGGAACGTTTTTCTTTCCTGATTCTCTGCAAGCTCAGGCCCTTTCAGGGTGAGTGCTCAGGTTCATGCCCTGGGCACAGCCAAGCCAAGCACAGACACTTGGCTCAACACTGCACTCTTGGGCAGTGCCAAAGTGACAGGGAAGTGGCTCCACTGACTCATCCAAGGGCTCCTCCTTTCTCCGTAACGCTGACTCTCTCCAGCACAGCCAGGTCAGCTCTATTTACAGCAAGATTGCAAAAATGCTCATGTCTGTGGTCCCCAAGTGAAAGGCCTCCTCCTAAAGGGTGCAGTGGTGCCCTGCCTCCTCCCCAGGCAGAACAGCCCAGGGGACATTGCTCTCCAGCCCCCAGGGAGCCACAGCACAGAGGCTACCAGAGGGGCAAACCCCTGTGGCAGTGGCAGGTGATGCTTTAAATTTTAGCTTTCATAATTTCCAGATTCTGCACTGCATTAATATATAACTCTGAACTTCATATCAAGGGTCAGCAAGTTCTCCTCACAGTTCAGGCAGACAAAACAATCCTTTTCCAGCCCCAGAACCAAGGACACCGCTGCAGCTTCAGGCCCAAAAAGTGTAAACAACACCAAATTGAAGAGAGCAAACTGAGAGGATGGGATTTCATCACCTGAAGCTGTAATTGGACAATTAACCCCAATATGGAAATGGACCAAAACTTATCAAAGTGTGAAAACTCCTGACCCAGGGTCCATCTTGGGTGGAGCCACAGCCAGGCTCTTGCACTGCCCAAGGTGCATCCTTTAAAGGGTTTTTAATAAATAAATATCCACTTTATTCCTTTATCTCTGTCCAGCCTCTGTTCCAGGGAGCCTCTCTGGGCATCACAGGGATAAGCTTGAGTAACTGCACGAGCTCAGGGAAGAGTGGAGAGAGCTGATGAGCTTTCAGCCAGCCCCCAGTGTCAAAATATTTGCCCACAGCTCTGTGTACACTTCAATTATGCTGCAGCCGTGGGTGCTACCCCCGGTAAGCGGCTGCTCTCTGCCAGGTGGAGGGAGGCGCAGGAGAAGGAGGCAGAAAGCAGAAGTTCTCTCCACACACCATCTGGGCTGTGTGCATTTTGTGCATTTGGAGTGTCTGGCTTAGCCCTTTTTTGCCACGTGTGGTAGAAATCTAGAAAAATTTCTCATTTCAGCATTTATGTTTTACCTCTCTATCTTAAAAAACCGCTGAATCATTTTAACATTCCCTGCTCATTTCCCTACCAGTCCAATCAAAGTTGCACAAAGATTCACAGCTATTCTAGCCATATTTGCCAAAAACCTTCCCCCTCCACTCCTTTTTATTTTTTCTTTCTTTTTTTTTTTTTTGGTGGCTGTTCCCTGTAGGCAAAATATTTGGAAGCTGAAGGAGATGCTGAGAACATGACTGAGCTTCCAGGAAATACTGTGCTGTTTTCAAGGGCCCAGCTCTGCCTGGTGTGCAGGACACTGAACTCCACACTGACCAGACCTCTGTACTCACAGGGATGTAGTTGGCATTAATGTAGTCAGATCCCTCTTCTTCATTCATCGAGACTAACCGGACACGACTGAAATCATCTGTACGAGGAAAAAGAAATCAGGGGAAAAAAATCACCTCTCAAATGTGGCACTCATCCCCAACCAGGCAAAATTTAAATTAGTCCTATAGGAATGGCCAAAAATAATGTCTTAAAAAATAGAAAATTTGACTAAGAGAGCAATGTTTGCTTCAGCAAGCACTGCATGGACACAGCACCATTAGTGCTCTGCAAACATCCCCTCCAAGTGCTGTCCCTTTGGGCTCCCTCAGCTTTCATTAAAATCCTAAGAGAAACACAGTAACACTACTCAGCAGCATGAAAGACCTTGTGTTTCTCACCTCCAAACTCTTGCCACCATAAACATTTCCAGGAAGCTACATCTATTCAAAGCTAACAAAAAAACATCCCTCGCCTGGTTCTCTGTAAGAGCAGGATTGTAGAACGAGGCTTAGAAAATCTCCTGATCCTCCAATTTTTTTATTAAAACTCTTCTTCCCCTCTCTAGGGATTTTAGCAGGATTTAGTGGATGTACTCACATGGCAGGATATTTGTGTAGCGATTTTTACAGCGATTCATGGGCAGATCAGCAGCAAAGTGGGGTATGTCAAGCCCAATCAGTTTTAGCTCCTGAGATAACAGAAAGGATAACACCAAGGTCAGCCTCAAAATCACTCAGAGAATAATTCCTTGTGATTGCTTGTGGCAGGCAGCAGACAGAAAATGCTCATAAATCACTTTATAAATTGACAGCAGGATGACAGTGATTTTCCTTATTTGATGCCTTTGAGAGCAGGGCTGGGGTTTCTCCTCCTGCTGCTGCCATCCCATCTGTGGCTCAGAATTGCTCCTCTCTACCCACACTCAGCCAAAACATTGTCAAACCAGGGTTAAGTTATTTCTGTGGTGGTCACCTGCCCTCCTTAAAGGGCTTCTTGAAATCCTCACATGGCTTTCAGTCTTGGGGAAAGGCTTGGAAGATCTTTCCAGTCATCATCTTCAGTAGTTACATGGAATATATGGTGCATCAGGGGAATTTGCTGGGGAGGGATCATGGTAACACCCTGAGAGCCTTCCCCACTGCCTTTCCATGCTTAAATCTTTGGGAAACAGCCCCAGGAATAGTGATGGGGTTTAGTTTTATTCTATTAAACTGACTTTAGTTTTTGGGTAATCAACAGAATGCACCTGAACTTCTCTAAGAGAAATCCCCCTGCTCTTATAGAGATGTCAGATGCTACTTCCTGATTTCAGTGCTTCCTCTCAAATTAAGGACATTAAATATATAAAATAAAGCCATTAAAATCCCAAATTTAATTCAGACTGCCAGCATGCCCTGAACTTAAAGCAAGTGTGTTTTTCTGACAGTTAAATGTGACAAGCCACTCCAATCAGTTTACTAAATGCAGGATTAAACAACACCAAGCTCCACTTCTAGATTTTGCAGAAGAGGAAGTGAAGCTGGCCAGCCCAGCAACACCACAGAGCACACAGGAGCATTCCATGCAGCCTCAACATCTTGAAAATGCTGATCTGGGCAGGTAGCAAAGGGCAAAATCCCCAGAGACTTACCTCAAATTGCAGAGAAAATTTATAATCCGAGTCTTTGGCCATGTCTTTGATGTAGCCATCAAAATCATCCAACTGGACAGGGCTTTAAAAGAAAAATACAGAGAAATTATGTAAAAAAAAAAATAAAAAATCTGATTTTTGTAGTACCTTGCATTTCTTTCCCCCAGAATATTCTCAAGTCATAAATACCTATTTGCAGCTGTTAGTGCTAGAAAGAAATAAGGACAAACCTTGTGGTTCAGGGCCACCAAATGGTGGCTGTATTACATTTTGGATGCCACTGCCCTGCTTTCTCTGATGGCTTTGAGAACTAAACACATTTGTAATTTTAAGTCCAGCTCTCTTCCCAGAGAGATGGTGGCTAAAGAAAGGTGGTATAGAACTATAAAGATATAGTATATAACTATAATAGTATAATATATAACTATATAAAACCATGGAGAGCTGCAGTAGGTGTGAATCAGCCTTGATTTGATGACTTTTTTTGCCAGGTGAGATCTGTTAGTGAGGCACAACCCCTGAACACAACACAGAAATAATTAGGCTGAGCTCTGAGTAAGGAAACACAGGTAAACAGCTTCCCTCACCTAATTATCATACTCTAATTTACAAGCTACTGAAGCATGTACACAGTAATCTTCTCATTTACTTTGAGGCAATATGCCCAAAGGAACGTGCCTTATCACCACTTAATTAGTCCTGTTTACTCACTGGCATTAATGATCTAATGTTCTAGCAACAACTGTAACGAGAGCCCCATGTCAATAGGGAAATATCACTACTAACAAATGCATCCCAGTTTTTTTCACCATTTGCAGTTTTTAACTAAGGATAAGCTCTGTTGAAATCACTAAGTTGGATAATTAATCTTTTCCCTGATGACTAATTTTGTATGTTTTACTGCAATCTGTTGAGCAGAATTGCTTTTGTCCAATTATTGTTTGTTTTCTGCTTTCAGATATCTCTCTTGGGATATGTCTATCAAGAAGTTTTTTATATTTGTGACTGAAATACCACTATGGCCTGTACTCCATAATGCTTATTTAGTGTAAGACTTATTCCTTTAAATAGCAAAGAAGTTACATACTTGGTCAGCTTTCTCTTCTTTAATCCATTTTTACTCCTGTAAAAAAAAAAAAATAAATAGGAATTGTTTTTCACTCATTAAACAGTTTTACAACTTTTATTCAAAGACAGCATTGATTTAAGAATGTATATTTTTTCATCATACTCAGGAAGAGATTGTGATAATAACTTGGACAATTTTAAGCTGATAGACAACAGAAATGTTGACATCCATGACACCATCCCACTCCAGTGGGGTGAATATCCCATTCTGTGGCTCTGAGAATGAAAACCCGTGCCCAGAAAAAGCCAGGGGTCCCCTATAAACCCTGAAAAACAATGGCAAATATCCTACTGACCTCAGTGGGGCTCAATCCTAAACCTTAGGTAATTTAATTGACTTTTAAGAGCTGGAGATAATTGTGCCAGTTATGTAAAACAATGATTTATGAGTGATGTAATTCACTAGCAGCAGTTGTGAGCAGATCTCTGAGTGTGTTAAGCAGTAAAACCCAAAGGATTGGATTTAAGAACACCAACTACCACCACGTGGTTTTTTGAGGGTTCATTGGGATGTGTTCATTTTGTTGTTGCAAAGCAATAAATACGATTAAATAAATAATAGTAAGCAACAATAAGATTAAATACATAAAACAAGCACCCTGGAATAACTTGGCCAGAAGTCTAAAAATACTGATCAATTCTTTTCAATCAGCCACAGAGATCAAATAGATTCTTGCTTACTCAGAAGGAATTTTAGCAGTGTAAATTTTTAATTCCTGGGCATTAAATGATATCTGTTCATTTTTCACATTATGCTGATGCTATTTTTAATTTCATGATGATATGAAAATTATGTCTAGGTCATTTGGTTCACAGCTTCAATTAGTAAATTAAATGAGGAGACTTTCAAATTCTAAATAATGAAAATATATAGGAAGAAATAATAAAAAGCAGAGTATTTTTATTTTTCTACTTTGTTAAGTTTAGAAGTTACACTAAAAACAAATAAAGGACTACTTTCCAAAATTAAATTGTACAAAATATTCAGTTTCTGGAGTAGTAGTTAGCCACAGTAATTTTATTTTGTCCAAGTACAGTTCCATTTAGATGAGGAGCTTTGCCTGCAAATTTACAAGAGCTATGGCAATACCAGCTTTATATTAATGTGGAGATGAAATATGATAAACCTCTTTACCTATCATGTTATCTCTATATTCATATGTACACCTAAACTAGTAGTAGTTTGGTTTTTTTTTTAAAGTAGTTTATTTTCCATCTTCAAAGATTTTTCCCATTGAAATCTTAAAGTTAATTCCAATAAATTATTCAACACACCTCTATCCCCTGTGACTGTGGTAAACCTTTTAATGTCAGGCACATAAGAATTAATTCAAAATGAAAAAAAAATACCTAAATGCTCTTTATGATAAGAATGCTTCTCCAAGGAACACTTGAAGAGGCAATAAAACAAATGATTGACATACATTTCTCAGCAAGAATTTTGTGTGCTTTGATAGTCTCAAGAGGCCTTTGTTTCTTAGCATTGCAATTGTTTCCTGAATGTTCATAAATATTTTAAACCAACTTGTGTGCAAAACAAAAACAATTGAAACATTAACTGGTGTTTCATCTGTTATTCCATTTACTCTACAGATTAAAATACAAAGAGAGGGATTAATCTCATCCCACCTCAGCTCCTGTGGTCTTAATCATCTAGACTAAAACAAAAATTGATTGATCTGAAGAAAGATACACATCTGGAAAGGTGAATTAATGCACAGTAAAAGAAAAAAGGCAGAGGAACAAAAGATGATGATATTTTTGCAGCAGTGCCATTGGCAGTGGCCACTCTGGGCTTCTTGACCAGCTAAGAGAGCTCAGTGTGACCTCCAAAATAATCACCTGCTTGCCTGACCCTCTGTCTCTGTG
Organism: Parus major; assembly: GCF_001522545.3. Lineage (NCBI taxonomy): Eukaryota > Metazoa > Chordata > Aves > Passeriformes > Paridae > Parus > Parus major. Next base: position 67,024,128 of record NC_031773.1, read on the forward strand.
CAGCTGGAGAGCTGGCTGGGTTTAACCAAGGTTATTGACAAGGTTATTATTGACAGGTTCCAAGTCAATAGAACATCAGCCTTGGACAGGAGGGGAAGGTCCCCACGTGCTCCTCGGTGGGGTGTGTGTGGAGAACACACTTTTGTTTTCCTGGCAGGAGAAATGGACCTTTCCTTACATAAACGCTCTCATTTCTAAGCCCACTGGAAATTGGGATGGGTTTTTCTACAGACCCACTGTAACTTCAAGGAGAATCAGTCTCAAAAATCCCAGTGCTGAAGATGTTGATGTCTGCCTGCCAGGGCTTTGGTAAGACCAGGGAAAATGCTTGGGAAATAAAATCTTAACCTCAGTACCACCTTTTTGGTAAAACCCTACAACTTGAACCCAAGACCATCAGCAACTTAGGTTTCTTAACATGAATTAGGCATTTTTTGGATCATAGTCAATTATAATTATTTGTTAAATGGTTTGTAAAACAATTCTGGTTCTAAGTAGACGAGTGGCTTTGTTAGGTATTTTCAAGAAAACAATCAGGTGTTTTCTAAATCCTTATAAACGATTTACAGACTAAAGAATTAAATATACACACATACACAATGAGATGTGCACACAGAGACCCTATTTGCACTCTTTGGGACTCCTAGTTGTATCCATTCTCAGTGAACTGGTTTTTTCAAAAGCAGAACTTTGATGTCAGGAGAAGATAAGAGCACCTTTGAAAAACAAATGTATTTGACATCACACACCAAAGAGCTGGGGCACAATCAGGCAATTTTAGTAGCAGAACAGCAGCAGCAGAAGTCAGTGCCAGGCAATGAACATGTAAATCAGCAGGACAGAAGAAGCCAGGACTTAGAATGAAGCAGCAAAAATTGCAGAGACAGGAATGAGATGGATACAATGACCACTGTAAGATTAGCTTTTTAATATCAAAATGGGTTGGAGCATGAACAGACAAATTAGATGAAGCAGGGTAGCAAATACTTTGGTACCCACATCCTCGCCAGTCCATGTTCCAGTAAAAGAAAATTATATCTTCAAAAGCTTTGACCCATTTGAGAACAGAGGTACCACACGTCTTTCATGTCATAGAAATTCACATTGTTTACACATTGCATATGGAAAAACAAGTAAATCACTTACCAAGGATTAACATAAAATGCCAAAAGATAATCAGTCCAAAGGCATGAGGGTAGCAGAGTTAGGAAAGCAAATACACTTCTACGCCTGTGAGCATTAATAAATAACATACATAAAGATGAAAAAGTGAGGAGAGTTAGTAAGACAAACAGAAATCAGGAGATCAGCAAATTCTATTTTTAAAATCAGCTAAACCCATCAATCTACTTCTTACTTAGTTACTAAGAATACTCTTAACATCCCCAGGATTTTTACTCCTCAACCTACAGGATTTTCAGCTATCCAGCACAAAATTCTATATGAACAAAATAAGTATGTTTTATCATATTGATTCAGGCCTGCTATTCCTAATTTTCAGAGAGTAAAGCATGTAGGAAGATATCACTGACAGATTTCCAGTCATTTCCAGGTGGCATTAAGGCTATTTTCACTGTTTTGAGTGAACTGATAGGGTTTGTTTTTATCACATAAAACTGCAGCTCTGATAATCTCCCACATTTGTTCCTGCAAGTGATCCTGCAATATCAGAAGATCTGTATTGGAGATAAATTCAGATGCTTCCAATATCTCCTAATACCCTCCATTGAGTCAGATTTCTCAAGGCATCTGTATAACATTTTGCAGAGTGCTTTAAATTCTTTCCTAGGTTTTCATCTAAGCACTGCTTCAAAAGTTCTTCTAACTGTGGTTTCTTTGAACAGAAATTTTACTGTGGATTTACAGCAGATTTTACTGTGGCTAAAGGAAATACAAATACAAAATCATTCTAAACTTCTGTATTTGCAAGCTTTTTTTAATTTTTTTTATTGCAAATGCAAGAAAAGGTGAAGGAAAAAAGAAAGGGCCTGTCTCACAACCTGCTTATGATGATAAATGAAAACAATGGTAAATATCCTACTGACCTCAGTGGGGCTCAAGCTTAAACTTTAAGTAATTTAATGGACTTTTAACAGCTGGAGATAATTGTGGTTCTGCTGTGCATTAATTCAGGAAACCCACTCAGGCCCGTTCTACCTGTTGGTGAAATGGGCTCCAGGTACTTTGCAAATATAAAAAAATCATGAAAATAAAACAAATTTTCTCCAGTATAAGGGTTTGTTTTTTGTTTTGTTATTTTTTTTAGTCAAACACACCCTCAGTGGTTTTTTTCCCCATTAGGAAAATCTGCTGCCTTAAAAGTGATACCATCCTTCTGCAGCTGTTCTAAAGAGGAAACACAAATTTCCTTGTTCAGTACCCTTATGAAGTTGGTAGATTCTGTGTTTTCCCTGGCAAATCAGTCAAGTCAAATGTAATCATCTCTAATCTCAACCTTCAAACCAGTGAGGAAATCTTCTGGCCATGCAGTGAAAACTCCAATGCTTGAATGAGTTTTGCTGCTGTAGAGGGAAGGGGCAGAGCAGTTTCTGCAGGGCTTTGGTAGGAATTGTGTGGCTCAGCCAGAGGCAAAAGCCCTTTCTGGTTAATCATACACCACAAAAACTGCAGAGTCACAGCCTTAAACCTCATTTGTTCTTTGAGTTTCTATGGGGCTGGACTGAGGATGAAATTTGGCTTTCCATAAACGGATCTCTGGTGCCACAGAGGTTTCCATCAGGCTCAGGAGAGAGAAGTGCTGATGTTGCTGGAATACTTCTCTTTCCTTTGAGAAACTCCACGTGAGGCTTTTGCTTCCTCTTGCCTGCAGAGGCTGAAGGAATTATTCAAGCCTGGGCTTCTTTCACTGTCAAATCCTGACAAGAATTTTCCACACTTTATCAAATCACTGGCTAACATACTTGCAAATTGGTTTATATTCACAGACTAGGCACTCTGACAACTAAACCAATTGATTTAATTCAATATATGAAGAATGTGTAATTGCCTAAGAAATACAATCCTGTTTTTTTTCTGCAATCATGTAGTGTTTCACATCCTGCTCAGGCATAGGGAACAACTTAATTAAAAGAAAGAGATGAAGAGATTGCTGAAATCCTGAAAACTCTGCTGAGCTTCCCTTTGGAATCAGTGAATATGCCCACAGCTCCCTGACTAGATCCCTGGAATGAGCCAATCTTTTTCTCTGTTTTTAGGGTCAGATTTCCCACCTGGCTGCCTTGATGGATTGTGAATCTGCTCTTGACATTAGACAACAGAGGCACACAAAACAACTCTCAGAGAAATAAGGACACACTGTCTTCAGTTACAAAAAATTTGTGGAGATATTAAGCAGGAATTCTTTCCTCAGTTTATATTTCTATAACTTAATTTATGTAAGTATATATATCTGCATACACACACACATACATACAAAAACTAAGCAACAAGAACCTTCACTTTCATATCCAAACCTATTAATTCCCTTCCCATAAAAAAAAAAAAAGCCAAAAAAAAAAAAAGCCTTTCATGATTTTAATAATGTCTGTTGCTAGTTAAATAATTTCATTCAAACTTGGCTATTTAATTAACATGAGTGTTTGATCTTCTGACTTTTTTGCCATTAATACAGTCCAGTTTCTTCTGACCTACTGCAATGGGGTTGATGTCATGCTGTTAAATATCTGTGTTTGGACTTGCCTTGAAGTTTTTGCAGCAATTGCTAACAACAGAGCAGTAAACCTTGGGTCTTGTCATTACCACTCATTTGATTATTAAAATAGGCATGGAAATGACCTCAGTGGTACCAGTCAGGCAGTTCTCACAGCCTTTTACTTCTATAAAGTGAATATATAATATAAATATATAATATATAAATATATAATGCATAAATTATAAAAAAACCTAACAAAATCTATTTTAAAAAAATATATAAATTTATAATATCAAATTAATCCTATGGATTTTCTTTCTTCAAATAATTCTCTTCAGCTGATGGTGACAGTGATGATTTAAGAGTCCATATCAGTGCCTGCAACTCTTGCAGGTGATTTTCTAGATTAGAAAGATATATTTAGGGGTTTTTTTGTTATTTTTTTTCCAACAGCATTGAACATTAAGTTACAGTATATGTTTGAGTTGGCTTGTCCTTGTCTTGTAATGAAAGGAAATACTAATTAAAGGCACTGACAATTGGTAATTAGTCATCTACAAATAAGTTTGCTCCTGGATGTAAATTTATGGAAGTGCTAATGAATTTATAGATCACGTTCCTACAGTTGTGTTATTTTAGGAAATATGTCTTTAAGAGAAAGGGGGGGAAAAAAATCCTCCCAAAACACATCTCTGCAACTTGGCTGACATGCAAATACATCACTGCCTACTAAAAATAGCAGGTGACAGAACGCATGTCTTCAGTCATCATTCAAGAAATAAAACACATTCAAGGAATAAAATACAACATTAACAAGCCTAGCAGTTTTATCCTAAAGAGGGACAGCAATGACACAAAAAATAAGCACTTTAAGATTACAGATAACATTTGCCAAAAAGCAGAGATGGGGAAAGAACATAAATTTTGCTTCAAACACTCACCAGTTATAGGGGAGCTTTCCATCTCTCTCTAAAGATGCAAAATTCACAAAGGTCCCAGCCCCACACTCCCTGTTCCAGAAAAACCATTAGGTAAAAAGTTATTATTTTTGGATTCACAGCACTTGCAAAGAGTTTGATTTATCAGAGAACTCTTGGAGTTGCAGGGAATGGTGAACACCCACATCTGTGACTAGGTCTGGGATAATCAGTAGTGAACAAAACTAAAACCCCTTAATGCAGATGTCCAAAACCAGTAAATGTGAACACCACCTGAGATCAAACTGCCTAAAAATGTTCAAAAGAATTAAATTCTCAAATAGGAGCTTATCTTCTGTCTAGATTTGTGCTTTCATAGCCTAGAACTAGCAATGGTTTATATGTACATGTGTTAAATATTTATTTTTCTATACTAAATATTCACTGTTCCCACTCTTAAGAAGTTTTCTAATTGTGTCCTTTTAACAGGATAATTATAGGTAATTTTGAGTTACAAAAATAACTGCAGGGAAAAGAAAATAAAAAACCTGAATAACATTCAGTAGTGTCTTTATCACATTATTTTCAGCTACAAATTATAAACTAACTTGACTGTTTTCTTGATTTAAGCAAACAATTGTTTGCAGCTTCTTACTGGATTTATTTTTTAAATTTCCTTCTGGGGTGTTTATCTTCTGTGGCTAGAAGCAGTGATGAAGAGAAAAAGCTTTGGGCTGGCTGCACAGCAATTAAATAGCAATTAAACTGGATTTTCAGTGAGCCAGTTACATGCAAAAGGAACAAACCACGTAATGTTCTCTCAAAAAGATAACCTGAAACGTGTGTGATGTGGTCATCTGTTGCATGGAATACATGGACAAGACACAACACACAAAATGCAGCATCTCCTAGGCTGTTAAATAGGAGATTTTTTACATAAGTTTGTTTTTACATGAAATAATTTCCTTTCTTGACACAGTAAATGAATATAAAATGTATTACATAGCTTATAAAAGGATAAAGACTCTGTGACACCTTCAAAAGCAATTATCAAGGGTTTGGGGAAATTGAAAGTGAATTAATTTAATTAAATTAATTAAATTTGAAGTTCACATTAAAGTGAACTGCAGCAGGTAAGATCACCTAGAAAAGGAAACTGAATTTCAATATTCAGCTAGAAATGATTGGTGCAGACTGGCAAATGGTGAGAGAAAGATTCTAGAAAATGTTATCTGTTGGTATGGAAATATCTCCTGTTCAAAATCATATCAAAGACCTGCAAAGAGCCCTGATGTCCTGCTCACCCATTTGCCTCAGATCATTACCATTAATGATCATTAGAACATTATCATTAATGTTCCTGACACCAGCCCTTTGTCCTGTGTGATTGCACTCATGGACTCAGTCCTGCAAAGCTCAAACTGAAACAAAGATTGAAGCTTGTCAGTCAGGTCAAGAGTGAAAATAGAGTAGAAAATGTGTTCAGCAGCAGCAAAACAACTCTGCTGAAGACACCCTGTTCACAAACATCTTAAGGAGCACCCACACACAAAAGCATTCTCAGCTGAAACAATTGTTGTTATTTATTATTATATATTTATTACTATAAATTATATATTTTACATAATATTATTAAATTATTATATTATTTTATATATAAAATAATATCTATTTATATATAAGATATTATATGTATTATTAGATATTATTTTAAATACATTTATATATAAATATAATTATTTATATATTTATATTTATATATAAATATAAACATATAAATATATATTTATATTTTATATATTATCATTTTATATATTATATATTTTTATATTTGTTGTATTATTTATCATATTTATAGAAATATAGTATTTCCATTATTATTTACATGTTTTATTATTTACATTATCTCTATAAATAAAATAACTATGTTAATAAAGAATAATATATTTAATATATTTTATATTATGATCATATATTACATATTTATTATGCAGGTACTATTATAATTTATTAGAATATTATTTTTATTGATGTGTTTTGAGATATATATATTTATTTTTATATATGTAAATAAATATATAATATATAATACAAATAAATATATAATATATAAATATATAATATATAAATATAGATAAATATTTTAAAATATATAATAATATTTTATACATATTATAAATATATAATATAATAATATAAATATATAATATATAAATATTATAGATATTGTAAATCTATAAATATAAATAAATATATAAGTATGTAATATATAGTATAAATAAATATATAATATATTTATAAAAAATAAATAAACATTTATTTATTTATTTGTTTCTAGATTTATTTATTTATTTATTTATTTATTTCTAAATTTATTTATGTATTTTTAAATTTATTTATTGCAATTAGTATCCATCTGGACTTACCTGGCCATCTGTAGGTGTTTTCTCCTGAGTACAACAAGAGTGACCAGCAGCAGTCCAATCAGGAGGATACTGAGGATGGCCAGCACGGAGATTACCACGACGTTGGGGTTCATCTCAGTCACTGGACATGCAGAAAATGACTCTCAGTTATTCAGTTCAGAAGCACTGACATTCCTGTTTTGTTTTGTTTTTCACTGAGTTTTGATAATGCTGGTTTTTTTAAACTTATCTCAAACAGCCTGGAGTGTTAGAGAGAGAAAAGTCTACCACAGGAGATAAAGGGAGAGTTGGAGTAGCTATTGCTCTTAGAAAAATTTCTTTGGGGAAATTACTTCACTCTGGCATTTTTGTTAAACTTTCACATGTTCTGATTTATTTTTTTTTTTTTCTTTCCAGCTGACATTTACAACACAAGGGAAAATTTTGAAGGTAATACAAAATACAGATATTCATCATCATCAATGTCTCCAAAGCACTTTTCCACTCTGAAGTTGTTCTTCAACAACAATCAATGCTTTTTCTGACCCAGAAGCAAAATAATAAGCTGGGGCTTTGTAATTGGGTTGCAATTGCTTAATTATTCTGGAAAATGACATGCCCAGGGATCCTCCCTCAGGAGCCTTTTGGCTGTGACTGCTGAAGATCCTGCAGAGGCCTTTCTTCTCTCTGCTGAATGCAGAAAGCCTTAACAGCTTATGAAAGTGATTTTCTTCTTGTTTGGGCTCGGCTGAGGAAACATTTTTCTCCATAAATATCATCAAGCAGTACCCTGTTGCTCTGAAAATTAAACCATTTGATCTTGTTTTCATGGTTTCTAGCTACTTTCCCAGGAAAGTAATTATAAACATAGATGTTTATATTTTTTTTTTTTTAAAGGAACGACTTTTGATGGACTTTTCTCATCACCAGTGTGATTGGGAAGGTGGTAACCTAACTATCCAATCCCTGGTCATTATTGAGAATCTATAAACACTGGAGTCACAGAAATAAAATCCTTCTTTTTCCCTATCATACATTGAACCCTGTGAATCATTTCATGTCCAACAGCAGCAGTGGATGTTTAGTATTGACACCACAAACTACACCCCTGATTTCTAAAACCCAGTACACAATGGAGCCCCCAGGTTACATTTCTCCAAGTCAAGTGGGGCCTTTTCTAAGGGCTTTCCAAAGCTCCCATCCCATCCCATCCCAT
>NC_031773.1:67032802-67058393 GCF_001522545.3 Parus major
TCCCATGGATCCCATCCCATCCCATCCCATCCCATCCCATCCCATCCTATCCCATCCCATCCCATCCCATCCCATCCCATCCCATCCCGCAGCCTTTTCATGATGCAAACAGCCCCCGGGGCCAGCATTACCAAGTGCAGCTTTAGAAAGCAAGGGGAAACAGATGGATCTGGATGAGGAAGAAGAAGAAAGCAGGGAAGGGCTGCTTACCCATGGTGGAAACTGCGATGAAGGTGGGGATGCTGGGGCTGTTGTGGCTGAAGGTGGTCACGCTGCAGTTGTAGGAGGTGGCAGGGGTCAGGCTGGAAATGGTCACGACGTGTGAAGAGACCGTCACAGGTTCCTGCAAACGTGGGGAAAAACACAGGGGTTTGTCTCTCCTCTTAATGTGAGAGCACAGATCAGTGCTCTGGATACCTGACAGGAGATCTGGTGAGAGGAATCAGCACTCTGAAACAATGGAAAGGCAAACCAGGGAAGAGGAACAGGGGTGAACACAGCTGTAAGAACATCCCAGAGCACTCCAGGGACCCCAGAGCCTTTTTGGGGTGGAAAGGATGTGTGCCCCAGAGTGGGCTGGTCAGGCACAATGCGTGGTAGGGGAAAGCACTGTGACCTCCAGCACATCCCAGAGGTGGGCACAGCTCATCAGTGTGGGAAACAGAAAAACAGATAATTCCACAGATGCTGAAGGGTTCAGTCTGCAGCCTTGGAAAGGGCTTGGGTTAATGCAGTGATGAAGATACACAAACATTGGGTAGAGAAATTATAAACTTATGTGCCTAGTAAGAAATTAAATAAGAAATTATATAAAGTGAAATAGTTGGAGGTTTGAGCTGTAATAATGTGATTTATAGAGCAGGTTAGGGATTTAGAAGCTGTACCAGAGGTGTGTGTATGTGACCTGTCAGCTTATTGGCTAAGAGACAGACACAGTGAGGCAAAATGAAGCAAAGGTGATAGGTTATTAAATAAAAACAAGTTTCATTTCAACTGTTTATTGGACCAAAATGTTCTATATTGCTGTGCGAAGAAGAAACCCGTGACTACCTTGAGCTATGGCTGACTTGTTGCTCCTCTAAATCTCACCCCTTCAGACTGACATCTGGCTACTTGAGCAATAAATCATCTCAAAGCAAGGTGGTCCCATGCCTTGTTTTTCATCTCCACATCCCAGGATCACTCCAGGGACCCCAGAGCCTTTTGAGTAGGAAAGGACTTGTGCCCAGAGTGGGTTGGTCAGGCACATGCTTGGTAGGGGAAAGCACTGTGACTTCCAGGACATCCCAGAGATGGGCACGGCTCATGAGCTCTGATTTCTGAGCCACACAGGTAGGAGGAAAACCAAGTTATTTTCATTCAAAGAACAGCCATGGCAGTCCCAACCTCTGCCACAAATGAAATCACAATTCTGATTTGAATGCATGTCATCTCTGCCTGTGAGGCAGCTCCTCTGGGTGTGGAGACCTGTGAGCCCTTTGAGGGGCAGAGGTGAAAAACAAAGCTAGAGCAAAGTCTTTTGGTAATAATTATGATCAAACACCCTTAGTTTTTCCAGCCAGCAGAAACTCTTCATAACATATTTATACAATGTGTTAATTACTATGTAAATGCTTTTGTGGATTTAAAGTGTTGATAGAGCAAGAGAAAACAAACAAAGCAAGAAAAACATATGCACTTAGATAAAGAGACAGATCCTAGAGGCCCTCGTTTTTCTGGACTGTCCAGCAGAACCAGGGTTACACTTGTAAAAACAGGAACACTGAGCCAGAAGAAAGAAGGAGAAGGGAAAGAAGGAGAAGGTTTATGAATGTTCCAGATGGGGAATTCGAGATGCTGTAACAAGTCCCAAGCACTGGATATTTGCAAGAGCCTGCTGTCAGTCAATTCTAAACTCCTGCTGCAGAGCAATTCTGAGTCACATTATGCAGATGAAACCACATGCTCATGAGTGTAAAGGAGGAGACTTTTATTGCCTGAGCTGAAAGGAGGAGCCACACTTTGGCATTTGGACTTGGTTGGGTGTTTCCATTTTACCCTCTGGGAAATTTAAATTAGTCAGCTGAAATCCAAGATGTTCAAAATCAGAAAGCTGTTGCTTTTCATTTCATTGATTTAAAGATGTAGGCAAAGGACAAAAGTGTTCATGTAATTAGCATGGAAAATCACAAAGACTTATCACCAGTCTACTTGGAAAGCATCCCATTTTACAGTTCAGAAATGAGCCCTTCCCAGTTTTTCATGGAGACAGAAAAGAGAGTGATGAATCTAACGAGGAGTGAGAGGACAATCTCTGTGCATTATCCAGTGCCAGATGTTCCTGTCAACAGCTGGGACACCCACTGAAGCATCTGCCAAATGAAGCAGTCTTTTCCTGATGTTCTTAAAACAGATCTACTCTGAGCTGGAGTTGCAGATCCTCTGGTACTTTCCTTGCCTGATCTCATCACTATTTTGAATCTTTGGCAAGTGATGTCAATGACATTTGCTATTCAGCGTGAAAAAGCAGGAATGTAGATGTGGAATCTAAACTATCCAAAAGATTAAAGAACATGTAAGCATTTTTTTTTTCCTTTAGCCATTGTCTGTCTCAATTTAAAAAGAATGTTAAATAATTCAGACTGATCTTCCATAGGATTGAAGAGTGTGCAAATCTTTTGTGGTAATCAGTGGTTTAAGTAGGTAATTTTTCACTTCTTTCTGAATGATTCCCCATGAAGTGTCAAAGTCCACATGAGAGAATAATGTTCTGTGGCACGTAATCAGAGTGATTCATTATACCATCAGCTAAAGCACAAAGTAAACCTCACATGTTGCACAGCATTGAATGTCAAGGAATTAAAACTACTATTGCTATTTTTCCCCATTTAAATACTCTCTATTTAAATTGACTGCTGAGCACAGGTACCTGACTGGACAGAGAGAAAGGGAGGTTCATATGTGAGGTTCAGGAAATGGGTCTTGAAGAAAATACCCTGAGATAAAATGCATGAGGAGCAGCCACATTTGCATAAAGGTACTCTTGGAATAGCAATGAAGCTCCTACTGAACTTCAGTTAACAGATCTCAAAACCAGGAATAAAGTAAATATTTAAATATTTAAATAAAATTACTGAATAGATTATTAAATCATTTATATTTTATTAATCAATAATTTAAATAAATTTAAATATAAATAATTAGATACTGTATCAGACATCCCATGACATCTCATGACATCTATTTTCCCTATTCCTTATGAAGCTACCTGATCATTTTTCCCTTCTTCCTCATTGGCATTCCCTTTGTTTTGTGGCCTGTTAGGTTTTACATTTCCACATGTAGCCAATTCCAATGACACTGCTGGATGCACACAATTTCTCTCCAAACAATATAATCTCACCCATAAAACAGAGGACAACCTTAATATTGCAAAAAATTTAAATATTTTACTATTTTAAATGAAGCTTTAGTAATTTAGAATTTAATTAAACTTTAGAAGTTTAATTCTGGGATGAAGAGTGGACACCAAAGAAGAGACACACACATACCTGGACTTTTGTTTCCTGGCCAGATCCAGCCTGCTGGCAGTAGACTTCAAAGAAATCAGCTACTCCTTCTTCCACCCACAGCAGAGTCACAGAGGTCTGAGTCTTGTTGACAGCAAACAGTGATTTTGGAGGGGCTGGTTCTGGTGTAAGAGAAAAATCTCCTTTCATTAAGCTTATCTTTAAGTTTCAAGACAACTGAGAAAAATGAAAAAAGTGAAAGCAAGGCCTGATTCCCTTCTGTCTTTCATTTCCTTCAGATAAAGTCTACCAAAGTAAATCCTCTCATGATGACAAACTACCACTGAAAAATGGGAAGATGATGAAGTGTGTTGGTTTTCCTTCTCTATTTAAACCGTTCTCTGTTTGGACAGATGGATAATTACTTCACTTCCCTTTTCAGCAGAGCCCTTGTTTGAGGATGATCAGTGGATTCTATTAATAGAGCAATGTTAGCAGGAACCCCTCCAGGAAAGATCACTGTCCACCTGTTAGCAACACATTTGGCCTGAGAAGGCTTTTCTTCACAGGAGACTATAAAGAAGCAGCTTCCCACAAGGAAAGGCTGCCTAGGTTCCTTTAATTGCAGAAGAGGAAATATTTTGCCAATTACCAGTTTAAAAAAACCAAACAACTGTTGTCTCTTTTTTCCCCCTCCTCTCCTCTGGCTAACATTTAAGGGCTCCTGGATCTGTGTTGACTTCCATGAGTTGTAGAAATTCAGAGGTCCAGCTCTCCAGAGGTCCTTCAGAGACTGTAATATTTGGGTTGTACGTTTCTGAGTTGTTCTGCACAGATCTCCTGTTCTGTGGATGTTTAATTAAAGCTGTAATTCTCAAACAATTACCCTATTTTGGGTTCTGACACACTACATACAATGGGTGATGCACAAGAACATTCTGGGTTGATTTTTTTTCCTTTCACAAATAATTGGATATCCTCATTTTGTGAGATGCTGTCACAGGAACCTTGGCACAAGGGACTTGCTCAAGTAGTTACAGACATTTTGGAGATGTATCTGATCCTGAAACAATCAGATCTGTGTTCTGGGGTTGGAGTCTGCCCAAGCCATATTGGCATTATGGAAAGAGTTGGGCAGGGACTGAGGCACATTCCCGTGTGTCAGGGGGCTTGGAGTGCCCATATTGTCCCAGTGCTACACAGGAAAGTGTCCCTCTCCCATAATTACACACATATATCTGCTCTTGGACTCAGAAACACATTCTATCCCTCACTCCAGGTAAAAAAAAATGGCCTCAATTAAAACACGAGTTTTGCATTTGGGCAGCACCCCAAGCAAATCCTCCTTTTGCTTCCAGCAAATGGCTTGATTTTTCTGCAGGTGGAGTGTTGCCAGGATGAAGCAAACATCGTGGAGGGAAGAACATTTGGCAGGAATGTTTAAGTGACTGCCAAGTGCTGAGTCGTCTATCACTTAGAGTCAGCTTCCACTACTGCTAATTACAGCTCCCATTGCTCCCCCCAGAAACAGAGAGAGGGAAAACCTCTGGCAAAACATCCCCACTTTTGTCTGTTCAAAGTGCAAACATAAAGGAAAATAAAAAATAATAATAATAAAAAAATCAAACTCAACCCAACAGAAAAACCCACACCCAAAAGTCTAGAAGGAATTGGAATTGGAATGGAATTGATTACACCTTCTCCTTGTTGTTACTGAAGGGCAAAATACCCAACCAAGCCCAATAAGAGTGTCCATCCATAAGGAAAGAACAGGAACAACTCTGCTGCAGGGTGTACAACATGGATAAAGCTTGTGGATCTGTCTGAAAGATAAAGTTAGCTGATGTTTTGAATTACCACCCTAAAATATTTGGACAATGCTAGCAGGGGTAATATCACCCCCTACACATTCACCCACTGGGTCAGCAGGGACAAATGCACAGCCACAAGGCGTGGGGAAAACACTGGATATGGTTTGCACAGGGAAAAGAAAACTCATGGAATTTGTCTGTGTATTTCAAATGTTGTCTTTGGTAAGAAGACCTGCAAGAACTTCAGGTTGTTTTGTCTGTAGTTTGCCTCAGCACCGTGAGTTAAGAATGCTGAGAAACATAAATGGACAGTGCTTGTTTTCAAGGCATCTAATCCAATTAGAAATTATAGAGTCCTTTAAATTCACTTCTCTTCACAGTGACTCACAAAAGGATTATTATTCATGTAGAGAGGATAATCCACTCTGAAATTACAAACTCCTCCTTACTCACCTTCTCAGTGGAGCTAAAGCCTGTAAAAGTAGTTTGGCACACCTGGAAATTACAGTGTTTCAGGTACCTAGGGCTCAACAACTCCACATACACTCAAAAGAGAATTAACATTTCTTAATGGTACAATGTCCAGTCTTCCTCCCAAGTAAAGAAAGATATTAGGTAGAAACTAATTTGAAACTTTTGAAAAATTTGAAAATTTGAAACTTTTACATTAAGGATCATGCTCTCGAGTTTTCTTTTGTTTTTATGAGTATATTACACATATTTCTCTAAAAATGAAGCTGGCTTCCCTATTCACAAATCTGACTATTTTTATAAAGAATGCTATCATTAATTTGTATTTAAGGGTAAGATTTTGGTGTAGAAAGACTTTGCAGATGTCCAGGAGGGGAGACAGGAAAGGAGACCAAGTGGCAGAGAGATGTAGAAATAGTCTTGCCAGAAACAGAAAGGTAGAAAGGAAGGCTCTGCTTTTTAGTGGAAAGTTCATCTGTGATTCCTGAATTGCCCCTTTTCAAAACCTACATGTGATCAAGACCTTAGACAAGCAACTATGAAGTTGACTTGTTCTCTCAGCAAGCCACTAAGTGATTTCCACTCTCCTATTTCCATTTACAGTCAAATTTTGCCACTCTTGAGCAGAACTGTTTTAGGAGAGTAGCTTCACACACAGGCATGAGACAATCTTCACAGCAAGGTGAGGTGAAAATTGCAGCTTGGCAAGAGAAATGGGCTCACAGGTACATAACTGAAATAAGGAAGGTGCTGCATATCTGCTGACAGAGTTACTTTACAGTCAAATGAGTGGGGTGAATTAATAATTTATGAACAAGCACTTCTTACCCAATTTCACAAGTTGGGGCATGGAAGTATTGCTGCCTCTTTCAGTACAAGCAGTCACTGAAAGGTTGTAGATGTCCCCTGGAGGCAAGCTCAGCACTGCAGTCATCACATTGCGTGTTACCTGAACAATCAAGAGACACCAGCTTAAACATGGCACAAACCATACAACTGCCCCACAGAACCAACCTGGTCACTCAAAATACTACAGAAAAAGTCCTGTGCATCACAGCAGATGTCTTCTGCATGCTCCAGGCTTGTGGCATCAACCAGCTCCCACTGATATCACCCACAAAACCAGAAGAGCACAATGCAAAAAGAAGATGATTTTTGGCTGCACTTTCTATGTGACCAGTGAAAATTAAAAGAAAAAAGAAATTCTCCCTCACACCACTGAGAGCATCTAGGTTCCTCAAGCTGTGCAAAATGCTAAACAAGCCATGGACTTGAGTCTATTGCAGTTTTAGAGGAATTTAAATCAGGTCAGACACCTCTAAGAAGAGCACACAAGCCATGTGTAGGCAAGCCTTTATATATCCTACAGACCTGAAAATTAAATCCATCTGGGCAAGTCTAACACCTCTTGGAGACCTGTTGACTTGACAGTGGATCTCAGGGTCTGGCTTCAATCATCTGCAAGTTGAAACCAGATCCAAAACTGAGCTGAATCTCAAAAGACTGAGAGTAACTCCTTTTTATTTTAGGGTAATCTTCCCACTTCTCCAGTCGTGGAGAAGGATGCAGAACTTGGAACATGATGTTTTTCAGAGCACTTCTGGACTATCTATAAAGGGCCCATTCAAGAATCTCATGCTGGTTTTTAACTTAATTCTCAGGCTGAAGCTTTCAGATGCAAGAGAAACTGAAGCACTCTGAATAAAGGCCAGTAGGGCTTTGTACATAATTTTCATCACTTCTCTAAAAACTGACCAGTTTCTGTGGAGTCTTGGGAAATGCACTGGCAGCAAAAAGAAAAACTCACCATTTTCTGACAGTGTTACCTATTTATTTCAATAATGCCACAGGAAAAATAACTATACTAACAATCATAGTAAAATCACATTATGGTATTACAATAGCATGAGTTTTAAAGGGAGCAGCTTCTGAGAGTGACTAACAGAGCTTGGGAGAACAGGCACACCCTGAAGCCTCCAGATGTGTACCCACACTCATCCATATCAACAGAACCATAAAAGTTAGCTAGAAATAGGTAGGTTTTTGCTGGATTTTCCTAAAGAATACCCTCTGGTTTCCCTTGTCCTACCAGGCAATATAAAGACTATATATATATAATGTATATAATGTATATGTATATGTATATATATATGTATATGTATATGTATATTTGTATATAAATATAAAGGAATATAAAGAGAAACATTTGTAAAGACATCCCTAAAGCTTTAAAGTTTTATTTATAGATATACTACATTGTAGATGCTCTCTAATTCAAATATTTTGTTTAATCTGAAATTACATAGTCTATTTTTCTTTTAATTTATTTCAATTTTCATATTAAATGTTTATTTTATATTTATTTAATCTACCATTTTCATATTGTTGGATGGTAGAGAAATGAGATTTTTCCTGAAAGAATAATAAGCTTACAGAAAACATGACTTTTTGAAGCAAGAGATGAGAGGGATAGCATTGTGAAATTTTGGTTCTGGAGTTCAATTGACAGAATATTTTATTTGTAGGACAAAAATTAAGTTTTCTTCCCTGTTTGAAGTAAGGATCTAAATCCTGAAAGTTCCTGCTGCTCACAAAGGTTAGCAGTTCTCCTAATCATAAAATTAAATTCATGCTGCAACAAGCTCCATGGTGCACTCTTGCAGCCACAAGGAATCTAATGAAATCCAGGATGTTCCACACAAAGCCAAATGAAAATTGGTGGCAAACTTGCACTTCTGCTGAAAATACACTTCCAGTTTTCCAAATGCTTGAGGGAATGTACCAAGAGAACACTTGAGCATCTAGCAAGTTTTCTCAGTACATTCTGGGTGAAATCCTCATCCCATCAATTAGTGGAGCTCGTATTCAAACATAAAATGAAAACAGGGAATTTATGAGGATAGAAAATGGGAAGTGACAGTATTTGAACAAACTAAAAAAACACAGCCAGTAGTTTGCTCAGTTTATTAATAAATATAAACAGAAAATACCATAGCTGTATAAAAGAATACTCTTTATGTTTTACTGTCTGAAGCTGAGAAGTTTTCAAGCTCCTTTAAAATTACATAAATTATCAACACCTTCACTAGATCACGACAGAAACACTTTGTCCACTGGCTGTTTTCAGGGCTCCAGTCTTTGGAGGTGCATGCTAACACTGGGAAATAACTCTTACTGGCTTCTACCAAACTTGCTGAAACTTAATAATACAAAGTTATCAGAGCTGTGAAAGTTTTTCTGCCTTATCAACTCAGGAAAACAAACCAACTGAACAAAAACCCAGAAAAAACAAAAAAACCACCTAAAACCTCACAAAAAACCTGAAGAAATGAACACCACCCACTTTCCACACTGATACTTACACTCTTCTTGATTTTTTTCTTTCCTTCTGCAACAACCATCCAGTGCAGCATCCTGGAATGAGAAAGGTCGGGACCATCTCCTCCGTAGGTCCAGGTGACGTACAAAAGGTGGTTGTAATATTCTACAGAGGTAATTTTGGGTGCCACTGGTGCTGAGGGAAGAAGGCAAGAGTGTTACAGACAGGGTATAACACGGCTGGTTAGCAAATCCAGTGATAAACTTTTGCCAAAGGATGCTGTCATGAGGAAAATATCACAAAGCTATCAGGAAAGGAACATTAAAAGCTACTGCATTTAAGCACTAGCTGAAGGATATGAAAACCACCATTTAACCTGGGAGATAACCAGAACAAAAATACACTTCTTTTTGCAATTTTTTTATTTTAAAAAAAATAAATCATGACAGACAGAAATAACTTTTTGTCACATTTGCTAGTTGAATTCAAATTCAAGTTAAAAGCCTCACATGTTGTTTCACTGTGTTAGTGAACTGAAATAATAAATTGTTATATTTATAGGTTTTCTATAGGAAAAGAAAGATCTTTTCACTGAGCTTGCATATTTCTAGGAGGAAAAGTCCAAACCCTGCAGATTTCCAAAGAGCAACTTTTGCATGAGAAGTTATGACCACCTTTGTTCCCAGGGTGGAAGGGAGGAAAAAAGGCCCCATTAGGACCCATTTGGCTTCTTAGGAGGGGTTTTTATGTTCTGGAGCTGCCAGCAGGGCCTTGGCTCTCTCTGCAGCCCTCGTAACACAGAGTCACTCAGGCTGGAAAGGACCTTCAGTGCCACATCCACCACCAAACCACGTCCCTCAGCACCACATCCACACGGCTCCCAAGCAAGGACTGGGACTCAGCCACCTTCCTTGGCTGGCTCTGTCATCAGCTGAGACCTGCAGAAAGACAGCAACCTCCAGAGTAACTCCTCTCCTCCTAAAATAGGTGTTTAAGATGAGGATTCCCTATGGGAGGTGCCATGAGCTGTAGAGGGAGCACAGCCGGCCAGCTGACCTTGACTGCCAAATTCAAAGGTGCAGGACCCCAGAGGAGAATTAAATGAATTAATTTAAATTAAGTTAAATTAAATTAATAGTGAATGGAGACCCAGAAGTGAAAATCAGTGGTCAGTGAAGATCTCAATGCCTTCCCCTGGAGGTATGAGTAGGAAAACCTGGATACAACAGGGAAAGGTATGAATCTCTGTGCCTGGCCAACTCTTGAGGAGCAGGGTTGGGGAAATGGTGTGAACTGCCTGGTCTTCCTCTGCACAAGCCCTGCTGTGTCCAGAGCACTCGTGCCAAGGCAGATGAGCAGAGCCCTGGATGCCAGCACAGCTCGGGGGGACAGGGAATGCAGGATGGCCTCGGAGCTCGGGTCTCTTGGAAGGGGCCACAAGATGTCACTGCTGCTTTCACAAAGGCTCCTTCGACTTTGGCATTCAGAGGAGTGTTAGAGAACAGGTTTACTGAAGTAAAGGCAATGCACAGATAGTTTAGGGCCATTTAGAAATGTTTAGTAAGACTATTCTCCCAAATTAATCTTGAAAATATCATTTTGTGCTGTTGAGGAGAAGCAACCTTATTTAGTATAAAATCCTTAAAGCAGTTTCTTTTAATTTTTAAATTGAAAGAAATATAAATTAAATAAAAGCAATTTAAATTAAAGGAAATTAAAGTTCCCCATCCATCCCTGTGCATGGACTGTGTATTCCTTGCAGTTTAAGGCCTTGACTGACACGAATCTGATACACAAATAATGATTTCCCCCTGCACCTCATTATTCATGGAATGCTTTCACGACAGTGAGTGCCCAGGATATGTCAAATGAGACCAGGGGCCAGGGCTGGTGTGACCACCACAAGGTTCTGGGGAGCACAGAGAGGCTGTGGGAAGTCACACCCTGCTGCTGACCTGGTCAGAAGCCACCCATGGGACCAACAGGGAGCACACGTGGTGCTTGCCATCAGCACCAGGAGCCTTGCTCATTCCTTTTGCTTCTCCAAAGATAAAAGCATCCTCATTGTAAAAAGCAGATGCTGGTGGTCTAAGGAGCTCATGGTTGTTTTAAATCCAGCTGTTTACAGCAGGTGGCATTAAAAACCCATTAATCACCACAGCAACACTGGCACGATCTCTCCCTGCGTAAAACAACGGCGTGCAACTGCTGCTGCAGGAGCTGAGAGAACAAATGCTGCTCCTCATAAGCCTCTTGGATCTCCCAAAACTCCCCCACGCTCCTGGGGACACCTCTCCAGTTGCTGTGGGAGAGAGCTACATCTCATCACCCCAAGTGCTGCAGTTGAGTGTGGCCCCAGCCTGGCTCCAGCTGCCACGGGAGCAGTGGGATCATGAGGAAATGTCTGCTCTGAGCCTTCTGCAAGCTGCATCCTCAAACTCCCAGCTGAGCCTTCTACTCTGCTTCTGAAGCCCAAGTTTATGCTCCAGGTGTGGAGGCTGGCTCTCCAGTTACACACACAACTGGCAGATGGGGTACTGTCAAGCCTACAAAACCTCCACTCCAGGATTTTTAAAATTTAGGGCTTTTTGGTGGGCTTTCTTGTTTGTTTGTTTGAATTCCTGGCAACCTGTGCAGGGGAGGTGGTGTTGTTCAAAGTGATGCAGAAAGGGACCAAGTGCTCCATAAAACCTTCTGCAAGAGGCTGAGGTTGAGAAAGAACTCTCAAGTTCTTTCTTTACCAATCCCTTGGTAACTTAAAGCCATGAAAAGTCAGCACCTACTGGGGACAAACATTTCAAACCTGCGGACATGCCAAGCTGGCAAGCCTCACAAGTTAGCCTGGCTACAGCTCCTGGGCAAAGCTGAAGAGATTGCAAGTAAAAAAGGCAATCAGAGGACAGGAGTGCATTTAATGCTCACATTCAGTGCTGACCATCTATTGGTAAGTGCTTGCAATTTGACCAAATCAGCTTGCTTTGTGAGGACTCTTTGCTTAAAATCACAGTTTGATTTTAATACCTCATTGCTATTCAACACTTTCATCAATACCCTGAAAGTAAAAGCAGCATTGATGAACCACACAATTAAAATGGCAACTGGCAGAGGAAGGCAGGATTTGGACAGGGCTGAGCTTTGAAATATTGCCCCCTAAGCTGGGCCTGCTCAAACAAAGTGAATTTCAAAGTGCCAGGGGTGAAGTTGGGTCTGTTGGAAAATAGCATGTAGCCAACAAATGATAAATTATGTTAGGAGCCATAAAATTGAAGTAAATCAACACAGACCTTCAGTGTGATGATGCAGGAAATGGAATCATCTAGATGCACACACAGGAGAGCTTTGAATAGAGAGCTGATTGTGCCTTTATAGGAGTATTCAGCAGGCTGGTATTACACTTTCAGGTTTTAGGTACTTTAGTAAAGACAGTAAAAACTAGGGAGCCAGAAGTGAGGGAAAAAACTAACAGGAAAACACCTAAAAGTGAGAGTGCCTGAACAGTTCAATGGAAGCAATTTATTACTAGAAAAAAAACCCCAAAAACTCTGCATCCCTTCAATCAGTAAAACTGCAACAAATATTTTGGACTGGATATTAAAACCAGAAAAATTCAGGTCAGAAACACAGGGAATAAACCCTTGATAATAAGAGAAATTAACTACTGATGCAACATTCCAGTTGGATATTTTCACTAAAGACCAGATGACCTTCTCTAAGAGAGGTTTTGCCAGTCACAAATGGATGATATTTCGAGGTTCATCCATTTGTGATTTTGTCTGCATCTGCTAGTTAAAAAGTTGATTCATTTTTCATTTAAGAACAGTAGCAGTCTTTGCTGTCATCACGCAGAGATCCAGATTGGTATTGATGACAGATTATATTTCATGAGACCCTTAATCTCCCTCATTCCTGCTGCAAATTTCTGGAGATACAAAACTGAAGCATCCCACTGGAACGTTTCCACTCTAAAATGCTGAACCTGGTACCCAAATCAGTTGGAAAAGACATTTTTTCCCCTCATACAGCAACCAACCAGCTGGAAAATTGCTTCTTTACAGTGCTACAGAAAAGCTGATTGATGCCAAAGGACAATGAATATCCCTGGAGACCCTTCACAAGGTTCTGAAACGCTGGGAAAGGGCCAGAATCTGTCAGCAGATGTGGGATCAGGTATCTGAGCGTGGTTTCTGTTGACTTCACTGGAGCTAAAACTTCAACTGCTGATGGCTTTTCTCTCGTGGCTCTCTGGGCCACAGGCTCTGTATAAATCATCATTACAAAAGGGTCGTGTTCAGCAACTTTTTCAGGTACATTGTCCAGCTCTCAGCAAGGAGAAAATCTGGGATTAGGCTGGTGCCTGCTTTGGAGTGAGTGGCTGGGACATTATACCCTGATTTTCCTTCTAATTTGATTCCTACAGATGGAAAAGAAGAGCGAGTCATACTTCACTGTGTCTCACAGTAAAAGTGAATTTTTACTGCTTTCCAGCACCTAAACTTCAGCAAGGTGAATTAAACAGTGACACTTGAAGGCAAAATGATTCAGTGGAAAGCTCTGACTTTGGCCCAACCATCCTGGATGCTGGGAACACATGGCATGGTGCTAACAGGGCCTCCTTTGTGCTGCTCCCTCTATGGCTGATCTGTTGGACATGTTGAAGATTCTAATCCAGAGAATCTGCCAAGAGATGCCAGAGTGTGTTAAATCCATGGCTGGTCCCAGGGGAAAGAGGGAAATCCATGTGGGTTTATCAGCTCACTCGCCTCGGTGATGCACAGATATTTAAAAGTCATTAAAAGTCATGCTCTGGCCTGGGGATTACCAGGAGGGTGATAAAGGAGGAAAAAAAACCACCTGGAAATGTTGCAGATAAATGAAAAAGTGTTTCTTAATATTGAGAAACCCAAGAATTCAGGTTAACTTGTTTATCTGTTAACTTCTCCATGTGTCAGATGTGTGGTGTGGTAAAAGTTGAGCAGGACCACTGGAGCCATGCACTCAGCTGATGGAGGACTGCAACAGAGCAATCAAGCACTGTGCTTGCCATAGGAAAATTCTATTTATATGTTCATTTAAAGCAGTCCTCAGAGACTCAAAAACAAAATAATAAAAAATCCAAACATCAAAACCAAACAACAACAAAAAAACAACCCCAAAAAATCACTTAGCCTATAAATATCCTAGCTTTCAACTATCTGTAGGTGAAACACAGTACCCAGGTCAGATTTTCTCTGTGTTTCTGTTCCCAGGAGCACTCCCACAGTGTTCTCAGCTGGCTGGTTACCTGTTATGAAGCTGATGGTGGAGCTGTCACAGCAGCTCAGCTCTGGGTCCCCCCAGGTCACCATGGTGACCCGAAAATTGTAATACCAAGCAGGCAGCAGGTTGGCTATTCTCTGTAAAGGGACAAAACACAAAGAGCAGCTCAGGAGAGAACTCACCAGCACGAGGCAGGACTTGTGAAACACAACAGGATTTATAAACCTAGTGCCCATGCTCATTCTTCTCAGCTCCCATGCCTTCCTTCAGTGGAAATCTCTGAAATTTGGCCTTTCAATTTATTAAAAAATCTGTGTAGGGGGAGCAAACACAGTTGTGATGGCTCTGCTGCTCATCCACATCCACCTGGTCACAGGTTCTGTCCACCATGGGAACCTCAGAGGATTTCCAGGGTGGTAACAATCATTCACACAAAGCAACCTTCCATCACAATTCCAGTGGGATGATGGCAAAATATTTAACTGGAAAATGCAGGTGTTTCTAGTTTGATTAAATGGGGTTGGAGGATAAATTAGAAGTGATGTTTTTGTCTCAGATATTTAAAAGATGTATTTTTTTTCCAATTTTCTAAGTGTATTTCACTTTTTAGTATCATTTATTATAAATGGAATAGGAATGAGACATAAATGACTTATGAGACATAAATTATATATGTAAATATAAATGAGATATAAATGAAGTATAAAAAGCATTGTGTTTTATATTATAGTATTGTGTGTAATATTTAAGTTAAAATTCTGATTCTTCCACTGACAGCACAGAACATTTAAGATATTGATGTTTAAATGAAAAACCTCTTGATATTTTTAAAATTCAAAATAAAAGCAAATTGAAAATAATGAACAATTTCAACAATGTAGAAATTGCTGTTTTCACAGATCTCTGTTGTTTGCAGTGGCCTTTTTTTCTCCAGATACTAAAGGCAATTCAAGTGTAGGTAGTGCTATTTGTTCTTTTCATGATTTTTGGAAGTTGTATCCACATTGACACCAAAATCTTGAAGATGCTTGGACTTTTTCTGCCATGCCCCTGGTGTCATACTCAAAATACCAACATCGCTTTGACAATTTTCAAGTGAGTTACAGAGCACAAAATGAAAGAAGCAACTAAACAGAGAGAAAAGACAAATCCAATTCCACAGATTCTTATAAAATGTTAACCCTCCAGGAAATAATACTTGATTTTTGATTACATTGATTTTTGATTCTTCTCATTGATGCTTCAGAACAAACTACTCAGAGGTGTCAGCAGCTCATAGGGATCAGTGGGATTCTGGAACACCAATAGAGAACCCAAACAAAAATTCACCAGTCCCTACCTGAACACAAAATGCCACAACAGAAGAACAGAGAAACATTCCTTTCCTAATTCAGGATTAGTCTTTACAATCATCCTTCAGCTGTGATACAGCACTGCTGCACTTCAGATTGAAATCCAGACAAAGGAATTCCACCTTGACTTCCCTGAGCAGGATTTGTAAGGGCCAACATCATCTCCTTTCCTAATGAACCACTAACTCTGCATGATAGCTTTATTTCTTGGATGACTTAGATCACTCAGCTATTAATCTATTTGTGCTGAGTCATGATTACAAGATATTAATTACCAGTTTGGGAAGTTATTTTTGTTTTTAATTTCCCTGGAGATTTATGTGCTAGATTTATAGTCACACACCCAATTACAGGAAAGCTGCTGGAGCCAAAATGACTCCACAAATGGTATTATGCAAATCAATTACAGTAAATCACTGTGGCTCTCACCAGCAGCAGAAGTTATTGCTATCTTTTTTGCATACTCATAACTTTCTGAACAACTAATTTCCGCAGGAATCACTTTCTGTCTCACCCTACGGCAAAGTCTGAATAAAATCTTTTCACCTTCTCCAGGAAATAATGGAAAAGAGGAGAAAAATTTCACTTTATATCTGCAAAGACACCTGTGAGTAAATAAATACATGTGTGAATGTGTTCTGGTAGGGCCCAGCTTTCACCTAGTTAAAACCCAGGCTTAAGATTTTGCAGCTTCAGAACCATGGAAGCTTTTTTTGACAAAAAACACAGCTAAGCTTTCCACATGGCACACTGCAAGACCAGCCTGCAAGCCCCAAATCCATACCATCAATATTAATTATGTAGATAAGCCTTTGGACTGCACCCCCCGAGGAGATGATGGAACTTTTAAAGCCTTGACTGACTGACCCACAAACTGAAGCTGCCTCTGGACTTGCTGAACAGCAACAATAACAAAAAAAAACCCAAAAAGAAAGAGGCTAATCTCCTGTCTCATTGCTCTGCTTAAAATTTAGCATGGTTCAGCTGGCAGTGCTTTACTTTAGAACAGAAAATGCCTCCAGCATCCTTGGCCATTTTCTCTGCTTTGCTGGGGAAAAAATGCCCAGGACTTAAAGGTATAAATACATATATATATATGTGTGTGTGTGTATATATATATAGATATATATATACATATATTCACATATTCATGGGGAAAAAGCTGGGAAAAGAAAGTGCCAGGGCCACACAGGCATGGGAAAGCAAGGCAGGAATGGTCACTTTACCACTGAGGCAGTCAAGGAGACAGTTGCTGCTATTTCATAGTAGGTTGTCCACTCCGAGGTCATCGTTGATGGGTTGAAGTAAAACATTTCTACCACATATTTCCTGAACACCCCAAGGAAAGGCCTGTTCCAGCTCAGAACCACAGCAGTAGGTCCCAAAGGGTAAAGTGTCAGATCCTTTATTCCAGTGGGCACTAGAAACCAGAAATCATGGTTAGTAACATGCATGTGCTATCAGCTGCACTTTATTTTAAAATTACACCTTTTCTTAATCAAGTTCTACCTATTTCTGGTTTTTTCATGACTTTAATCCCCAAGAGCTTCCTGGTCACAAGCAGTTGAAAAACATTTTTAAAGCATTGGTTCTCCAGTTTAAAACTACTTTTTCAGAAGTGGCTACAGACCACTCGGTGTTGGCTGCTTAGCTTGAGATAAAGTACACGGTTTCCTTTCCCATAAATGGAGGGTTCTATTCTACTTTGAAAATCAGGGTGCTTGGGAGATATTTCAAGATACTCAAAAACAAAAGCATCAAAAGCCAGAGCACTGCAAGAAAGGGAAGTTTTCATCTCCAGCCCTCCTTCCCTGGGGAACCCAAAGGTTCTGTCATTTATTGCTATTCTTGCCTCACAGACGGTGACACTGAGAAAGAGTCAAGTGATTTGAAGAATGTCACGTAAGGGTCAACTTCTGCAACCTGTATGGTCTGGAAAGCAATTATTCTTCATGACTTCACTGAGGCTACTTAAATAAGGACACAGAGCTAACATTTGCCAGGGTTGCAGAGCCCCAGCTACTGCACACTGGGTCAGAACCCAGGCCAGCACCCAGATCAGCCCATGATTGCATTTACCTTTATAAATCATTTACCACATCTTTGCTTTGCTTTCTCTAAACTGCTAACAATCACACAGTGGAAATGAGCCTTAGGAGAAATGTGGATAGAATGGAATACTTTTTAAAGTGCATTTGATTTTATTTGAGCTTCATTCTTCATTAGCCACCGCTGTTAAGTTCACAGAACAATTTGGTTTTCAGTTCTGTTATCTTAGTATCGTAATCAAGAATCTGTTATGAAATGAAAAAATCATGCAACTGTTGTTTTACTGCATAAAAACAGCCCCTTCATAATAAGAAAGTTATGAGATGTTTTATTTAGAAACGGCCATTTTCAGTTTTGTAAGAAACTTTTATGGTTGTAAGGCCATACTGAAGGGGAGAAAATGAAGGAACTTATCTACTTTGGGTATACATTATTTTCCTTTCCCAAATGAAAGTGGAATTTTTCAGATTTTTGAATTACAGTGAGAAAGAAGATCAAAAGCATTTGTGAAAACTGTCCAATGACATAAATTCTAACATTAAAGTATATATAAATATTTACTTACAAGTTTTTCCTTTCCTGAAATATAGCATACTTTACAAATTTTTATTCAGACCAAATTTATGAAAATATGTAAGAAGATTGACTAGAATGAAAAGGCTTTCACCATAACCACTAGGCCACATACTGACTTTTATTTAAGAATTAAATTCTTAACAGGATAACATATTTTTCTGTTTCACTTTCTTCCCTACATCACAGAGAGGAAGCAGCATTAAAAATACTGAAGATCTCTAACTTTCAGCCACCTGTTGTCCCACTGAGCAGACTTTTTGTCAAAAGGAGAAGCTGGGTGACACAGGTTGAGTATTTCTGTGCATATGTAACTTTCCACTGAATCTCTTTCTCTTTTCCCTTTTCTTAATACATTTTGCTTAAGTGGTAGTCTTAACAAAATAAATCACACTGAAACTAAAGGTTACTGAATTCTGTCCTAAATGATCCTTTATAGGAGCCTGGTGGAATCCTAAATTACAGCTCTGGGGGCAATGGCTCTGCCTGTTGGACATAAAACCACTTTCTTGAAAATGTTAGTGCCAGTCTCAGAGGGTTCTTCTCATTTTCAAGTCCCAAAGCAGAGAACATTGAGATCTACTCTTAAACTTGAGAAAATCAAATCATGGTCTACAGGACTTAGTGAACATAGTACACCTATTCAAAAAAAAAGAACCAAAAACAAACTCTAAAAACAAATAAATGCATTTCAATCAGTAGATTCTGGGGTTACCAATGGAAAATGTGACAGGATCAGAAGGAGGTCCAACCAATGGTCCCTTCCTTAAATAAACCACAACTTGGTACTGGGCACCAGGAACAAGATTCTCAATGAGGCTGCTGCTCGAATTCACCTAGGAGGAGAGGAACTCATCAGATATGAAGCATTTACTTGATTAATAAAAGAATAATGAGACTGTACTTGGATGACTCCAGTTACAAAAGGCATGAATCCAAACGCTTTGGCATCGACAGCAAGAACTTCATTCATTAAGCCCCACGTGGCAGAGCTGTGGAAGTGGTCAGGACTGACTTCACAAATGATCTGACTCAGAGAATTGCACTTGCCTGGCTGCACAAGGTCAGCTACCTCTCCACAGACCCACTCTCTCCTGCTGCCAAAGGTTATTTAAATATTCAGGCTCCATTATTCACTTGCAGGTGGTGTCAGTCAGGCTGCAGAGTTTAGACCACGTGTTATCAGTGACAGCCTGAGGCTTTCCATCCATCATTGCTGCAGCCCTGCAAGCTGAAGGCAGCGTTTTGGGGAAGCTGTCTTCTGACTCCATGTGCTGAGTGACTCCCCAGTGAAATCAGAGGGGAAATATTCTCTGTCACCTCCCCTCCACAGCACTACAAACTGCACCTAAGGGGCACTGGGATTTTTCTTTTCAGTCAAACATCACAGTTAAAGTTTCTGCTGTGCCACACCAGGTTTCAGTCAGAGCTGGAGGCAGAATTCCTGCCCAAGCCATTCCTGGTCTGATACAACATGAAGAAGCTCATCTCCTGAAGACTCCACAAACAGCAAATGCACAGAGCAGCTTTGAGGAAAAGCCTTCTAGAGCTGCAGGCTGGTATTTCCTACTAATATTTTCTTCACAACCTTCCCAAAGTCTGTATCACAGCCACCTCTGCACTGGTGGTTTATTGCCAAGCACAGATTTAGTGAGGAACAGAATTTGTCTTTACCAGCTGCTCTGAAAAGCTAAATCACTTTAAAATCATGCACCATGTTAGAAATGGATAGAACTCTGCACTGAATTTTGCTCTTTTCAACTCATCATGAAGAAGTCAATCCAACAGCTATTAACAATTCCAGATATTGTAAGTTGGTAAAATTTGATACAAATGTATGTAATGACAGAAAGAAACAAAGAACTGTATTTAGATCTTTCAACCTACTTGCAGTAAATACACATTTACAGATATCTTGTTTATTCAGATTAACTTTAGGTACCTGGTTTTGAGTTTGTAGATGACTCCTGTAGTATTTATAGAAAATCATTCATGCCTATGTTTGAGATCTGTTTAAAACCACTGACTCTACTTGGCTTCCCATTTAAATGACTGCACTTCTAAGAAATATAACAATAAGATAACAAGTTGATTTTGAAAAACAATTCTCCAGTTGCCACGACAAGACACTTCCAAACATTTAAGTTCACAGCCCTTCTTGAACTAAAACTCAGAACTTCTACAGAGATCAATTTTAAAAGGCATTTTAAGGGTCTCAAATTTTCTGTATTAATTAACTTGCAGGGCTGGTCAGGAAGTTGAAGATGATTTACAGGGAGTGCCAGCAGCCCCCTCCTTTCCCATGGGTGGGCTGAGGGTGCAGCAGGGCAGCACTGCAGTCCTTTGCAGACTCCTCCATCACACACACTTAGGGAGCCAGACAGAAGTCACAGCCCTGCTCAGAAAAAGGCAGTATCAACATCTTGGTGGCGTTATTGAGATGTGGGCTCAAATCCTTCTAATTGGAGCCACGTGCCACTGAGCTCTCATAGGCACAGTCTGATGGGGGGTTGCACTTACTAAAGGTTTCAAGTAATAGAAAACTCTATTTTTGTTTTGAGTTCAGGACTTTGAAGTTTTGGGGTTCAGGACTCCTGATGATTACAAACACAAAACTAAACTGAAGATAAACTAAAGGACTTGTCCATACAAATCTGGGGTGGTCTGAATTGCTGTTTGTTCCCCAGTGCTGACACCTTTTTCTATGGATGAAAAGCTGGCTTCTGATCATCTCAAAACTTCCAGAAAATTTACAGTCCGGTTCTGTATTCAAATGTGGGATGGCTAAGAAACAATTTGTGCTACTTTGATGGTAACGACACATGTGAGCACTTCTCTTATTACAGATTGCAGCAGACCCCTGGGTGAAGTCACAGCCAGACCAGCAGAAATACCATTTTAACCATCCTGTGGTGTATTGCACATTCTCACTCCTGACTGCTGTGCTCTCCTCTCCACTCTCCACCAGCCAGTCTTTGGAGAGCAGAAGGGAGCAGCTGCCACTACCTGAGCAAGCCTTGGGGCACAAAGATCCTAAACAGCAGCGTGATTTTTTACCAGACTGGAAAATGCTCCAGCTCCTGCTCCTTACCTCAGTGCAGTAGTGCTTTTCAAGCCTTTGACTCTCCTTTTGCTTCTGGCAGGTGAGGGAGAGCACAGACACGATGGTGCTGTTGCCACTGCTCTCGTGTGACGCCGTCCAGGAGGTCAGGGCAGTCGTGGAGCTCAGCACCGTCACTGTCACATGCTGGGGCTTCTCAGTGAGCTCCTCTATCCACTCACCTGTGGGGCCTGGGCCATGGCCCAAAAGCACAGGTGAGCAAGCCACTCCACCCACTGGAGGCACACAGGTTCCAACAGCCTTCTTTCAGGGAATTATTTAGGGCTGGTGGGCTCTGTCCACCCCCAGAGCCAGCAGAGGTGGCAGCCCCTGGGACACAGCCTGAGCACAGCCCATGACAAGAGAAACGTGGCTGTCTGAAAATTCAGATTGCACTGTTCTCTGCTGCTTACCAGAAACCACCCAGCAGGAGCAGATTTGCTCCAAGGGAACGCTTAAAAGCGCCCACAGCCAATAATGTACAGATCATTGACCAAAATTAAAGGATAAGCACACAGATTTTTTTGCCTCTCCACATGCTAGCAGACCCTCCAAGCACACCACAGCCTCAAAGCATGAAAATCAAGTTCACAGGGGTCACCACAGTGAAGAATCTCACTCTTCATCACACTTTTTGGAGCACTTGGTTGAGAACACTGCTTTAAATATAGATAAAAGAACAGTCTGGAAGAGAACTTCAGCTAGACCTGGTCAAAATTTCATATTTCCTGAAAATAGCCCGTTTTTCTTGTCACTTTTAAACAATACTTGTGACTGTTCTCCCCTTGACATTCTTCCTCCGTGCAACTCTAATGGTAATTTACATTTATTGATAAAATGAGACAAATGTCAGAGCAAGAATGTGGTTTAAGATCAGCCTATAAGATTTGACAGCTATCTGTGTGGAACAAAAATATGTAACACAAGCCAGTAATTTGACAGGATGATTCACCAACCAAGCAATACAAGGAAAAGATAAGACTGACACAGTGGGCAAAATTTATTCACAGCCTCAGACCCACACCCATGCAGGTAAAAAAGAGGAATTTTATCATTAGATTATTCTCTGGAGGCAGAGGATGTACAAGTAGCTCTCACTATTCAGAAACTGTTTCAAATTGGCATTTAAGGGAGCAGAGCTACCTCATGTCATGATGCAGAGCTGTAGTCCCCACACAAAAAGCCTTCCTGATCAGACTCAGAAACAGGAATGGAAAAGCAATTTCAACCTAAGGGTATTATTTGTTCATATCTCCAATTTGGCATTCTACCAAAATAAAAGATAAAATCTATCTAAAATATTAAGGGCCTTGCCTTTGACACAAGAAATAAGACAACTGCTAAGATCCCTCATTTTGTTGTAAAAGCCTGCAAAACTAACTGAAAAAAAACCCTAAATAAACAAAGGTTCTTTATGTGTTACATGTAAAATTAAAATTTTGTTGCCTTCCTGTAACACCTTAATACTTTATCCACAATGAGATTAAGGTTCATCCTTAATTTGGCCATCCACACCCCTGTTCTTTGGATTAACAAATCCTCATTTCTCTCAGGTCTACACTTCATGGAGAACACTGCATTAAATACTGCTTAATGAAAATAAAATCAAACACACCTTGCAAAATGGAACAATATTTGGTACTAATAGCAATGCTACATGCATCTTTATCTGCTTTAATGTTTTTCATATAATGAAGCTGTCTAACTATTCCTAAAGAAAAACAGAAGACTGTGAAATTACAGCAGCAGAGACCCTCTCCCTCATGTGCTGTTTTCTGGATGTTTTCCAATTATTGTTTCTTTCAACTATAAAGTTGTTAAAAATGGGAGCAGCAGTGGAATTGCTACATGCAGTCCAGCATTATGATGAATTCAAGTCTAAATACTTAGTGTTTGTAAATGTTATGAGCTACTAAAGGCACAATTTTTATTCATAAGATACTGAAATAATTCACTACATTTCCTATTAATATGATTTTTTTTCCTGCCAGCTTTGGCTACTGTGTCTTGTTGCAGCATTCATGGTTTGGGAAGGCATTGTTTTTCCACATGCAAAATTGTGCAGTGCTGCAAGTATTCCCCTGTCTCATTCTATAGGCATTCTGTAGGGTATATCTATTTCCTTTTGCAGAAAAAGGCACAAAGGTGACCACAGCCATTAGAAGGATAATGATCTGAATTCACCAACACCTGTCTCACTTGCTGATCTAATTGTCAGTCATGGTATTAGTTTACACAGTAGTGTATTATTACTTTGTCTTTTACTCAATCTCCAGTTAAGAAACTCTGGGACTCTACAGGGAAATAATAAATTACTTTTCCTCCTTTGAATTTAGCAGGCTGAACCACTTCATCTACTGTAATTTGCCCTGTGTTCTCTCAGAGACCATGCAATTTCAGAGTTCAGTGTTTAATTGTGCAATTCCCACACTCTCAGCCTGCACTGCCCTTTGTCCCTAACACAGCACATACACCAACAGTAAGGAAGTTAAATATTTCCAAGGCTCTCTGTAACCACCAAGTTAATTCTTGGAATTAAATCCTCACTGTGAGAGATGCAAAAGGGAAACTCTGAACTGTTTCACTTCTCAACACTGACAATGACTCTGTCACATCACTTCCTCTCAGTTCTTAAGAGTGCCAAGGTGGCACAACAGAAGTCAATCCAAGCAGGTTGCAATGTTTTAACATATTTGCATTATATTTCCTTCTCTGGCACAGGGAATTCCAGAAGACCAGAGCCTTGTGATCCATCAGCACATGCCAGAAATGCCACAGTGGTCAAAATACATTACAGATGTCGCTCAAGGAGAAAAAGAGGATTTTGGTGGGATACTTACTGATGT
Organism: Parus major; assembly: GCF_001522545.3. Lineage (NCBI taxonomy): Eukaryota > Metazoa > Chordata > Aves > Passeriformes > Paridae > Parus > Parus major. The sequence continues at coordinate 67,057,068 of NC_031773.1, forward strand.
AAAAGCTAAGTGTTTTTGCTGATTGACTTCCCCGAACTTCACAAGAGCCGGAGGAGCTAAATGTTGTTACAGACAATTTATATTTTCCTGGTTCTTTCAGTTCAGCAACAAATTTGTGAGTGTCCTCACTCACTGTCAAAAATTCTGTGGAGTTCTCTGAATCGAGGGGGAAAAAAAGAACGTGGATTATTTGAAATTTGAAAGATTCCAGCCACCAAGAAAATTACTTACATCAGAAATGCTAATCTTGTTTCAACTGTGGGGTTAAAAGGAATCCCTTTTAAAGGACCACATTCAAACAGTGAAGCAATATGTACAACAGTATAAATCTTGTTTAACAAAAGAGAACTGCAAACTGCAGTTTACTCCTCCTCTCTTACTTTTATGTTGCCCAGACAGAAGTAGATACCACCCAATGCAAAAACTCCTCAAGAAATACATGGGATCTAACAAAACCCTCTGAAGCACAATACTAGATAATTAATGATTTGAAGAGGAGACAGCCACCAATGGAATTACAGAAAAGAAGGATGAGAAGGGCACAAAGCTCTGCTTTACCTTCCCTTTCAATATTGATGTGGAAACCATCAAAGGCAGTGGGGGGCTTTGGGGGCAGCCAGGTCAGCACCATCTGCACAGGAAGGAAGGGAGGGGGCTCTGCTGTGGCTCTGCCAGAGGTGTTGGCATCACTGGCTGCATAATCACTGGGAACCACGCTGACAAACTCCTCTTCCCCCTCGGATGACTCGGCCTCGCTGGACCACCAGGCTGGCTGCGAGGTGCTCTCGTCCTCGGAGCTGTTGGAGCGCTCATCCAGCCAGGCTGCAGATGTGTTTGCTGCTGGAATTTCAGCTGGGCTCTCAGAAGGATGGCTGGCCTTCTCCTGCCTGATGAGTTCTGGCGCTCCCATGAAGGATTCCTCAGCGAAATTCCCACTGTGCTCTTCCCAGTCGTTTCTGTTGATTGGCACGATCTGAACAGAGATGTTTCGAGGTGGGTAAGGAACTGAAACAGAAGCAAGGGGGAGTCTTTTAATAGGTTTGTTCTGGGCACCTTTAAATGTATGAATTCCACAGACAAATACCATTCTTCTAGGGATTGCTTGAAATAACTTGCTCTTACTGAGATCCTCCCTTCTCTTCTGGTATATATTCTTATATACTTCTATATAGTGTTATATTACTTCTGCATTACTTCTAAAATAAATAATATAATATAATATAATAAATACAATAAATACAATAAATATAATATAATATAATATAATATAATATAATATAATATAATATAATATAATATAATATAATATAATATAATATAATATAA
>NC_031773.1:67058518-67102851 GCF_001522545.3 Parus major
ATTGTGTTGTATTATATTGTATTATATTATATTATATACACATAAATACACAATAGATATAAAATACATCACATATAAACAACACATAAAATATATATATGATCTATAATATGCCTAATTTATAATATGTAATGATATTGAATATTTTATATGCAATATAATATAATGTAAATATATTAATGTTACTAAATTAACTATATTAATGTAAATAATATCATGTAAATGATATATTTTACAATTTTATATATTTTATGTATTTTATATGTTATTATTTTATATTTTATATTTATATATTTTATATATAATATATATACTTAATACTTATATATTCTATATACTTACTATATATTCTGTATTCTTACTAATATATACATATTTTATATGTAATATAATGTAAATATATTAATGTTACTAAATTAACTATATTAATGTAAATAATATCATGTAAATGTTATATTTTACAATTTTATATATTTTATTATTTTATATTTTAAATTTATATATTTTATATATATAATATATATATACTTAATACTTATATATTCTATATACTTACTATACTTCTGGTATATATTCATATACCAGAAGTGATGGTAGTGGGATCAAGATGAGTATAAATTGACAGCATCATCACAATTAAAGAATGCCAGGAAGTAAAGTAGATGTGAAGTCACAGTAAATCAAACTTCAGTGCTATTGTAACAGCAAGGCTACTCTACTGTGAATTTTTAACAGCAAATTTACATTTATTTTATTGTGTCTTCCAGGAAGATCTCGATCATGGGAAAAAAAAACACCTCTGTAGAAATGAATTGAAATATATATATATATATATATGCAAAACTAATATATGGCATAGCTCATATTTAAAAAAATAACCTTCACATTGCTGTAGGGCTTTACATATGCTTTTAGCAGCCACCTTTTCACAAGCATTAAACATCAGTTTAAATTTTAATATTTGTGAAAGCTCTATCTTAAGATTTGGGTCTCCACAAGACAGGATTCTGGCACGCAAGGAACTTCAGAGGCTGCCAGGAGGTGAACACAGAATTTTGTCTGTCTCACTGTAACTGCTTGTCTGCCTTTCCTTACGCACTCTAAGTGTGAGTAGCCTCTGCAAATAATTTTGCCTGGCACCTTTTAAAGCTGGCACTTTACAACACACTAATTTGTTCAACTCCCAGCCACAGCCACTAATAGAAAACCAGACTCTACATTCTCATTTCATGTGAAAAATGAGAGATGGACGAGCAGCAGGAAAAAGAAACAAAAGCTATCCTGTTGGTTGTGGCTCAAAATCTCAACAACAATATTTAGGATGTTCAGGACAGAACTCAGCTGGCATCAGTTGGCTTAGTTTCATCCAAGGCTGTGGACCAACATCAGTGTATTCATCTGAAGATTTGGCCTTTTGATTTTACGACTGGTTCATTTCACTTTGGACCCTGATAAATGTCTGCGGTCCAAGAGATTAACAAAAAAGTTTTGGGCACCGTCCCAGGACCAAATTAAATTAGTTCTGGACCCTGAACAAATGCAATTTTCAGCCTTTGCAACATTGCTGTCTTGGAAATTAAAAGTTCATGCTTCAGGGCACAAACTGGCCGCCAAGTCGGGCAGCTCTGACATTCTTCTCCGTGATGGAAAAGTGCACAACGAGGAAGGTCTTCTCCAGCAGTTCAGCTCTGATTCACTGCACAAGGAGACAGACCAGCAGACACAGATCAATAGTCTGCTCACTGCAGCTATTCCTGTGGCTTAAAAATTAATTCCTAGTGCAAGGCCTGGGATATCTCCTATGAAGCAGAAGTTATTTTCTGAGAAGCAAGCTTTGTAACAGAAACACTCACACAAATTTCCTCCTGCACTGTTTGCATACACAAGCCTATGGAATAACCACAACATCATCCCATGACTGCTCCCACATGGACCCTGCTCTCTGTGGGGTCAATCCCCTCCCCACAGCAGCAAGGAAAGCAGAAATACAGACTTGGAAGAAGAAATGGTGTGGAAGAATTTTCTTCACCTGTTCTGTGCTGTTTGGGCTCATGCTGGACCCCACTGTATTCCACCAGCGTGCTCTTGTTGAAGGTTGCTTCTGATACCAACTGAAAGGTGATGTTACTGTAGCATATGCCTGGCAGCCAGTGATTGAAAACTGTTTTACCTTTAAAGAAATCTGCAGAAAGTTTAAACAGAAAAGAAAAAAGAAAAAAAAAAAAAAAAGAATAAAAGAGGATAATGCATCAAATGTTCACTTTCTGATAATGTGACTGCACATGGTGAATGGGCAATGTTTTAGAGGTTTGAACATTTTTCAGCCTGCTCTGAGACATGAAATTGTAATAATTCAGCTTGCCAACACTTTTCCTGGCTGTCAAAGCCACTTTGCTACCAGAAAAAAGAAAGACAAAAAAAAAAAAAAAAAGAAAAAAAAAGAGAAAAGCAATAAAAAAGGCCCCAGCACAAGAAACATGAGCTGCTTTTCACTGGTGAGGGAACTGAATCTGGCAACCTGCTCCCCATGACACTGAATATCTCAAAGAGCATCTGACAGCTCCTGCAGACCTTTAACTGCTGCACGCAAAAGCCTCTTTGGTCTTTTGCTGACTGAGGCACGGCGTTTGTGGGAGATGCTCAAAGGAACATCCTCCTGCCATCCAGCGCTGCCCAGGGCTCAGCTCACACCTCAGGGCTGAAGAGAACTTGCTTAGGGCTATCTGGCTGTGGGAAGGAGTGTGCAGGCTGATTAGTGAGTCTCTTAATTTAGGATGACTCTTTTATTTATCAGCAGCTTTAGCGTTACAGCCCCCGGAACCATCTATTAGCTGTAGAAAAGAAAAATTACTGCTGGTATCCCTTTTGTTCTCTGCAAAGAGGTCACCTATATATTTTCTGCTATGATCCAGACTTTATCCTTTCTTCCTTCTGGCACTTTACAGCATTGAAAGTGCAAAAGTGAAAGTCCCAAATTCTCTGATCTCCTTCCGGAGGCGTGTATCTCCCCCTGCTGACTTTAAAGTGAGTTTGCAGTGACCAGTCTTCTATTCTGTTCTTCTTTCTTCTATTCTTCTATTTTAGGAATTTAATTCAGTGCCTAAAATTCAATTCAGCACCTCCTGAGTTGCAGAAAGGGATTTTACTGCCACTGTGGGATGCTAAACCATTGAGGTTTCAGGGTGCACAGGGCATGTGGGTGCCCTCCTCACCTCTTAGGGTGCCTCCCACAGGACATTTATAATCCCATTTATATCTCTGAAACAGATACTGTGCTTAAGCTATACTGCAGGGCAAAAGTTGTAAACAAATGCATGAAGAAATAAAAAAAGGTAGTTATGAAGAAATGAAAAAGAAAGCAGAATTTGCTCTTGTTTAGATCATTCAGGTGGTTAGGTTGGTTTTTTGCTCAGGCTGACTGTCTAGACTGTTAGATTGATTACCCTCGATTGGATTGTTTTAAGAACATTGAAATTTCTGTTGTGCAGCAGGGTTTATTAGCTTAGGGACAACACTGAATGCTGCACTAATGTGCTACACAGCACAGCACTGGGTCACTGCATGGGGATACAGAGCCAGCAGGTTTGATCCTGTGCCAGCAATCAGGTTTATTGAATGGGTTTCCCTCCTCTGGGACATCCCAGAGCTTTCCTGCCAGCCACAGACCAAAGAGGAAGCCTTGGCCAGAGGGAAGAGCCTGAGAGCTTTTGTATTGCTTTGATCTGTCATGGAAGCACCAGTGCAGGATGATTTCAGACTCAATACAAAAATCCAGACCACCAAGTCTTCCTCTAAAATCCAAAAGAGAGGGTCATCACTAGAACTAGGACTCTAGCAATTTAAAAATCCCAAGTGAACCACCAGCTCAATTCCAAGACCCATCCCTTACTTCACGATATAAAAGCTATTATCTAAGCACATTACCAGAAACACAAATCATTATATAAATACATGCCAAAAGGCCACTGTTTAAAATGTTTCCAGCAGAGTTAGTATTAAATTTTGGTGAGATAGTTTCCCCCTACCTTTGTACAGCATTGTTCTGTAGTCTTTTCCTTCCCAGTAGCTTATATTTACCCTGGTAAAAACATTGTATTTCTCTGGGTACTGAATTTCAAACAACACCCCTGTTTCTGGAGATGGTTTGTAATCGTAGATAGAAACATTGCTCACAGGAAGTGGTTCTAAAGGGTATAAAAACAAAAGGGAAGAAAAAGGAAGAAAGGAGCAGCAGGTTAATAGGTAAACTGAGTTATTTGCACATAGACAATACCAATGAAAAGAAATGGTTTTGTAGGTATGGCACAGGCACTCTTAAATCTACCAGGAGATATTTCTTCACTGAGGTGTGGGGCAAAGCCACCTGGGACATTGTCAAAGCCAGTATTTCCATATTCCCTCTCCTTTCCAAGAATGCCACTTCTTAACACTTCTGCTTTAACAGAAAAATTACCATATTTGACATTATTATTTAAGCACTTGCAGTCATCACCTCAAAAACATTTTCATCTTTAATACTTTACAATCATGTAAGAGTGCCCAGACAAAATTAACACAACACTTGGAACTGTTTGTGACTTCAGCATAAATGTAGAGCTTTTAAGATGAGCTGAGAAAAGTATCAGTGTAATGGCCAAAGGAAGCTACGTGAATAAAGACTTCTCTATTTTGATATCTGTACATTTCTTTATTTCATGGGTAGTTATACAGTCCCCATTCCTACCATGTGAGAGGGCCACCAGCCTTATCTTATCCACATCAAACTTGTACAAAATCAGCTGTACCACTACCATTATTTTACAGATGAAGAACTGAGGTACAGTGAAGTAAAGTGGTTTATTGGAGGGCACAGGGAAAGCTTGTGCATGGGAAGGAGGTAAGTCAGGAACTGCTGCTCTAGTGCTCTGAACTCAGAGTCAGGCCACAAAAAGTAAGAACAATATCCTGTGATCTGGAATCCAGAGCAGCATAGCTCCATCAGCCATGTCAGTTCACTGCTGCTGGGAGTCTGGATTGCTGCTGACAATGAGAGCCACAGCTTTATTCTGCCTTCTCTGTTCATAAAAATCCCCAAGACAAACTAAAAGAAAAAAACCACCTTTTGTTCAATGCTCTCCTCATCAAGAAAAACTTGACAGCAGCCCAATTATCCTGTGGTTAAGAGGTCCAAGCAAGGTTATACTGTTAGCTAAAATCTGTCATAGTAACATATTTTAATAGAGATAGTTAATGCAATTATGCCTACATCTTTATAAAAATTAGCATATTGATTTAGTTCTTGCACACTATAGGGATCAGATTGCAAAATTCAGGCTCTTGATTAGTACAGCCTTACAGGACCCATTTGAGTTCAAAATTCTGCTGCTGTAGGCCCTGGAGAAAAACTAATAAAAATTTTTCCCCAAAGAGCACACCATCACAACGGGCAAGAGAAAGAGAAGGTGAAATGGGAAAATCAGAATCAAATGTGGAATTGTCCCTCAGGAGGTGGAGTAGGTTAATCAAAGATGGAAAAGCAAGACTGTAGTGAAAGAGAAAATTAAATCCCAATGACCAGAAGACCATTTTCACTACAGCTTTAAGTTGGTGATGAGAAACAGAGAAGAAAAAACAACTGGGAATAAAACCATAGATGCAAACAGTATCTCTCACCAATGTGTCGTCATTTCTAACTTTGCCAGAGCATGGAAATGCAATAGTGTGGGATCATTAAACTATTTCTCGTGGCAAAGACACTTTGTTATCTTCAGATATATATCAGTACATTTGTACATTAACCACTTACAAAGAGAAACTCCCCATCTCACAGCTACTAACTTCATTGATAGGACCTGTGAAAATTCTGCTATTTCATGGTAGCCTGGAAAAGAGCAGGAGTAAAGCAGAGCACAGGAAACAAAGCCTACCCCCTTCTTACTGCCAAAGCTCTTCCCCTCTTATTCTATAATAAATAGTGGAAATGACTACCCACATGACCAGAGGGTTCATATCACAGCTCACACAGCACATGAGAGTAGTTTAAATGTCAATAACAATCTCTAAATAGCACAGTGCTTGTGTGCAGTCATCTCTCACGTTAGCGGCTGTGCCCTGGGCTTCCTCCCGCTATCTCATTCACATCTGAGGTCTCCTCATTTCTGAAAGAGCTACTGAAACTTTCTAATGCCAGTGATTCAATTACCCCATTTTATTCCTTCCTACAACAAATCAAATAAAGGATGGAAGCTATATTCATTTTTAATCCAAATGATTTTTCCTCCTGATGCTTTGATTTAATTAACCAACAATTGAATTAAGCGGTAATCACCACAGGCTCCCTTTCGTGTCACTATCTTCCGCTCACCATCCTCTCCTTGCTCATGGCTGATGCTGGCAGAGCTGCATGAGTGACATAATGCAATTTAAAGATTCTTCCATTATCTTACTTCCTTCAGCACCAAATCTTCACATCAAAAGCTATTTGCACACTGTGAAATTAAAAGAACGCTCAGCGGATAACCATCATGTTCTGTCTTTCACTTACTAACTGCTCCTAGGGTTATTAAAATTAAAGAATATGTAAAATGCCACTCTTTACTATCTATATTTATAATTCAGAGCCTAAACAGTCTGGTCTTTTTAATTTTACTATTTTCAGTGAGTAGGATCCAGCTTGTCACAGATTTCAGTGGCTGTCAAGAAATAGCCTAAATAAAGTGGAACCACAGAAATATAATACTTAGAGCTTTATAAAAGCTCTTTACTATGCTGAAGTCATATTACAGAAGGGACTTAGAGCATTTCAATGTGCCTCTAATAGTTTAAAGTACCTCTTCACTTACAATCTCTTTATTTTTAGACTTGGAGATTATATTCCAAACACATAGACAAGACTGCAGGATCAAGACCTGAAAATGCCATTTTTCTTAGTGTCTCAGAATCTACTCTTTCTGTAGCAGCTGCTTTCCCATTTTATCTGTTTACAGGAAACTCAACTTCTCTGTTTATCCTGGACTTTCCAGCATTTTGCATTTAGTATATAACTTGCATTACACAAGCATCAAGACAGCATAATAAATGTCCCTTACATCTTCCTCCAATGCCCTGGAAAATTCTGAATACTAAATCCTCCATTAACGTATTCAGCTTGTGTCAGATGCATTAATATTTGCAATTCAGGGGGGGGGAAAAAAAGAAAAAAGTGCTGTGAAAATAAGTACCATATTTCAATCCAAATCATTTTGTTTGTAATATGTGTAGGTTGGGTCACTCTACAAATGGAATTAATGATTGATTATTGCTGTAGTTTAGAATAGAGCATTACATGTGGGACTGAGATCTCTCACTTCTCACATTGGAACCCAGATGAATCATTATTTACCTGCATATTGTGACTTTTATAAAAAAGATGCTCTGTTAATGGAGTGACCAAACCCCGTGGGTAATTCCCTTTATTCACAGGAAGAAGTTGTGAATTATGTCATTTTCTCCCCGGGATGACACTATTAATGTATCTGTATGATTACTGGGAATAAGGCACAGCCAAGGTAAAGCTTCCATTACACTGTAAACTTTAGGAGGTTTTATCTCTTGTTAAAAAGAAACCATCTTTGAGATTAAAGTTCAATACTTGGGAACATAACCTTCGAGTTTATGACAGGTAATATTGTGATATTGTAATATAGGTGATATTGTGCTATTGCTTATGAAGGGAGCAATAATATAAGTGAAAATAGTACCTGAGCAATGATGACACACAGTGTAATTCCTACATGGCCACATAGAGTGATAAATAAAAAGATGACACAATCCAAAAAATAATGTTGTCACAAAGGCATAGCTATTGTTCTTGAACAGATTTAGGCCAATTGTTTAGATCCTCCTTACAATGCAAATTACAGCAGGAAATCATATAGTTGCAATTCTTTCTGTTTCTTTGATTCTGATGGAGAATTTTTTTCACCCCTAAAAGAGGATAACATGGTTTATTTGATGGGAAAAGTTGAGCACTGATGGACCCAGATGCTGCTCTGAGTTGCATTTCAAAATTAGGGCTGCCACTGCTAACCAGTCTTTTTTTAAAGGCATTTCACATCAACCTTTAAGAAAGAAAAACATGAAGGGCTAAAGTTTCACATTTCATTAGGGACAAAAACCCCTCTGAAGCTCTGAGTTAAAGAACTCTGATCCATTAACAAGCCAGAGGAAAGGACTGGACCTGCTGAATCACTTCCTGCAGCATCTGGCACAATGACAATGGAGCATTAAGTGGGTCTAATGCCAATTACTTTCTGAGGGCTGGAGATCAGAGTCCTGTTGGCCTCTGGAGGAGAATATTTTTGTAGGAGACACAGAGTCAGAACCCTCTCTAAAGGGAATATATTTCACAGTCATGCATGTAAGGGACCATCAGCTTTTGAAACAATATGTTTTACCACTCAAAACTCCTAATCATCAGCTAAAATAGAAGCCAGGCAGAGCTGCTCTTAATTACCATCAGAGATCCTCAGATCCAGATTTCCCCAATTCCCAGCAGAGACACATTTTTTCCTGCAGCACACAGGAAAAAATAGCTTTGCAATGTACTGCTTTCACCATTCCTTCAAATGTATAAACAGTTTTTCTTTCACAATATAAAGTTGGCAGTGAATATGGAACAAAAATAAAAAAGAAGAAGATGCTATATGGGCTCATATATTCACCCTAGGAAGAATAAAATAAGGCTTCAAGGTGGGAAAACATAGGATGAGTGAGACTATCAGTCACCAGTTTTACAGATATGCTCTTTATTTCATAAACTACTTTAATATCAATTAGTAATAAGGTGGAATTTTCAGTCAAATATTTTAAAACACTAAGTAAATTGTACAAATTCCAGAGTTCCTTCATCCCCATCAAAAAGCTGCTCCAAGAGCAGAGAAAAGCAGGCTTGAAAGAGTTGTGTTAGATACCAGAACTACTTCAACATTGTCCAGACTGAGGGAGGGCTGGCAGGAAGGTCACTTTGACAGGCACAACACAATTGCACTCACAGGAATCCAGCCAGAAGGGTGAGATTCTAACAACTATTCTTGTCAAAACCATTGCAAGGATCTTTGAAAAGCAGTCAGGGCTTCCTTTTTTCTCCTTCAGTGAACTACTGAGCCCAATTTGCTGAACACAACTTTGCTACAGAATCAGAGGCAAAAGGTTCTATTTTGTGCTAAAATTCCATGTTACAGGTTTCTTATCTAAGAGTTTTTAAAGAGCTCATCCTTTTCATTACAACAACCTGGACCACAGAGCCTAAACGTGGAAATTCTGTCATTTGTGGTGTTTTGAGAAATCCCTGAAATTATTCCAATCAGAGACAAGCAGAACTGTGCAGCCTTGTAGAAAAGGACCAAATTCACAATGGAAACCTCAAAAAGGATGTATACACATGAATATGTGCATGGATGATGTGCTCACATGCGAGACAAGACAGCCAGGATGGCTGCATTAAGGACAAATTGTGCCTGACAAATCTGGAGGTTTACATTGAATGTGAGGAAAAACTTCACTGAAAAGGTGAAGGCATTGGAATAGGCTGTCCAAGGAACTGGTTGAGTTGTCATCCCTGGAAGTGTTCAAAAAACACTTGGAGGTGGCACCTGGGGACATGGTCTGGTGGTGAACTTGACAGTGTTGGGTTAATGCTTGAACTTGATTATCTTAGAGGTCTTTTCCAGCTTAAATGATATTATGATTCTATGTTATAGGTATATTTATGTGACATGTATTTTTTATGATTTTGCATTTTTATATGTACATATTTATGGCCATATATTTATATGAAGAGTTACACATATATATGCCTATATCTAATGTATAAAATATAAATTTTGTTAGCTTTTCAATGCTTTTCTGACCAGAAACCTTTAAGGGGTAAAACAAAAGGCTTCTCTTAAATGGGTTCTTCTCTTGCTTTTGCTTGCCAATTCCCTTAGATGTATCATATTGATGGGAGATGTGAACAGGAAAATGTCATCAGGATACACCATCGGAAAGCAGAGGCCTTTCACGACTCTCACTGAATTTCTAAGTAGGCAATGTCTTTGAGGGACCTTGGTCTCATTTTGACAAGCACTTTTTGGGTAAATTCAGCTCTGTGTGAAAGTCAGACCTCAGAAAGCCTGGATCTCCTTTGCAGACTCCAGGAGACCCCAAAAAACTCTTGTGAGCACTGCCTTGGGAATAACCACACTGGCATCACTGCCTATCCTGCTTGATTTATTTTGTGGCAGCCTGATGAATGGGGTCAATCTGCCACTGGTAAAGCTCTCCTGACACCAATGGAGTTAGAACAGGAATTAATTTGGTACTGGAAGCTAATTGCAATGCGCCATTCTTTCATGTGTAAGATATAGAGGGAGTAATTTAGATAGTTACATGTCTTTGTATGATTAAATAAACCAAGAATATTAAACAATCAGAGAGCATAAGGCAAAAAGAAAAATATAAATCTATCCTAATTATTGTCTGCCAAAAAAATCAAATTGATAGCCATAAAATTATGTAAAACAGGCAGTGAACAATACCAATAAGAGGGCGGGAAAAAACCCAACAACAAACCAAGTACCACCTCATTTTTGTAAGAGAAACCAGTGGTCACAACAGGAGTTTTAAGATCTCTTCTCAAAACCTGCAGGGTGCTGAAACACCTTAAAAAGCCCACCCTATCATGCTGTCTTTTCATTACAAATTTCATTTCAGTTCCATAGCCTTGAGCTCCAAAAGATGAACTTAGGAGCAAAGGCTGCCACAAGAGAGCCAGCACCCATCAGTCTGCCTGACAGAAAGTATCAGGGAGGAGAGTGGATCCTTTCCCTTCCAAAGCTCCCAATTTACAGCCTACTGTCAGAGTTCAGTGCATCATCCTTCAGTGCTGCCTGCAGGACTGCCCTTCCTTTTCCAGGAATGTGGTTGTCTCTCTGTTGAGGCAGAACCAGAGAAATCCACTGTTCTCTCTTTGTTTCCCACTGGCAGCACGGGCTGAGCCAGAATCACTGGTCCTTCTGAGGTCTGGGGGAGCAGCAGGAAACCCCAAGATGCTGCCAGCACATCCCCATCAGACAGGTGGTGGAACCATCAAGCCTTGCAGGAGTGGGAGTGACACAGGACATGCCCTTGGAGCCATCAGCCTCACACTTTTCCAGGAACACCTTGTGGAACCTCCCCTGAGCTAGAAATGGGAAGCCTGGGGCTGGCTTTGGTGGGCTGAGTGACTCTGGCTTCCTTCTTCCTTCAGACATTTGTGTGCACCATCTGCCAGCTTGGATTGCACCTTCCCTGTACCAGAGACCCTCGTGGGCTCTGGAAATCAAAGAGCAACGAGCCCTGCTGCACAACTGCAAATGCAGCACCCAAAAACCGCTAAAAATAAATAGTGAGGCTTTTTTTCCACCAGTTGTATGTGACAACAGATGCTCTAATTATTTTCTTTGAGGAAAACAAAGAGAAAATTGGATTAAAATTACTACTTTGTTTACAGGGTTAAAGCAGTCAAAGGAAAGGAAATTCAGGCTGCCTGTGAACCCTGAATTTGTTCAGTACTTGCATTACCCGACAACATGATACTTTTCCCATGGAAAGCTTCATGGTTTTCCTCATCAGGACACAACTTGAGCACACAAGGGAAGGCTGAAGAATGTATAGATGATGTAAAATCTTGTTACTTCTAAATTTTAGGCACCTCACTCAATAAGACATGAACCTACTTTAATGCTATTACCATGGATGGTGTTTCCTCATTGACACAATAATACAGGTACAAAAAATCCTAACTATTCTTCAGATGTAATACAACTAAAACTATCCATACAATCCAAGGTGCCATTTAGGAAAATAAAACAAAACCTGAAGATTAGTCTGGCTCCATCCAAACAGACTTTTGTCATCTTCCAGATGAAGAAATAATTTTATATTCTATAAATTGTTTTCAATTTCCAGGTTGGCACATGGAACCAGTCCTGGATCAACCTCAGAGCCAGAAGCACCGCTGGAAATCTGTGGTATGGTGACAGAGCAAACAAAATCACACACCTCCCCCTGGATTAATGCACCTGGGGAAAGTAAGAGACAGGCTACTACAAATGTGTTCTCCATCACCAATTCCTTCAGCTGTACTGGCAGAAAAACATGGTTTTGGTGACTGGTGCCTGCTTTCCAAGTTTAGTATTGCTTTCACACATTAACAATCAAAGAACAATGTTATAGCATTTAAAAGAGAATAAAACTCATTATATAAGGGGACTGCTTACACTGAAAGTTCAGTCAACACTTGTCATGCCCTTTACTAGATTTTTGGAACTCCTGGTTCAAAGGGTTTAGGATGAGCATCTGAAAAGGGGGGTTCATTTATCACACTGTTTTTAGTATGCTACACCTCAGTGTTCAGGAAGGGTCAGCCAAGGGAAATCTCCAGCCTTTCCTTTGCCTTTACCCACATCTTGTGAATTTTCACTCACACCTTGCCAAGACTCCTTCCCTACTGTTCTCACACAGGGATGCATCCCACACACGAGCAGGACCCATTGGAAAAACCCAACAACCACCCAACCTTCTTCACAAGAACTTCTGGGGAAAAAAAGCCACACGCAGAGACAACAGACAGAAGAAAAGAAGAGATGTTACTTACTGGTTAACACAGTGATTGATCTTGCTGACTTGGAAACCATATTTGAGTTCACTACCAAGAGAGTGACAATGTAATACAGGCCATGGTATTTGGCATTAAAAACCACAGGGGCAGGTAAAGTGCTATTGAATTCGTCGAACTGGAAAAAGTAGTTCTTGGATTCTCCAGCTATCTTCACAACATACACAGAGGCTGAGCTCACCACATCTGATGCCTCCAGGGAGACAATGATACAATTGTCTTCTCGGACAGCAACTTGGAAAGGCTCTGCATTCTACAAGACAAGAATTAAAGAGGTTGTTGAAGTAAATCCTACTATTTTACTTTCACCCTTGTTATTCATAAGATACTCATGTTATATTTGCAATAAAGGTACATCTTATATTCTACAGGAGAGTTAACATCCAACAGGAGCGATTCAGGCTACAAGTCACAGTCAGCCAAAGCCCACAGGTATTGGATTATCAGAGGTCAGTCTCTCTGGATCCTGCTGTGTGTTTTGGTACTCCAGATACTCCATTCCTTACATCCCGAGGAATAAAGCCTCTGTCATCCTTTCATGAGGAAAGGTGAAGTACAGCAGAAGAAGGATGAGATTGTAAAGGGTATCAGGGGCAGGAGGATTTCCAATAAAGCCTCGATGTCATTTAAATCCCCCAAAAAAGAGGTGATTAAATCAAGACTCTTTTATCTTGCAGAAATAGGATCATATATTCCTCAATGCAATATATTCTGAAAGCCTACAACTGAAGAATAATTTTTGGTACTGCCTAAGCTTTTCCAAATGGGTATTGGATTGACCACACTTGCCCATTTCAGCAAGAACCAGGTGATAAGCAGCTCTCATGTCCATAGTTTTGGCTGGCACTTTTCATTTCCTAAGTGATAGCATTTAATTTTCAACATTTCTTTTATCAGCTAGATAGAATAACATATTCTTTTATTAGTAGAGAGAAAGTAGCAATTTAACCTTGTTTTCATGTATCACGACCGTGTTAAAACACAGCCAGCTGAAAACACTTTCCATTTTATTAATTTCAAACCAGCTGTCAGGAGAAGCACTTGTTCTCTACAGGAATTTCAAAACACATTCGTGCTAATTAATGAGAAGGAAAAGTTCAAGCTTACTTCAAGAGTTGCCTTTTTGTTTATTAGACCACACCACAGCTTATAATTTTTTTACCCCCCATGAAAGTTATAATATCTGGTATTTCCAGTTCCAAACTCCACAGTATTTTTTTTTTTTTTTTTCATATTTCACCAGCTGGGAGCTCTCAGGGAAAGGTGGAAAAGCAAGGTTAGTTTGAAACTTCTTCAGTCAAGTTGCTCCTGTACCAGGGAGAGCTAGAGACCTCCTTCAGAGATTAATTCTAGCAGCCTGACAACCTCCTATTTTCTTGTGGTTTTGTGCAGTGGGAGTCCTTCCATGAGAACAATATTTCTGGGATTTATGCTGCAAGAACCAGGAACCCTGGTTTGAAATTCACACATACGGCATTGCCGACTCCTGGCATCCAAAATAATACCTCAAAAAAACCCCATGAAAAAAACAAAACAAAAACCAAAACCAAAACCAACAACCACCAAAAAAACCAAACAAAACCCAACAAAACCAGTGAAAAAACCCCACAAGAATGACAACAACAATAATAAACCTGCTGGGAATAAAGAATTGGTTCTAGCAGTGTAAGATTTAAAGCAGCAGCCGTTTGTCTCCACATGTATTCATGGCATTATCATTGGGCTCTGACATTTACAGTGTACCTAAGGTTATACCACCCCATAGGCTTGAGACAAAGGCCCTAAGCAAAGCCACTCATCTGATCCAACAGGAGAGCAAGGCACAAAGCACATAATCAGTCCAACCCAAATAGGATAACCTGTCTAGACAACTCCAAGCCTGAGATTAAAAATAGAGGCAATGCAAATTCAGCTGCTGATTTGAGGTTTGCTTTAGTTGGTCTTTTAAAAAATTACTTTTAAGTTGTTAAAATGGTATCTGCCAATGTTATTGATGGGAGGATATTTTGGTGCAGAAGTCTGGGTAATTTTTCACAGATGGCAAAGCGATTGTTCCAAAAGGTTTATAATGTAAGAGTACAACTACATAAAAGCTTCCATGTGTTTTCCTCAGCCTCAGCCGAATTCAACAGGCTTACCCTTGAGCAGATCAAAATTCTACATTTCAAGGGGTTGTATTTTGCCTTAAATCCCAGTCTAGCATTTGGGTTCACACAGACTCAAACATTTAACTGGGGATTACACTTAGATCTGGTTGAAACCAAGTAGAGGTTCTCTTAGCCTTCTTCCTCCCTATTTTCTTTCCACTAAGAAAATCTGGATTCAATCCTTCTTCAGCCCTCCAGGTGTGGGAAGACAGGAGAAGGAAGGCAAAGCTGAGCTGCCTTTCCAAAAGCACATGCACTATTGTATCACAAAGGCTACAGTTGTCTTCCAACACCAAGCAAGGATTTAGCAAGGTTATTCCTACATTCAAGTATAATCCCACAGAAGTCCTGGGTTCTGACCTTCCAGAGACTAGTGAAAAAAGAATGGTGTTGTCTATAAAATTATTCTGACCTTTCCCTTGGCCTTGGCACTGAATCCCATGGTGTGGAATCCACCTTTCTACCTCGCTATGAAGAACCAGCCAAAAGTGCCAAACGAATTTACACGTGCCAGCAAACAGTTCAAAGCAAGTTCCTTATAGCTGGTTGTACTACAAATCATTTGCTATGCTAATCAAGGACAGCTGGAAATTAAGCATGTAATTGCAGAGTCATGGACATTCCTAGGATATAATTAAATGCTTTCAGAGAATGCTCATATGGGTTTGTGATTTTACTCTTTGATTCTTCCATGGGTATTGTATTAACCATAATGAAGACCATACTTTTATTTTTTCCCCTCAATGTTTTGGTGAATCCACAGCAAGCACCGTTCAGCAAATGATTCACGAGCCTTCTTCAACAGTTCTCACACATTTAGCATAGAATGCCTCTTCAAGCCAAATAAACTCTCATTTGCTGCTGTTACCTATGCTTTTTTGAGTCCTCTATCACCTTAAGCACGTGGGGATTATGGAGTGATAGCTTCCCTCATCCACGTGCCCGTGTCCAGATGCTTTGGAATGATGCAATTGTGATTGCAATTGCTGCCATGATGCATTTTTTGAGGGCCATCTCTTCAGCAGCCATCCAACCCAGCACTGTGCCCATCTGCAGGATGCATCCCTCTCCTGAGTGGCCCCTTTCCAGTGACCATGGGAAGGGAAGGTGGAAGAAGTCCCTTTTCCACACCTCTGTGTGCTCACAGGCTTTCCAGCAGCTGCATGCATGGGCCACATGGTTTGTTGGAGACATCTGCTGTTTATTATCTGCTGGCTCTTGAAATAACTTTTAGCCTTTAATTTCATCTTCTAAGACTGGAGCGGCAGATAAGAGATCAATCAAAAGAACTGGCAATTCACATGCCATGAGACAAAATCATTTATCTCCTTTGGACTGTGGATTCCACTTGGGCAGTGTTTTAAAAGAACAGACCATTCTGGTCACCATTTCTTCAAGTTACACGAGGTCAGGGTTACCAGCCAGCACCGGGCTTGTGATTTTGAAAAGAAGGCTGAGCAAAAACCTGAGTATTTCCTCTAAGCACCACTGGAAGTGACAAACATGCCCCACTTAACTAGATTGTAAAGCCAGTGTGTCTTAAGACTGACAGCATCAGTATGGTAAATACACATTTCATTACTTCTGGTCAGCTACCTCCAGGATTTAATTTGCTGGTGTCACAGCTTGAGCGGCTGTTTCATGCCTGTGGGGAAATTTGGCAGGGCTTGTGCATTCAGAACCAAATGATTAGCTCCAACTTCCTTCCTAGTTTATTATTACAAGCTCGTGCCACGATAAAGCACTTAGAAGAAAAAAAAAGAAAGGAGGGGGGAAGTAAATCCCACAATGTGATGCCTGTTCCCAGTCATTTCCAGCACAGGGATGAGTCATGCTAGCGGAATTTCCAGCCAATAACCAGGTCCCAATTAAAATAAAAAGGAAGGGGAGGCAAGGAGATATACAACACGTCAAATAAACAATATCCAAAGAGTAATAGGAAAATAAATGGTGTGCAGCAGAGCTCAGAGTCCCTTTTTCAGAAGTTTATATCCTCGGTTTATTTCCATATAACATAATGAGTTTTACACATGAGGAAGAGATCGAAGTTGCAAAGCAACTACTAATTTTAAGTACTCTAGCTTTTGAATGTCTCATTCTGAAACACATTGTGCCAGAACCCAATTACCAGAAGTGCAAGCAGTTATAAGTTCTGCTGACTTTAAGAGGAGCTGTGGACACTCATCAGCTCTGTAAAATTAAAGTAGTGGTAACTGCATCTCATTAACTAATGCCAGGCAAGTGCAACTAAAATCCCAAACAAATCTGACTTTTGTCAACTTTTACAGAGTAAATCCTGCACCATCACAGAATTTTCAAAGTGGGCATCTGAAATCCCAAAGCAGGAGAAAATTTTAAAGCTCTGAGGATCTATTTCTTAGGAACTGATCACCTACTGAATGATGTTGAACAAAAATAACAAATACAAGAAAATATTGAACACTATATCCACACCTCTAAGATGAAATACTGGCTGTTTTGTGAGTGATTCTACTACACTCAGATATATTTTGTCCTGGTGGCCAATAATGCTAATTTCACTCTAAATCACACGGTGACTCATTCTCACCACGATTCATCTTACTTAATATTGGGTACTTAAATGGAATGACTAAGCCAGGATGACCTTTTCAGGCAGAATACCTGTGGATTCATCTAAGACTGGAATTACTTTTGGAAATGCACTAAACAGCCAAAGGGCTGATGGTCCCAGCTTGGCAAGATTGCTGCAGTCCTCTGTCACTGGGTGCAGTGAGTCCAAGCCTTACAAAAAAAACACAGCACTGGGATCCAGATTTTAGGATCTTGGCCTCTGCTACAGACTTGCAGTGGTACAGCCACAGAAAGCACGTAAGAGATAAATAATATTGCAAAACATGGCTTCCTTGGAATTGCTAGCTATCATTATTAGTTCCTAGAGTTTCAACAAAATAGATAAAGACATCCTTAAAGAACATAGGGAAATACATCCTAAGCTTTCCATGTGTTCCTGGAGCAGGCTCAGACTTGAGTGCTGACTGCTAGAGGAAAGGATTTTTTGACATGATCTTCAAAAGTGTGAACAAAAATGTCACAGCCTTCTGACAAAAATGGAAAGACATTTGGAGAATAAGAATATTTATTTCTGAAGCTTTTGTTTTCATCTGTACTTTCCCACAGGTTGTGTAAAGATCATCCCTTAGTAAACACTCTTCAGAAGAAATACTCCATGGGGAAAAAAAAAATGCAAATCTGTATAGTTAAGATTTTCCATACAAAAAGGAATATTTTAGCATGTAAAAGGCTAGCAAAATCTGCAGTTCTCAATAATTTATGGCTTGTGATTCAGGTTAACACATCATTTCTGGCATTCTGCTCTATGAATAGTGTCCTCAGCTCTGTTGCTATTCTGAGTCTCAAAAAGCCAGTAATAACAATCCTCTGGTCATATTTTATAAATGAGCTTCCACATTTCTTTGCTCTGGGAGACAGCTCTAAAGGGACAAGTATTTTTTCCCATCTCTGCCCACAAATGCAGAGCAGGTGGGTGGGGTTTTTTTTTTTAAACAAACATCATTCTGGTATGTACAGCCCACCACGTTTTGCTGCCATTCTGAAGTTAATAACCTGGAAGGAAAATATTTCTTCACACAATCAACTGCTACTACAACAGCATTAAGTAGATTCCAGAATGCTAATTTCAGTAAGGCTAATATGTATCCCACTGTTAATAACATCCAATACTTAATAAATTATTGCTGAATATATATTTCTAGCCCATCTTTCTAGCACAGAGGGCAAAACCCAAGCATAGTGTTCCAGAAGCCTTGATGTTAACAAAGTTTAAAACTACATTAGGAATTCACACCCAGGCAGACACAGTTTGGTTTCTCTCCACTCTAAATTTTTAGCTTTTCCCTAGTACTAAAATTATGTCAAAAAGCATAATTCTGCTGAAAGAAAATACAATTCTGGTCCCCTTCCCCAACTCAGGTCTTTATGGAGCCTCTGCAATTAAAGTTTAGCCATCCCTTGTGGATGTAGCCAAACACATGCCAGATGAACCTTGTACTTTAATTAAAATATTTCTTCCCTCTTGAGCCTGTATATGAATAACAGAAAATGGAAAAAGGGCATAGGAAACATATCACATTGCCTCAAATCCTTTAATTTTAGCTAAATGTCCCTTCTCCAGTCTATCCTTGTTCTCTGGGACAAGAATGAGAGCAAATTTCTGCCTGAACTAATGGAAGAATAATCAGAGCTGAACATGTGCCAGGTGGGAGGTGCTAGTTGGATCCCCTGCTAAATTCCAAAAAAGAGTGAGAAGGGGGAAAGGAAGAGAAATTCCACGTACACATTACCCTAAGAACACACACACTCTCCAGCAATTAAGGGCTCTCACAGCACAGCATCCACAGGGCAAAACAGCTGCAGCTACAGCTCACTGACCATCCCAGGAGGAAGAAGGAGCAGAACACCTCATGACAAGGCTGAAGGAGGAGGCAGAGTGAACAAATGAGCGATGAATTAAGGTAGATTCTGAAGAATTAGAAAGAAGCCTCGCCTTCCATGGTGAGAAACAATCTCTGAGGTTTACATATACATTATACATTGCAAAGTGCCCTGCTGGAAGATGAGAAGGAACACTGGAGATGGGGGTTTTGGTGGTGAAGGACAAATTCATTCATGCTGTTCAGCTCCAAAACTGAGGACTCACCTCTGCCAATAATGGAAGTCTGTAATAGAAGCTTTGGATGCTGAAACAGCTTCTGAGCAGCTGCTGGTGCTGAAAGGTGACACCAGGAAGTTACAGAGAAAATTCCTGATGTTCAACAGAATGGGAAGACTGATGTTGCATCATGAGAAGAACTATTCCAGCAGCGTTGTGCAGCTGAGATGAACTGGGCTGGAGTCAGCTGAATTTCATACTACATGCTTTGGCAGAGAATATGACAGAGGGATAAAGACTGACCTGGTGGGTGCTACAAGAGTGGAAAATGCCTCAATTTTGAATTTTTATGGTGCATATACACACTCCATGTGTGCAAAAGTGAACTAGTTCTTAAAGGCAGAATGCAGTGCTTTGCTACCTGCATTATCTATAAAGAGCACAGCTGGGGGGAAGTTAAGAGTTCTCACTTGTCAGAGAAATTGGAGACCAAAGTGGTTATAAACTTAATTTGTAATCACAAAGCAATGTAAGGGAAAATGGTGGAAGAGAACAAGACTTTCTCTTCCCCCCATGTTGATCTACAATAACAGAACAAAATAGACACGTTGGATTTATTTGTAGGGGCTATTCCAGAATCCTAATTCTTTGTTCCATATCTGCAAATGTTTTTAAAGGGGATTAGGCACCAAAGCGCCCTTAAGTATTTTCAAAATTCTGAGACTGCTAGAGAAGTATTGAAATTGGGATGCATTCACAAAAATAAACACAACGACCCCATCCCCCCCAAAACCAAACAACCAAACAACCAAACAAAAAAAAAAAACAACAAAGAATTCCTGTTCCAAATCTGGCTTTGTGACATGAAGAATTAAGAGGCAAATGTGGGGTCCACTTTGCCCCCATCTAAGTCTGCTGATTTCACTTTGGTCTGGTGCTCACCTTAAAAAAGTAGTCTGCCTTATTGCTGGTTATTTTTCTATCCCCTCCTGCCCCTCAGCTCCCCAGAAAAAAAGCCACAAACACCCACCACCCTCTGTTCAATGGTCACAGGAGTCATGGCATGGTCTGGAAAACCTAACTATGCTTAGTCCCCTTCTTCCCTGAGCCATAATTGTAACGTGGCTATGGCTACCCCTGAAAGATTGTTTACTCAGGTTCAAGTACAGGTTTATTTTGTTTCCAGATCCAAAAGGAACCTGATGTTCTGCACTTTGATTGCTTTGTGGTGTCCCTGTGCTCTCTAAACTGGCAAGAGATGAACACACAAGCTGCTGAGATTTTCCTCTTGTTATTTATATATCGTTTCTGCAGATGAATGGTATTTTTTCTTACTGAAGGATTTGCTGTGGTAAAGTGTGTGTGTGTGTGATTGATTGTTTTGCTTGGTTATGGGTTTTTTTTGCTTTTTTCTAACCTGTGCTCAAAGGGAAGCAAGCTGACAGTGCCATTTCCCTGATTACTAGCAAGAGATGGGCTTTGTAACTCTTTGTACAGCACAGGGTCAATTGCAAATCCACACAGAACATTCCAATTGTAGCTACAGCCCGATTTTCAATTCATTTCTCCTGTGCCTTTAGGCTCAGTTCAGCCATTTGTGGTGATCTGATAAGTTCACAGCCACAGAAGAAAGCTCTGTCACACTGGCAAGGTGCTGCTCAGAAGTCATAAACACTCCCAAACTCAAGCTCAGACCTTGTCACTGCCACCTTGCCCTGCAGGGATGGCTCCAGCAGGATTTATTTGGTTGTGGTGGATCAAGCATTTAGTTTTTAGCACAGCTGCCAGGGGCTGACTTGAAGGAGGAGAAGGAGAGGAGTGAAGACAAAGAGCTCAGGAAATGGAGCCAGGACCCCCAGATGTAAAAGTGCCACCCCACCCACCCAGAGAAGGAGACTGGCCAGGGGACAATGACTGCTGTTGCCTAAATGAGGACACCTCAAAGATCTGCTGGCCAGAACTTTTGTGATGGGACTTCTGCACTTGGTGTGGGATTAATCTGCCTTCATTTTATCATAATAAAAATTGGGTGCGGAGTCAAATCTTATCATCTAGGTTTCCTCTGTACTCTGTAGGGAGAGATGGATCTGAAGAATTTGATTTACCCACTTAACCTTACACGAGCTCCCTTCTGCAGATGCTTGTCCCTCTCTGCACCTTCCATTAAAACATCAAGAGCCAGATGAGACCAGAAACAGCTGTGTGTGATATGATGGCAGCTGCAACTCAGATTTGTAAAGCCATATTTATGTATTATGGCTTCTGGTTTGTTTTTTTGTTTTGTTTTTTTTGGTTTTTTTTGGTCCAAATTGATATGATAAGGTTTAAGTTTTGTTTAGCTATTCTCTTTTTCAGCAGTATAAAAGTGCATGATGGCCATGACTGAGCAAGGCAAATAACTTTAAGCACACAGAAGGTCCTACTCAGCAAAAGATGTAAGCATGTCCATAAATCCTTTGCCTCTGTGACAAAGCAGGCCCTGAGAACAAAGAATCAATCAGGAGATCAAGGTCTCTTTTCTGGAGCTGCCAAAGAGTCATAACCCCCTGAAACTCCCTTCTAATTTGTTTTGAGTCTTTTATGAAGTGAGGCTGTTGAAAAGTCATTCGAAGAATAATAAAAGTCTTGGTCTCAGGTGATGCTGAGCCTCCTGTTCTGCAGGTTTAGTGTTCTCCTCACAGAAATTATGATATGGTCATGTGGTTTTTATACTTGGCAGCTATTCAGTGGCCAACAGGGAGGCAGTCAAACCACTACAAATACATTCATCAGCCTAATATCTCAGGCTGAGGTAGCTCAGCAGTAATGGCATGGAGAGCACACACATCACATTTCTCTCTGGTTTGGCAGCTATGTACCCTGCGAGTGCAGAATTGAAAGAATTAAACTTTTGCCATTAGCTTTCTTTTATATATTTCTCTTTTAATACCTGACAGAGCTTTTCCCCAGGCATGACAATGGCTAGCCAGGCAAGAGAAGGCTTAATAAACTGAGAGATGAAATCAGCTGAGAAAAAGCTGTGCGGAAATTGGCGATGAGAAGTCTGTTCCCTGAAGTACAACTGACAGTAAAACCAAAATATAAATTCTCAGAATGCTGTTTCCTCATTTTAACTCAGGATGCTAAACCTCTGTAGTGTCTTCTGAAAAGGATGAATTTATAAACAGCATAACCTTAAATGAGTCAACATGGCCTTTCCCAGACATACACCACAGTAAATATTTACTGAGCTTTATTTCATAGGCATTAACTCATTGCTAATATAAAAAAGCTTTCAGGCTGCTAGACAATGTGCTGTGTAATCCTACCATTCTGACATTTAAAAATATGCACAGTTCAAAAGTGATAATGACTTTCTTTCCTAGTTAGCTTCTAGATATGGGTTCACCATATATTTGTTTATGCTGTAATTTTCTTCTTCCATTTTATGAAGTATTTTTGTTGCCAGTGAAAGAGAAGGATAAGGATGAAGGATGGTGACATGGATTTTTATTTTTCTTTTGTCTTCTATTTAACTCACAGTATGAAAGTGGTACTTTCATACATAAGCACTGATCATTTTGAATTATACTAACCAGGCAAAAATACATTTAGCCTGGTCTGACTGCCATTTGCAGGTCTTAGTGTGGTAATTTCTCAATAACTGCAGTGTAAATATACAAATCTCCCTTATCTCATCAACTCCTGCACTTCAAATTCATGCAGTACATGCATTCCCTGAGGTCTTACCCAACTCTTTGATGGAACCAAAGTATTTTTCATGATCCTCCTGGGAGCACACCTGCCTGTACTTTACAATTACAAAACTGATGTGGCTCTTTTTCCTCAAATGTGACCATAAAAAGTCACCAGGAAAGTTTTGTAAATGTATCTGGTGTCCTATAACACAGATAAATACCTACAATATCCTTCAAAACACCGGAACAGGGCACTAAGGTATTTTTCATGTCAAGTTAAATGTGCACTCTTAAACCTCTCCATCTTCACAGCACAGACCTTCATGTAGATGAAGGAAAAGGCACACTGGCAGCCCTGAGCCCCTGTGGTAACAGAAGCAGCTTCATTTCCAAGCCAAATGAGCGGTTTCTCTTAGTTATTTATAGCCCTCTTAAATTTTAATTACTTTATTTACTTCTTCTCTGCCAGGTCCCTACTGACAGCATTCAGTTTTCTCTCCTCTTCCACTCCAGTGTGCTCTTACAGCAGTGAAAGCTCTTTATTATCAGTATCAGTCTACAATGTTGTTTCTCAGCTCAGGTTTGCTCTGGATGCAATTTTTGCCACCTAACTCAGGTGCCAGGAGAGCCAATGGACAGAAGCTCCTGCCCAAGCTGTTTCCCACCAGCCTTTAGAAATTTAGAGCAGCAAAGAAGGAAGGCTGATGTTTCTTTGGGTTCTGTTTCTGTGGCTGACAATAAACCTCTGTTGTAACTCTTGCATGTTTCTGTGATGATTTCTCAAGTGATGAAAGAAGTGGGCAGAGCACACAGAAGAAACCTAAGGCTTAGTGAGTCATGGAGTTTTCTGTCCACCCCCTCCAGACTTCAGAGGAGAAACTCATTGCCCAACAGCACCCTGAGCTCCCTGAAATTCACAGCAGCAAAAGTCATTTGCAAGCAAGTTTCTCCACAGCTTAATGAAACACCAGCAGTAATACACTCTGCACTCTCTGAGTTCAAGCACCAGGCAAAACTGACTTAAATTACCACAAAGATTAGGACCATAAACACAATCAGCTGGCATAGCTCAGTCTATAAACAAAAAATGCATTTATCTATGGTGACAAAACTAGCCATGCTGTCCTTCTCTCTGCTGCTGCAAACACTTAGAGCATGCATGTGAAAATGAACATTCATGCTTGCACAAAGTATTTGCATGTTTGTAATCAGTTTGACAGTATTCTTCTTTCTCGCCTTATTAGCTCTTCATTCAGTCCTCACACTTTGCATACCAAAAAGGCAGACAGAGAAAAACATCCTTTTAAAGTTGCACACAAGCACAGAATGGCTACATAAATAAGAAAATTAGACCCAAAGACTAGAGACCACGCTCCAAAGAGCAGCAATATCTTAGTATTGGCCACAATAAAAAGAGAAGCTGGGGAAATATTGGATTTTTTTTCCCCATTTGTCTCTACTTGAAAGAGGGGAAAAAGGAGACATGCATGACTGATGGTAATGGAAAACCTATTTGTGTCCAATTCACTGGAGAAACAGTACAAGGACATATCATCCTTGTAAAATAATTTGTCCTGTATTCCTTGAGCCAGATGAAAGTCCCATTATGTACAAAACAACACGTGCAGATGAATACAGATTTGGGAGATCTGTTATTCTCTCAATACACTGTCTTAGTGTAACCTCTGTCACGAAAAAGCCTCTTTCCAAGTGCCTCACTCTGTCATAAAGTGTGACTTTTTGGACTAACCTAGAATAGATCTGAAAGTGCACAGCAGCACCCAGGAGTCATTCATGATGAGGGCTCTTGCTGTGAAACAAAACTGGCACATGCTCCTGGAAGCTACAGCAATTAACAAGTGTGAAATCAAAAAGTCACACCACGCCGATTGTTCGCGAGGCGCGCAGAGCAGAAATAGAATGAAACAGCTACATCTTCATAGCCCTGGATGGCTCTGCAATTCAGAGAGATCTTTATGAACACACAACAGTTTCATTCCCTCAGATGAGGCTCTGACTGATGTATTTGAACATCTCAAAATTTTCCTTTTCACACCGCTACGAGATACAAGGTGCTCTTATCTCAGACGCTGCTCATTATTAATTCCCTGACCTGACAAGCTTGTGGAGGAACAGAAGATTTTTGACATCTAAAGAATGATTATGAAGTGACACAGGTATATGATATCATATCTAAGATGTTTTTTTCCTCTTGCAGTGCTAAGGAAAAAAAACAAAACCACAAAAACCATGCCCAGTAGTGTGCCCAGAGCACTGGAGCCTCTTCAGCCTGCAAGCCAGTGTGCTGCCTCTAAATTTCAAAGGCTTACAGAGCAATTCCATCTTGCACATCAAACAGAGTAATAAAAGAAGATTAAAAAAAAAAATTAAAAATTTAAAAAAAAAATTTAAAAAATAGAAATAAATAAATAAGCTTTGAGGCACCATTCTCGGTTGAAATCTGCTACAATCACATCACAAATAATCAATTCCAAGCACATGAAATGATGGCTCTGCCAGGAAGAAAGCAGTCTGCATCTACATGTGGTAAAACAGAAGCTGGATGATGAAGACCATGCTTGGTTTATTAAGCTGTCCTTGAAAATCCTGGAGCTCTCATTCAGATGTAGATCAGAAAAACACAGTTGCCCAATCTGGCCTAAATACTACTGATGTTAATGTTGATTTATGTTTGTTAAGAAACCTCAAGTATTTTACCTGAAGCTGAAATCATTGCATGTAGTTTTATTCACCCTTAAATTTTGAAAAGTTATTATGAATGTATTTGATGGCTACATCTATGTGGTTGGTTTTGGTTTGTTTCATTGTGTTTCATGTGAGCCATTCCTAGAAATTTCAGAACACTTTAGCAAAATCAGCTCAAGAATGAGGAGCTAGGGAGAAAACCACAGATAGAATAATGATTATAATTCAAACAAAACTCCTCAAAGGGCAGAAGAAGCTACAACTGTGAGAACTAATTGATTTGATTCTATGTACACAAAAAATGATAAGAAGGATTTTGTACTGGTAAGACAGATTTATTTTTTTAAGAGGGGTTTAATTAAATATCCCTCAGATTTTATTTTTGTTCTTAGATTGTTCTTAGATGTTCTTAGAGCCCTGTTTATAAATGTTTCATTCCTCCTGACATTGGTTTAGCCCAGCTCCTGTTACCCCAGTGCTCCCACTTTTTTTCCTTAATTGCCAAACTACCACACCTGGATAATTCAGAGTTGAAGTGAACACTAAATATTTAAAACACGTTTCCTGTGTGTTTTGGTGATGTCAGCTTTCATATTGAGTCCCCTCACTGGTTATCCTGCACAGACTCAGGTTTTACCCTTTTCCACTCAGTACTTTTGCTACCATTATTTGGTACCACTCCTTCCCATTACCTGCCTCCTGCTCTGCCAGGAACAGGGAACACAAATACTTATTTCTGCCTCTTCCTCTATTGTTCCCTAATACTGCCTTGCCATCAATAATCAAGAATGTCTCCTTTATGTAGAGCTTTGTAAAAAAATCTCAACAGCTTCTGTCAATTTGCTTCATGTATATATTTAAAAATTATATAAATAGGAAGCATATTTCATGTAAAACTTGCATATGGTTTGCTCTTATGTTCCTCACTTTTAAAAATGAAGGTTATTTTCAAATGTTTTTTATCTCCAACTAATTTATCTGTGTCACATTCCTCAGTGTCTCTCTCCTCTATTGGTTGTATTTTTTTTTCTTGCTCCTGACTGATGTGGAGACTAAGCTGGTTACCTAATCCAGCAGCCAGCCCAAAAGGTTTCCAGCCCTACCAGGAGCTCTCACTGCTCCTTCAGCCTGCATTGCAGCCATCCAGCACAGCTATGGGATCAGAAATCTATTTTAATTTTCATTTTTGCTCCCCAAAAGGGTAAAGGTTTTACATCTCCTCTGTTTCTGTGCAAAGGACGTCATCATCCTTAACACACAAGAGCAACGTGACAACCCCACCAATAATTTTGTTTGAAAAGCCTTCAGTTGTGAAGTATTTTCTAATGTCAGTCATGGCAGCTGGGAAAATCCTTCTGCTAAGTTTCCCCTTATTTTGTTCACAAAAACAGTGCTTTTTGACAAGAGACCAAGAAAAGTCAGCCTGAAATAATCGCATATTCCTCTACGCATGGCCGCTGCAGTGACTAATCCCAATTTGCTCCCTTAACTCTGCCTCTCTCTCCCTGTTCAGCTCAGTCCTGAAAACAAATGAGTGTGGAGGAAAAAAGGTAATTTGTACTTGGTTTATCTCCCCCACCACGCTTCCTCCCACTCCAAATTCAGTAGCAAAGGAGTATGTTTTGGTTCACTAGCCCAGCCTACATTCCCAGCTACTATTGTAATAAATAGCAGTGAAAGAATATTTTTGGTTAATTATTTGGCTCTACTGTTGCTATTGCAGCTGACTGGGGAAGATGAGGAAATCTGTGTGGTTTATGGCACAAATGTAATGTGGGAAATGCTCACTCCATAGACTTGTTGGGCCTTCATTCAGTTTCCCAGGAAGTCTGGGAGCACTTCAGTCTTAAACTGAAGAACTTACAGAAACTGGTATCAAGATTGGAAAATGCTCTGTATTTCTGTGATATGGCATCTTTCACTGAAGAATATCAAAGTACTTTTCTAATACATTTTAATGAGCCTTCACAAGATTGCTATAAATACAGTATCATGTGTATATGACTCATGTGGATTATTAATTTTACATCACCTACCCTGCTGCTTGAACAAGAATGACAGAGCAGCATTCAGGCAAATTCCTCTGTGAGAACTTAGCCAAAATAGCAGTACCTGTGTCTTCAGGGGTCAATCTGCCTCAAGGCTGACTCTAGTTAGCAAGATTTGGGCAGAGAGAGATGTTCCCTGCTTACCACAGCCCTCCCAGTACACTGCTCTTGACAAAAATGTAGAGCATTCTTCTAATAAGAAAATAAAGTCTAAAGTAATGTGTAATATCTCCTAGGTTAAACCTGCCATACTATGCCAGCAGCTGGGTGCAAGGAAGAGCAGGAACTTTGCTGGGGGATGGATATGGATCCAAAAGGCACAGATCCTCAATGGGACTTGATCTTAATTAAAAAAAGCAGGAGGAAAAAGCAGTCTTTAATCTCTTTAAACTTACCTATGCCCTCAACTGAATGGCATTTTTACTTTGCTTAATTAACTATTAACCCTGAATTACAGAAAAGCCCTTTGTAATTTCAGTGTTCACTCTACTCCTGTAGCAATCACCCCATTGAGAGGTTCCACAGGCAGAGCAATGATGAAGACACATGAAGGATTTGTTTTCTGGGTGCTTTACAGGAGCTGTGAGCCAGACAGATGCTTTTTAATTGAGATAAAATGACCCTGTGCTCTTATAGGTTGATGAGAGGTCAAATATATCAGCATGGGGTTAGCACTAGCCAGTGTAGCTTCCTGTTAGCTTAGAGGATGGGAAGGTAAAATATTGCCTGGCTCTGAACTACCACAAGTTAAACAAATGGTTAAAGGCCCCACAGAGGGTAAATAATAGAGCTGAAACCATAATAACCGGATTTGTTTGGCCCAGTCTCAGTGGACTCAAGAAAGGTGGATCAAAGCACCCATTTCACAGTGATCTCTTTCTCCCCTGCACACAGGATGATTGAGGTGGTGAAATTCAACCCAAACAAGGCAGGAAAATTTCCCCAGCAGCCTCCACAGAGGTGAGAGAACTGAGACAGGGAAAGGATAAACCCCCAAGCACAGCACTGCTCTCTCAGACCAAAAAAAGGAAGAGAAAGTGGAGAAGAAGATGCTTCCTCCTGTCCTCCAAATGGGAGGAAGGACAGAGAGAGCAGCTCTAGGTGTCAGTTAAACCCAGCAGCTCTTCCCACACTGAAACCCACACTCATTTATTGTCTTTGTTAGTGGTTCCTCTCCATCCTGAAGCCAAAATAACTCCAAAACTTCCCAAAATTCAAATCCAAGAGCAGCTTCTGTAGCTAGTGTACCTCTGAACTCTAAGCCATCCATATCCACTACAAGTTTCATTCTGTAATTGCTACATTTGTTTAGAATTCAAGTCTGCAAGTTTTGATTTAAATGGAAAAATGTCAATTCTCTGCCTTTGTCAATTCAAAAAACACGATGAAGCTTAAACCTATTTAAGTGATGCACTTGAGCATTTCCTCTAGTAATTAAAGATTGATTTAAGAACTTTGCCATTTAAAAGGTTTCTATCTCAGCCTGGTTTGCTGTACTGCAAGTAGTGTACATGGATGTGTTCTGTATGTCAGTACAAAAATGCTCTGACATTACAAGAATTTTATCTGAAGCAGTGGGAGAAACATGAGAAAATTCAAGGGTATCTGCTTGCAGGTTTCAGCAACACAGCAAAGCCCTCACCCTAATCTGGTGACCCTAATGGCCTTTGAGTTCCCAAGGATGATCAATCCATGAAAAGCTAAGAAAAGAATTGGTGACAAAACACGTGCAATCACCAAGAGAGAACCTGCTGTGCACTGGGATCAGTCAGTCCTGGACTGCCTGGGGGACAGCTGCTTCCCCAGCCTGAAAAGGCTCCAGAAAGGATTTATCACCACTTCTGCTAGGGCACAGCTTGGAAAAGTCAGTGTTCTTGTGAAACACCTGATGGAGTTCAAATTGAAGTGGCCCTTATCCACAAGAGTTAATAACTCTGGGGAGGGGGAAGAATCACCTTAGGAGCCTGCTGTATTTCAGGGGAGGAAAGAAAAAGACAGCTGGGGGTTAAGGAGGTCAAGAAAGGAGATGAAAAACCTCATGCAGTGGGAAGAGTAACTTATTCCTTTGGCCAGCAGAAGGTTGGGTGAAGCTGTGCAGCAATTTGCCAAATGAGTCTACCAGTTTTTGAAGTTAAGGCTCCCATTTTCAAGACCAAAAGCTCCAAATTTGGTCCTTTCTGCTAATTATATCTGCAAGGGAGTTGTATTATTTATACGTATTTTAAATAAGCTGGTGACCTGAGCTGTATCTATTACAGTCCAAATGCAGTTTGCATATCATTCATTATATAAATGAGGTTTGCAATGAACAGAACTGTTTACTCAGAAGACATCCATTTAGTGAGCTGGCATTTCTTCATTACCCAAAATATATGATAATTGTCCATGTAATTCCTTCAGAAATTTAATTGCACACAGTCCTGCTCCTCCATGGAAATTATCTGTCAACTCCCCATAATAATTATGCATCAGTCTCAGTTAATATTCAATCACACTGTTGCATACATAGGGCTGGGTTGAAACTGGATTCAATTCACACCTTTTCTTCAAAAGCTACAAAGGTGAGGTTTTTACAACAAAACTACAAACAATTGAATGAGTGGCACGTGGTGTGGGGTATGCTGGCATTTCAGAATAGATACAACTTTTCCACACATATCATAATTCCAGGGTGAAAGGTAATGGTAAATCAGGCTGGTAACATTCTGCTCTGAAGGGAAAGATTCCCTCTGCAGGCAGGGTGGGAGGAGGCATTTCTGCAACTGGAAACAAATTTTGCATTTTGCACTAAACTGATTGAATTTATTCTGTTTTCACTGGAAACCTGACTAATTTCTAATGTAGTTTGCTGCAACCTGTAAGTTTTACTGTGCAAAGGGATTCACTTCTGACGAGGAAGCATTTTTTAGCCCTGGCACACGTGAGGCTGAGGTACAGCTCTTGAGGGAAATCCGTGAAAGATGGAATCGACATTGCCCTCAGATCACGTACAAGATACTAAGTCAGGCTCGTTGTTTACTGTCACCTCCAATTTATCCTTTGTGAGACAGCACAAAACAACGTGTACCACAGAAGGAAAAGAAAAGCACGAGCAGTGTGTGTGATACAACCCAGCAAATCTGTCAAAAACATCTTACATGTGTGTGTGTGTGTGTGCCTATCCCCATAAAACCACAATGAGTATTCAGATGACTAGCTCAAAATAAATGCAAATCCCCAAGCTCCAAAAAAATCTGACAGAAGAAGGTCTCAGCAGCTAAAAATGTAAGTTTGAAAACTAAAAAGGTTAAACTGACAATCTAGGTCAGGTTTTGTGATCCATTGGTGGCTGCTCTCAGCCTTTCTGAACCTTTTTGTTGCTGATCCTTACGCATCCTCATGTTACAACTTAAAAAAAACCAACCCAAACCAATAACCAAAGAACAGTGCATCTCCAGATCCCAAACCTTTTGGTTAGCTAAATAAAGGGCTTTTCCCATCAAGGAAATATATTAGGATATTCTATTTTTAGATATTCTATTTAGGATATTCTATTCTTCCTTAGATATTTTATAGAGGAAAATAACCTGCAATGGAGTCTGTATTCAGAAGGGAAGATAAATCCCCAGAATACAGTCAAACCCTTCATGATCATGAGGGCACCCAACAATAATTCAGAATATGAAGCAACCTGAACAAGTGTGCATTTTGCAGAGCCTACAGCATTTTGTACTCTGTGCTGGGAGTAAACAGGAAGATCTAAATTAACTGTCTGTATTGAGGTTAGAATAAATCACTGCTTCCAAGGACTGCTGCATTCCTGTCATACTCCCCACAGCATTAAAAACAGCACCTCCCTACCTATTTCACCTCTTTTTGTAGCTACCAAATTTCTGGAACTCTTGTGGAGAACAAGATATAACCAGCAGCAAATTTTGTCCATTATTCATTGCTGAATTATGTCATTCAACATTTTTTGTCTTTGAAAACAAGTCAAGAGCAGGTTGTCACACCTTACAGGAAAAAGTTTTGCTTTTAAAGGTAAAACACATATTTTTTTTTTTTAATAGAAATAATAAATAATAAAGTATTTTTTAAAAAAATCCCATCTTTAAAGAAACAAAAGTTGTATTTTTCTAAAGCAATTGAACTAAAGGTGATTGTTGAAAACCAAAAAATTATTGATAGTTGAACTTTCTTCCTCAAAAATATCTGTAGGAAAAAAATGTAAAAATTAATACCAAAAAGTAGCTTGAAAGTTTCAGCTAAAAGTAAAGCAGGTGACATGATACAAAAAAAATTGTTTCTTCAATAGTTTGTTTTTTCAACTATGTGCAAATAATTCCTCTCAAAATCTCTTTATAGCAACAGCCAAATCATGGATTTTATGTGAGAGCTCAAAAGAGGAATGAAAAATAAAACCAGCATTGACCAAATTACTTAAAGCCATCTGCTCTTTTTGAGCTGCTCCAAAAGCAGGCAAAGGGCAAGGGAAATTGCAGGATTTTCTGGCTAGCTCAGAGCCAACACAGGCAGCTTCCTCTGCCCATCCTGCAGCTGCCACCATGACCAGGGACAGAGCCAGAGACTGCTGATGCCTTGTTTCAGTTTTCATAATTTCCAGATTCTGCACTGCATTTGTGTGTAACTCTGAACTTCATATGAAGTGTCAGCAAGTTTTCTTTCCAGAAAATTTTCCAGCCCCAGAACCAAGGACACCGCTGCAGCTTCAGGCCCAAAAAGTATAAACACCAAACTGAAGAGAGCAAACTGAGAGGATGGGATTTCATCACCTGAAGCTGTAATTGGACAATTAACCCCAATATGGAAATGGACCAAAACTTATCAAAGTGTGAAAACTCCTGACCCAGGGTCCATCTTGGGTGGAGCCACAGCCAGGCTCTTGCACTGCCCAAGGTGCATCCTTTGAAGGGTTTTTAATAAATATCCACTTTATTCCTTTATCTCTGTCCAGCCTCTGTTCCAGGGAGCCTCTCTGGGCATCACTGGGACAATGCTGTCCTCTGGCTTTGAATGCTGTGGGTGGAGCAGGAAGGAGCTGTCCTAGGAAACCTTGGAGCTCTCCAGGAGCTCTCCTGGCCTCCAGGGAAGGGTGGGTACCCTGCACAGAGTCAGGGAGCTCATTTTAGTGCACTTTGTCACACACCCTCCTCCCATTAACCAGTGCCTAGAAGGTCAGCCTGGAAATCTGACCCTAAAATTTGGGAAAACCACAAGAGGTTCAGAATGACAGGAATTGGACAGCCACTGCTCCTTGGAGCACAGATGGACTAACCTATGCCTTGCTCTTCTGACCAAGCTCCTTTTTCCTCTTTCAGGAGAAAACAAGCCTTTCCATCATTCCTTATCTTTCCTATTATCTCATCCTGCTGCTGAGCCCGCAATAGCAGGTGACAGATTGTGGAGAGGGCTTTCAGAGATATTGTAAATGCTTATCTGCTGTAAATCACAGCTTCATCCCCTCCAGTGGAATATGCTGAGCTGTACCAGCCCAGGGCCTGATTCTGCATGCTGCACTCTCTGCACAGAAGCTGCCCATGTTCCAGCTGTAATTTAAATTAATGAAGAACGACTGCTATTATTTCTGCCACAGAAAAGGAGCTCTCCACACAGCAAGAAAAAATAATGATAGGAAGCTCGCTCTTCAGCTGTACCTCTTCAGTGGGTTTACAAAGGAAGAAAGCAGCATTACCCTGTTCCACAAATTAAGGCACAAAAAGGAACATGTAGCCAGCAGAGCTGGTAGAAAATCCAGGGATAGGCTCTCAAAAGCCAAGAAAAAAAGACATCCATAAGGATTTAGGGCAGATTGGAAACCTGCAGGAAAACGACTCAAAAAACTCAGGAATGAGAAGCTTTATGTCCAAATAAAGCAAAGCTGGTCTGATGGTGAAACGAGAGAGCAGTCTACACATTTTTAAACATTTTCCAGTGGAGCAGGGGTGCCTTTGACTCTGGGCTAAAATCTTCCCTGCCTTTCTCAATCTGTATTCAGCTGCAAGTGAATAAACCAGCCTTGCTTTTGACAAGGTGGACCACGACAAGAAAAAAGCCACCACGTGAAATTATGACCCTATTTCAGAAAATGGGTAAACTGCAGCAGCCAAGAGCCAGCAGGTACATTTTCCCAAAGCTTGATAAAGATCCATATAAAGACCCTTAATATAATTGCTCCAAGGAGTGACAGCACATAGGGTCACTTCCAGCTTGGCACAAGTTCAAGGGAGAGTCACCTCAGCTCTGAACTTGACCCACCCTCTCAGTTCTGCTGGGCATTGCCAAACTCTCTACTCTGGTCCAAATTTAATGGGAATTTAATAGGAACTTCCTATACATAGGTAAAAGTTAACTTTTTGAATTTTAGGACTATGTGTATTTTATTTTTTTCCTGACCTGGAAGGAAGCCATCTAGATTAAAATCTTCTGGTTGTAGCTGCCAATGAAGCTTAATTAAGAGTATTAATGTGTGACAGGTTGTCCCTGCAGATACAGCCCTTCCCAGTGACGAATGACAACATCTGCATTAATGGCCGCGGGAGAATTCCGGGTAAAACTTCCATCATTTAGCTGTCCAATTATTAAGACAATCTCTGTGACCAAGATGGGGAAGTTTATCCCACATAAAAAACACAAGCCAAACCCAAATTCAACCAAACCTCATAAAATATGTTGGCATGATGCTTAAAATGGCAAAATGAGAGCCTATATTTGGGGAGTAAATGAAGATTTTTGTGACAATGCTTATTAGTTTATCTCATAATCACTAAAGTGAAAAGATTTACTGAAGTCCTTAAAATAACACTTATTTGGGGAACTATAATACTGTATAAGTTCACACAGGGAGTTAATTTAGGAAGTTCCTAGCAGAGTTGTGAAGACACTCTCAATATTCTAATTTCTTGTTCTATACTTAAACCTAGCAGTTTGCCTAAACTTTTACAGCCAAACCCTACTGTGATCAATTCTCCATCTCAAGCTTCCAAAAGCCCAACGAGTCCTTATGTTGAACACACCCAGAAGTGGAGTGTTTTCAAACAGCTGTCCTCACACACTCACAGGGATGGGGCAGGTGCCAGAAGCGTGCCAGGCGTCGCTGGCTGCATTTCAGCCTCACCACATGTCTGCTGGAAGCTGGCCCTCTGCACTCCACCTGACACAGTCCTGAGGAAAACCTCATTTCTCTCCTTCTCCTCAGCCTCAGTTTGCTACCTCTGTTCTATGTTTTAGCCAGGCCTCCAAAAAACAGCATTGAAGACATGCCCATGTCCCCATTTCTTCCCTGTGTGCTCATCAGAGCATTTGAGCCAGGAATCCAAGCACTGCT
This sequence comes from Parus major, assembly GCF_001522545.3. Taxonomy (NCBI): domain Eukaryota; kingdom Metazoa; phylum Chordata; class Aves; order Passeriformes; family Paridae; genus Parus; species Parus major. The sequence continues at coordinate 67,093,730 of NC_031773.1, forward strand.
CTGGCCCAGGAAAACACACATCTATTGAAGTCTCAAAGAGGAATTGTTTTTAAAAACGTGAGGATGCTGAATTCCAGCTTATTTATCCATCTCCAGCTGCAGCTCACCCTGCAGCACCCTGCACTAACAGAGATTCACTAATTATCCTTTGGAGGTGAGCTGGGCTACTCCAGCTTTGATGCTCTGCTTTGCAATTAAATGTATTCCAGCAACCACATGGGGGAGAAGGAAAAAACACAGCTTCCAGTTCTGCAATGACCTACTTACAGCATTAAAGCACTGAGGGGAAGGGGGAGGGCTGGGGAGGAGGGGAGAGGTCTAACTACAGCTTAATGCAAGCTGACACTGATCTGGGCTTTGGAATACACAGCAAATCAATATCAGATATGACTTCACATCCTACAGAAAATATTGGTGAGTTGGGCAAAGTTAACAGCAGGAAGAAATGAATATGAGACCTTCCCAAAAGCTGCAGTAGGTTTGAGAATCCACATTCCCTTTGTGCCTCCCCTGCCATGCCCCATGCCACAGCAATCCTAAAGTTTGTGTAAAATTGACAGCATTATTCAAGCTGGGAGAAACACTGTACTGAGCACCCTTCTCCCTGCCCAGGAATAACTTCTTCTCTGGCAAATAAAGATGTTCTCATTCCTCCCTCTCAATGAATACAGCAAGGGTAGGAAGAGGATCTGATTTACTTAGCATCACTAAGCTAAGGCAGTGCCACAGATTGATTCCAGATTTTCTCATTCATGTTTTAAGCTTGTCCCCTCCCCCAGTTTTTCCCCACCTCAGACTGTCTTTAATCTTTAAGACAATTAAGCAAAATCATTAGAGAAAGGTGATCATGGGAACATTTTGCATTCTGTCAGTGACCTCAGAACACACTGGATTTTTAAGTATGGGATGTATTTTGGTTTCTCTTTTCAATATTTCATTATCCTGGCATGGGCAATTTAATTTCTGGACTTCATACTAAGCACAGTGTTTACTGGTGACAAAGTCAAATGGCAGGCACCCTCTAAATAGTGCCTTTAAACCCCACTCTTCCAAAATGACATATACTTGCAGCATGTGAAATGCCTATTGTTTTAAGTATCAAAAAATGGAGCTGAACAAACCATCATAATTTAAAAGTGTCTTGTTCATTGTAGCCTTTTGTATGACATAAAGCAAAGGAAAACACTGTTTTTTGGCTTTTTTCCCCTTGGTGTCAGATGAAATATTAACCTTCAGTTCTGTTTCCAAAACTTTACAAATATATTGGAAATATCAAATCTATAGATGTAAAATGGTTACCCTGAACTACAGTATCTAAGGATTGAGAAAACAGAAAGAAAAAGAGAAAAGTGAAGGTGAATGTGATTTTTTTTATCCTTTCAACCCCCACTCAGATAAGGAACAACATCCAGCAGCACCACTTGCCCCAGCCATAGGATTTTCAGCCTGAATTATTAGTTTCCTTCAGCATTCTCTAGCTCAGTAGTTGCATTGCTGGAAGGAATCATTCACATCTGTGGAATTTACTAATCCTCTTCTACAGCTGTCACAGAAATTGGCTGTTCTCCCTTTCCCCAGCTATTTCTGAGTCACACTACCTAGGGCTGTGAGCTTGTCATATCTGATAGCTGAGGCAGGGCCAGACTCAGTCAGAACTTTAACGAGAGGCAGCCAGAGAGAGGAGAGATGATGCTGGATAATCGATGGACAGCAAATGACACTTTGCATGATTCTGCACAGAGCATCATTCCCTCAGTACAGCCAGCTGTGGTACAACTGACACAGCTGGAAACAAAGCACTGCTTCTACTTGAAATGACAGTCAGAATATAATCACTTAATGAACAGCTCTACATTAGTCAAAATGGCTATGATCTATTGCAGTGGATAAATTCCTGAATTAATGTCCTGCAAGAAAGTTGGCAGAGAAGTCCTTCCATTCAAATCACAGCAAAAATCTCATTGCTCAGCCAGAGGCTTCACTTAACACCGTGCCCACGCATCACTGCCTTGCCATGGAATGGAGGAACTCTAATCTCAAATTTACTCAGCCTGCAGCATCAGATAAACCAGAACTTCCTGCAGCCAGTCAACTGCACCTGTTTATAAACCTTTGTGTGCCTCCAAAATCCAGGTGTTTAAATGAGCAAGAAAATGAGAAGATGGGGAAAAAGGTTTGCTGGTTTCCTGAAGCCTCTCTCTCTCCCTCCTAGTGATCCCCTGTAAATGCTGATACCACTGCATTTTTACAGTTTGGAGAGATGGAAGTATTCCCTGGAGAAGAAGATCAGAATTTTCTTGTTGTTTCCTTGCTGTGCACCTGAGATTCTGTAAGGGTCTCTTTACTGGGTGAATGTATCAAGGACCAGTGAAAATATTTGAACATTTTAAGTTATTTGAGCAATTATACAAAACAGCAGTGTCTTACTTTATCCATCAGTACTGTAAATTATGTACTTTGCCTTGCAGTGACATTAAGCCTCCACAGTTGTAAAAACTTTGCCACGCTTGGATGAAAAACATCATCTAAAATATACTGTATAATTAATGTGACTGCATAGACTCTTCCTTCTTTTTAAGCAACTTCTTCAAAAGCATTCAAAGCATCTAAACCCTTTTTTCTTTTCATATGAAGATGACTGATTGCATATTTAGAAGTATTAATTGGTTCTATGATAAGGTTCTTTTCTTAAAAAAAAACCCTTAACACTTCCAAGATACGAAGAAGAAACACTGTAATTGCTCAAATAATTAAAAATGCTCAGTGAAAATTAAAAATTTTCAGTGATCCTTGATACAATCACCCAATGAAGACACTCATATAGGCAAACCTGGATGGTATTTGTTTAGAAAAGGCTGCTTGGAAGTAATGCACTAATAATAAATAATTTGTAGAACATTGTGCACAAATTATAAAAAGCATTCCAAACAACTGATCTCATTCCTTGGTTTAATTATTCAGTTCTTTTTAGGCTAGAGCTATGTGTCTGGTATATTTGCTTCAGATCTCAAGAGGGTATTGACCAGGTTTTCTGAAGTCTTCTACATTATTTATCTCTTCCTACCATAAGGGGTCTGATAGGCATACTGTTTCAATAATTAAATGTCAACAATTCATGCTGTTGGCCAAAACCCAAAGGACCTTCATAAATAAATAATAACATCTTGCATTTTTATAGCTTCTTTCATTCAAGGGTCTCAAAGTGCTCTGCAAATATTCATTAAGACCCACCCCCCCTACAGCCTTGCAAGGTAATTCAGAATTATTCCACTGCAGGTTTTTCACAGCGGGAAAGGAGAAGGATTCCAAGGTCAAGGCTCAAGCCAGGGTCTGAGGTGGGGATGGAACCCAAATCCCTTCTGCAGCTCCCCACTGACAGCTCTACTCCTGATTTTTGTTTTAAACATGTTTTGTTATCATGTTCCCAGAAACGATGAGGGAAAACAATGCTGCACGTGGACCCCACACTGACATTTCTCTCTTACTATTTCTGCTGTTCTGGGCAGCAGTGATTCCAGACAGAGCAAGGAAATATCCTGTTTCCAATCTAATCCGTAAAAATGTTCATTAGGAGTCAAATAACTGCACTTCATTCGCCTTTCTCCTGTCATTTTGTTAGCATTATTCTCCATGACCTCTTTTTCACTCCATACTGAGGAAAACAAGAATGATCATAATGCTCTTACATTTCTATAGTGGCTTTCATCACACTGACATGTTGAGAGCAGTGATGAGCCCAGAAATAACATAAGAAGCCTTTTCAGGCATCCTCTTCTCAATTTAGAACTGAGTTTCTGAGGAGAGAAAGCCTGAATCTGAAAGCTGAGCCCACACCCTCTCTCTGCTCATTCAGGGAGCTTTCAGACATTAATTCTACCTCCAGTCCTGCAAAGCTGTGAGAAATTCCACACAGAAGTGACCCCAACAACTAAAACCTCCCATTCTGGTTCTCAGAACAAACACCAAGTTGTAAAAAGCTCTGGTAGTGTGATCCACTGGAGCTCATTTCTGCTTTGAATGCAACACCTAGATAAATACAACACCAGAATACTTATTTTTAAACAAACAAAACATCAAAAAGTGCTTTCACTCACCTATAACTCCTTAGAGTCCCCTAATCTCCATTGTTTTCAGAGGAATGCCCAGCTGTCAGTACAGATATACACCTGACACACACAATTTCAGGTTGGTAAAGGTGTTTTACACTGAGCAAACCTGAGTACAAGTTACCCCTCGTTTTTTCAGTAATTAAGAGTCATTTTTCAGATGCTTGAACGTTCCTGGATTGGCTTCCTGAAATTCTGCACCTGAATTTCTCTGTTATTACAGCCAGGAACATTTATTAATTTTCCAGAACTGTAGACTTCATGTCCATTTTTTAAAAACATAAACCATCAATGCCTTATTACTACTATTATTATTATTATTATTATTATTGCTATTACTATTACTATTATTATTAAAAATTCAAACAAATGGATCAGTTTACTCTGTGGGATCTGATGATGAAGATGACATGAAGGAGCATTCACAGATATTATCAGGGGTCAAAATACATACACTGTCCTATCTGAATTTGATCAATGCTCATTGCCAGTAAGAAAAAGATAAAAAGATTAATTACTATTGAAAAGTAAGGATATAAAAACATACTGAAGGATTTAAGGCTACACCATTGGAGATGAATAAAAATAAACCAAGTTTTATGCACTGTGAAAATCAGTAAAAAATTAATGGAAAATAGGATATATTATGCTTTAATAACAGTAATTCAGCTCTTTCTCCTGCAGGTTCTTTTCTTCATGCCTGTGCTATTCCTCTGCTCCCTTCCACCAATCTTCATGTCTGCTTCCAGTTCCCTACAGCTTGCTTTGGAGCAATTTAGGGAAAGTGTAAGCTTTTTTAACAACCACATTTCTGTATCCACTGCATAGCCTAAATAATCCTTCCCCACATTTTTTTCTTTAAGTCATCCCACCCAGAAATTCACTTTATTGGCAGTTTTGCCTTCAGTGAGGCCCTGAGCTGTGCAGTACAATTAGGAGAAGACAGAAGGCTGTAAGAAGTCACTTGGCAGTGATGGTACCAGTGGGGTGGAGGGCTGAGCACATTTTTCTGTGCAACAACCACTGATTTATGGATTCACTGGACCAGATTCCCCCATATGATGTGTCTTCCCACTGATTTAAGATTGACCATGTGTTCCTGTGCCAGAATAACACCGATTCTGTTGGCTGCCTGCAACTTTTCCTCAGTTTTCTCCATGCATGCATACCCAGCAGACATGTAAATAATTCATTTAGGTACACTTAAGCCTGTCTCAGAAGATTAGGACATTGTCTCAGGACAGCAAACCCCCTAATGTAAGATATTTCAATATCAGTTTTATTCACTTATTTTATTACCCTGGATACTTTCTGCTGTTTTTGTGATCTCTTGAAGGTCCAGCAAGCAGCACAAGACAAATACAATTAATTTTCAGAGAAGGTACTATTGATCCCATGTCAGTGCCCTATTAAAATGACATTTTGCACGATGCAGCATGACTGATGCAGAAGTTATTTAACCTGACGGATGCTAAGAGCAAGAAGGCAATAGTTGCTCACTGCATCATTATTCAATAGATAATAATTTAACTTGGCTTTGCAAAGGCCATTCTCATTTACAGGGTGCTACTGAACTAACATTTTATTACAGTTTAAGATTACATCATCCACTTCTGACATTCCCTCCCTTCCAGTAAAACAGTCTTAAATCCAGTCAATGCAATAGTGAGCAAAATGCTATTTTTTAATACTATTATTTGAATCTGATTAAGCTGGCCTCAATAATATCTGTATTCTACAATGTTTTCTTAGTTCTCCTCCCAGTTTCTTTACTGTAGAACTTTCAAATAACCAACCAAACAAACCCCACCCACCCCCACCCCAAAAATCCTGTATATGAAGTGAGGAAGAATCAGTCTCGAATTTGACTCTCCAGATTTTTGCTTTTAGTGCACAAAATCTGGTATCTACACAAGCCAAGAGTTTGTAATTTGAGTTTACAGGAATTTCCTGACCCAACCAGGGAGATTTCATACAGCCTGGCATACAAAACTAACTTATTAAGCTAGGATATTAATTCCAGCTTTCAGAAAATTTTGATGTCTTTTGTCCTGTCCTTTCCTCCTAATGCATAATCTAGAAATTCTTCTAGAAGAGCCAAACAGAAATCCTACATTAGGAGCAAAGACTGATCCAACTTCAAGCCTTACACCACAGAAACCATTTCAGTGATGACAGCAGCATTATCAGCATCAATGGGAACTGCTTGCACAAGGTTTTATTCCCTGCACTGTGCTCCAAGAAGCACCCACACAAGCCAGGAGGAAGGAGGAAAGCACAGCAACCATGCCAGAGCAGCCTTTCCAGAAGGAAACCTGGAAATTGCTGAGCAGCAGCTCATTTATAGCTATTTCAGGTATTTTATACCTATTTATGGCTATCTCCCAGGTGCTGCACATGGCTTGCCTTCAACCCCAGCCAAAGATCAGTGAAACAACAGGCTAATTGCTAACCCAATTATATATATATATTTAATTGAAAGAGCTTGAGTTCCTCAGGGGTTGTCCACAGAGTTTTTTTGCAGACAGATGGGAAAATGGTTTGCCCAGGGTTTGGGCTGCCTGTGCAGCCTTGCTTCATCCAGGAGCCACAGAGCCACAAGTGACACAGCCCCACGCTTCAGCTGATCAAGCTCTACCAAGAGCTTTCCTCGTGTGACATCTTACCAGCCCACATGAAGACTGATGGCTTCACTTCTGCTATTTCCTTCTGCTCTAAAAAGGTGTGAAAGCAAGCAGAGAAAATGACATTCCAGCACATGAAGGTTTCAGTAGCTGACTTGATCTTCACCTTCCATCAGACAAGAGCACAGACAGGACCACATCAAGTATGAAAAGAAAGCACAAGAGGCAGCCTTGCTGCAGGGATGTCAGAGCTGCAGGCAGTCCTTTTTGTCCCCCTCTGGCACACAGCTGTGGCATGCTGCTGGAAAACCTCCTGCCACCAGCACAGGCTTCTCACTTTCTTCTCTGCCATACCAGAAATTGTGAAAGAGATTTGCACCACGTAAAACTCTTGGCTCTGGCAGAGCATGGGAAACAAGCTGTCACTGACAGGGCATCTCAGTTTATTTAGGTCATTTATAGGAGAGCTCCTCACCTGGTGACTGCTTTATAGGGAGAGATGGGTTGTCAGTGCTAGGCCACTGATCCCTGACAGCCCTGCTGCTGGAGCCAGTGTTTTTGACTTGCAGAGTAAATTTGATGAGATAGGTAACATGGGGACCTCTACTTGTGCCTGGGTGTTGATGGAAAGCAATATTAAGCTTAAGAAGCAGAGATTTAAAGCCAGCAGTGTGGCTTTACTGCCTCCTTTGATTGCAAGTCAAACAGACCAGATGAACATTCCGAGGGACCACAGCAGTAGCAGCAAAATATTTCTAACACAAACAGCTGTCTACTTAAAGAACCACTCTATGGTGAGGCTCCCATGTGATAAATACACCCAGGGGGATCCAGGCCTTGTGGTGGTAATCTTAAAAGTTCCCAGAGGCCTGATTATTTCGCAGTGATGTAGCAAGCCTTGTCAAGATGCATTGTTTAATCAATCCCTGCAGAGTCATTGGGCTAACTGGCCTTTCCCTGGCAGGGCAAGCAGCACCAGCCTGGGAGTTTTACCCCTGCACAACTCTTGGATGTTAACAGAGACAATAAAGCACATATTGCTGGTTCAATAATAGCAGCCATGCCAATTGATGGGGTTTGCTAAGACAGGAGGAAACGAGGCAGGAAAATCTGTGTCTGGTCATTTGTCTCCTGCTGTATGTGGTGAGTGAATATTGCTTTGGTTAGTGTTACCTTGATTTGTAACAGCTCATTTATTGATCATATTCTCAGATTTATTTTTGTAAGGAAAGAAGCAGCATTCTGCCCTCTGTTATGATCTTTTACACAACTCAGGCCAGAGGACACTGAAAAATTTCCCTTAAGCTTAAAACCTAAACCTCTGCTTGAAAAGTTTTATATAGTTTTAATAACAGTTTTATACAGATTCCTGGCATCATCTGTTCCAAGTTTCCTTTGACTTATAAAAGAAAAACATGTATGAAAGAGATAGGTACTGCTGAATTAAAGACTTACATGTGAGGAAGAATCCACTACTTCCCTAAGTATCTACACAGATTAATTATGCATAATGTATTTTTTTTTTTTTGCATGTTAAACTCGGCATCAAATCCTTAGATCTAACAGAATAAGAAATATGGAGATCAAAACACTATTGAGTATCAGAAGTCTCTTATCAATGTTGGTTCTTCTAGACCATAACCAAAGTGACTCCTTCCCCTTCCCACAGATAAACTAACTAGACCAAGCTTCTTTAATCTCCCACTCTAAGCCATGCTTTCCAAGCCTTTTTTTTCAAATTTCAGTAATTCTGTTTTAAGTTACATTAAAAACACAGCTTAGAAGCAGCCTGCAGAGTCATTAGACTTGGATGTCATTATAAGATCCAGCAGAAGCTGGTTCTTATTAGTTCAGAAAAAAAATTATTGGTGAAATTGCATGTTTGTGCTAATGAAACCATATAACCTGTAATGGAGTTCTGTGATTGAAATGAACCTAACCTACCCAGCTAAAAGAGATCTAGGAAGAAGTAGAGATAATAAGAAAAGAAAGTTTATTTTGTATAATGTTGTATTTTTTCCACATTTTGCTGAAGGATGAAAATCCATCTCTAGAGAAATTCAGAATTAACAAGAGCCAGTTTGTTTAAACCACCTACCAGCTCTTGCTGAGGAAGGAAAATTGCCTCTTTCTATACTGCCTTTGGTGAGGAACCCTCATTCTTTCATACAACTGTTAAATGTAAATGTGTTTTGCTCACATCAATGATTCAAAGCTGGTTGGCTGGATGTATGAGGAGCAGGAAAATGTAATTTGATAAGAGAGGAAGAAAACAGAGGGAGAGAGAGAGAGAGAAAGAGAGAAAGAAAGAAAGAAAGAAAAGAAAGAGAGAGAGAAAGAGAGAAAGAGAAAAAGAAAGAGAGAAAAAGAGAAAGAGAAAGAGAGAGAGAGA
>NC_031773.1:67103326-67111909 GCF_001522545.3 Parus major
AGAAAGAAAGAAAGAAAGAAAGAAAGAAAGAAAGAAAAAGAAAGAAAGAAAGAAAGAAAGAAAGAAAGAAAGAAAGAAAGAAAGAAAGAAAGAAAGAATCTGTCTAAAGGAACATTTTATTTTTTTTATTAAAACAATTGTTTAAAACCCTTTTCCCTCTCTATACCCTCTAAACCAAACCTGCTGATGGACTATGGCAAGCTGTTATGGCCCAGGACACATCAAAAAAAAAAATTCTATAAACTCTCCAGATCAGGAAATAGTTGAGAATGTGTCCAGAAAAAAAACCCACAAATATTTGTGCAGTACAAGCTGAGTCTGCAGAGACACTGAAATGACAAATCCCATGGCAATATTTAACCCAGGACCTATTGATCTGGAGGAATTTCATCAGCATCATCTTGTTCCCTCCTGTCTAATCAAAGCATTTCCTATCCCACACCACTGCTACTCTCACTGGATGACAACAGGACTGTCAGGATGGTATAACATCAAGTTATACTGCACTAAAAACTTTAGATAATTTTCAGATAGCTACACCAGACTCAAGTGAACAGCATGAGCCTTTCATGGTGTAATGCACAACTGCATTTTTATTTTATCAGCAAAGATTCCTCCATTATGAAGATGTAAAAGCTGTTGTGATAACTGCAGACGTAATCTCAGATATTCTGCTGCAAGTGTTTTGCTCTCTTAAGCATCCAATTTCCAGCAGTTTTGTATCTGAGCACACACCAGGTAGATTCAACACTGGGAACAATGCAGACTTGCAGAGAAAAGACTTTCTATGTCAAAAAAAAGCCAGGTAAATGCTTTGTGACCAAGAAAACACAGCTGGGAGTAGATTACTAGAGCTGGTTATAAAATCCTCCCTGGTTTTGAGCTGTAGGTTTGGGGTTTGGGTTGGTTTTGTTTGTTAGTTTGGTTTTTTGTTTTGTTTTTTGTTTTGTTTCTGAGGTTTTTTTTTTGAGGGGTGGGGTGGCTTTTTGATTTTGTTTTGTTTGTTGTTGTGGGGTTTTTTGGTGGTTTTACTTTTTGTTTGTTTTTTTTTTTTTCTAAAGGGGATTTGAGTGGAAGAACATGAGATAAACTAAGGCTTTTTCATCTGGCAGAGCAAATCTGCCTGCCTGAAGACCTCAGAAATAATGTTACCATTTTCACATGGCAGGCAGAGCTAGATTAATAATTTAGGATGTGAAGATTTCCCTTATCCTCAGTGCCACTTTCTCAGAATGCAGCTGGGGCTCCTCGCTCAGAGATGCTCATCACTGCCATGTCTAGAGCAGCAGAATCACAATTTGGACTATCAGGAAAAAGATGAACTTCTTTGCATTCATTCTTTTGTTTTGGTGATGATATAGCAGCACTTTCCCTTAGGTGGAAATTAATCTTTGTGAAAAGTTCATGTACCAAGAATAAATTATTGTGTTTCGTTCTTTGTGATTTATTTGGCTACAGAGAAAATAATTTTATTTTACATTTGTATCTATATCATGAAAAAGTTGTGCATGTTTTTTTTGTTGCAGCATGCAAGTCAGCATTCTTTTCCCCGAGCCTATAAAATTTTAGTGTTGGTTTTTAGGTCTTGGGGGAGGTTTGACAGATACCACCAAGCAAGCATTTCATTAGTCTGTTATTTTCTCTACATTTATGTGTGTCCTGCATATGGAAAATAAATACCCTGCTAAGGCATCAGACATTTGCTGCTCTTTCTGCATTCCTGGTGGAAAGATCTTTAGCAGCTTTTCAGATACAGAAGTAGAATGTCACCATCTCCTTTCTTTGGTCATACCTCAAGCACATTCTTGAGAAGGGTAATTCCTCTAGGAATTTGTCCCCACTCAGATGTGGTGTCTTTGAAGACTAACCCTCCTTTTCCTTTACACCTCTATGTGATAAAAGAGGATGAACAATGTACAAGTTGTGATCTCCAGGGTCTAAAGCCCTCAACTTTATCTACAGAAGACAAGTACAAATTAATTTCCTATGTTTTTTACCCAGAAGTGTTTTGCTGTGTGATGCCTTGCAAGTGAATTTGATCTACCCAGGTATGAATGAAGCACCTGTCAGGGTACCAGCACATTATTATCACCACTTTCCTTTTGAATTTAGATGCAGTCACTCCTGATCACCTCTGTTTGCAGACTGAAAAACCTGTGGAACTCCAAGGGATGTTTCTGCATCATCCCTTCCTGCTCAGGAAAGCAGCATTTGTTCTCTGGGCTGGAGAGACTGCCTGGTGTCTTGCTGAGGACCCTTCCACAAGCAGTTGGTCTCCTTTAGTAGCATTTAATCTGCTGAATTTGTGCATTTCTCATGCAAAACATCACAAAGGTACCCTCAGGTCAGTGATCAAAGTTGGTGAGAAAACCCAGCTCAGAGCTCCTCACCTTTCCACATGATCTGAGAGGCTGCACTGCCTTGCTTTGCAGGAAAAGGAATATCCACTGCATATGCTCACAAGCCCCAAGAATTTCTCCATCCAACTCATCTCTGCCTTGACCATCCCAGTAATTTACACACCTGAGGGACAGGCTGTGCCCAAAGTGCCACGCTGGGGGAGCGGGGTGATGGTGTGTCACAGTGTCCCAGTGCCCTGGCCTGGAGGTGACCTCCCAGACCACCACCAGAGCACCCTGATGCCAGTGGACACACAGGATGACAGCTGAGAGGTTCTGACAATGGGAACTTCCAAAATAATCCTCACAGACAGTGCCTGTCACTGCTGACACAGATGGCCTTTCCTCTCAGCTGTGCCAGCAGCTCCGCATGGACAAAGATGTCCTGTGTACGAATGATCTCAGGAGTGAACAGAGCTGCTGTCATGTCCCTGACCCTTCCAAGGGATGGGGGTGGAAAGGAGGGAGGAGAAAAAGGGAATCACCCCTCCTGGCAGTGGGAGCAGAGCTGTCCCCATAAAGCAAAGGGAGAAGGGCTGGGGATGTAACAGATGAAGGCATCGCGTGGCATATACCAAATGAGAATGTAAGATCCAGGTCAAACTTAAAACAGATGAAATGCCAAAGCCAAAAGGCCACAAGAGACACAAGAGTGCTTCTGGTAACTAACAACATCCATCACTGAAATGCTGCTGTTTCCCAGTCTCCCTTGCAGGAATTAGCCCTGCAGCAGAGTCCCCAGGCAAGGGACACCCAGCCCTGCACAGCTTGGCTTAGTTGGAAACACTAAGGCAGAGGCTGGTGCTGGCACCCAGCTCCACAGAGATGGCCCCTGCATGTCAGAAAGCCTCACATGGAAATAAATTCTGAAGGCTTTCTGAGTCTCCTCTGTGTAGTGCCATTCTGCTGTGTTATTGTATCAGTAGTGGTAAAGCAAAGGCAGAACATAACCATACAGACATAAACAAAGTGCTTTAATTTCTTTCAGAAATTCAACTCTCTGCTTCTCTTTCCATTTCTTACTCCCCCTCTCAAGAGGGAGTGAGCATTTGTTAAGTTTGGCTTTGAACACAGGGAAACATTGGTTTGTAATAACCTCCTAATTTGCTTTTCTTGGCAAGCACCCTGCACCAGCCGTCCCCAGTTCTGTTGTTAGGGGATGACTGAAGCTCAGAAAACACACACACACAAATTCCTGAGTAATTGTACGTGCAGTACCTGCTCTTTTAATGCACTGCAGTGTAATTACCTTTTTGTCAGCTCAACCTCATTCTGTGCAGAGCAGCTGAAATCCCTAATTACCAACTGCAGCAGCCAAAGTCCCCAGTTTGCTCCCGAGGAAGTGGTGTCATTAACCCAGCTCATTATGTGCTGCTCGTCAGGTGAGGCCTATGGAAATTTCACCTGCACTTATTGGTTTCCTTCTATGGAAGCATAAACACCACATTCTGGATAAAACACTGGGGGAAAAAACAAACCCACCCAACACCCCAAGGGAAAAACTCAACAGGCAGACCCAGGAGAAGGCTGTAAAACAACAAGCGACAGGACAAGAGGTAATGACCTCAATTTGCACCAGGGGAGAGTTTGAAATTTGGATTATTTTGAAAAGCTTCTTCCCAGAGAGGCTTGTAAAGCATTGGGACAGGCTGCCCAAGGAAGTGGTTAAGCCATCCCTGGAAGAATTTAAAAAGATATGTAAATGTGGCACTTTTGGACATGGTTTAGTGGTGGATTTGGCAGATTCATGGCATTCCCTTGCAAGCAATGGGGAATAGATCACTGTAACAGCCAGGGATTAGGGTCATGCTCCTTAGTTTTTACAGTCTTGCTTTATACTGTTGAACAGCAAGTGCATTTCCAAAGTCTGTACATGGATTCAGATGTGACACAGATGCTGAGAATTCAAAGAATTCCTGGATTTACTGTGCAGAAGTTCTAAAAAAAACTTAAAGCCTTTGTGACTCAACCATTTCTCTGCCAGGAACTCTACCCTGCAACATCAGCCTGTTAGACATCTACAAAAGATGATAATAATAAATTATTTTTATGTGAATGTACCCGCTTCCTCCCCTCTTTCCAGAAAATAAATGGTGAAATAAAACAAGTGACAAAATTTTAGCAACTTCTGAGCAGATTTGATTAAGGAAACTCCATTTTATTGCAGACAGACTGTCCTATTTAATCTCCCACTCACAGGCTTTCTTCTCACTGCATTTTTGTGCAATTAAAACAAGGCCAACTGGAATGCCAATTAAATGTCTCTTGAAACAACAGCCACCCTTCCTGACACCTGTTTAAAAATGCATGAACTGACACATTTGCAAACTAATTTTGGCATTTCTGCACCGGCCCTGATTGTCTGCATTCTGGGCTGGTGCATTTTATGCCTCAGGAAAGCAGAGAACATCAGCCACTCATGGGCTGGAAGGAGAGGGGGTTCCTAAAGCTGCTGCTGAGGCAAGGAGGAATTTTGGCTTGGGGAGAGAGAGGAGACAGTCCTTCTGTCTCTTAATGTTTCAGGGACCCTCTTTGTTATTAATTTGTATTGATCTGCACCAGATGGAACCTCCTGCTGCCCCTCTGCCAACCCTCTCACTGCTTTCACCATCCTTAGACCTTAGAGGAGAATTCAGTCTTCCCCCTTCCCATGTGGCTTCCCTTCTGCACTGAGGCATGTCCTTGGGGAGGAGAAACTTTCAGCTGCCTGGGAGTGGGAAAGAATGATGAATTTAATCTCTGAATAGTCAGTTCCTGGATGTATCTGAGGTTTCAGGGTAAGGTAAAGCCAGACACTCCTGGAAACAAATATAATATTCTTCTCTGAGGAAATGTTCAGTTAGAAACCTTGCTATGGAGCCCTTTGAAGTCTGAGCCAGGTGGTAGCTCCAGGGATGTGTTACTCAGCCACTTGGAGAAGGACAGAGGTTGGATAACAATGAGACTCTCTCTTGTGGCACAAATTACAGGAATAATGATAAATAAGGAGTCTGTGCCATTGCTTGGAGGCACAGTACTCTCACACTGCATTGCTTCACTCAGAGGGGCTTTTTTTCAAGCCAAAACTCTCCTTCAGTCTCCTTCTCTGCGTAGCCACACAAATGAAGGCACAGGAACAGGATGGCAGAGGCAGGAAGGAGCAGGTGAAGGGTACAGCAGGTGCAAAAGGTGTTCCTTTTCTGGCAAGTTTCTCACCACCACCAAAGGAAAAGCTGTGAAACATCCACCTTGTACAAAGCAGTCAGTGGAGAAGTGCCAGGGCCATGGGGCTGGGACTGAAGTGTTCCTGCTCCTCTCTGCCTTCCCTGCCATCATCTCCCGGCTCTCCATCCTAAGGAACACCACTCTGAGGCCCTGCTTTTGGATCCAACCACTAAACTGAGCTAAAGGAAAAATAAACACCCAGAAAAAGAAGGAGAAGCCTCAAGAGGAAAGGCAAACCATGATGCTGTCCAAAGGCACGACTGGCTGGCAGCAGGGCCAGGCCTCACTGCGACACTGGGATGAGAAAAAGGAGGAGAGGAGGGAACCCAAAAGCTGCACAGCTGCCAAAACCTTGCTTTTGCAGTCTGCTAGATTAATCATCCCTAAACACCCAAATCCTGCCCACCAATTTATAGCAAGGTGTTAAAAATTTGCTGACTTAAAAATGGTCTCTTTCTGCAACTCCATTCACTGCTCCCCAGTACCTCTCCATGCTTTTCACCCACCTCTTCTGTGGAGGCTTTGTGCAGCTGCTTCCACCTCTGCAAAGGGACTGGAAGCAGTAATAAGTCATTGGTAAGGAATAAAACTTGGTACAAAGAAAACAGTGCTGCTTCTGTAGCAACTGCTCACAAACCAGGCTCTACACCAGCTTAATTATGTCAGCACTGACAGTGCTAAAAAGCATAATCCTAAACAATCCTATCTTCCTTCCTAACAGAGTATTTTCTTCTGTTCTCTTTTTCTTCTCTCATCCTCTTGTTTTCTCTCCCCTCTTATCAAAATTGCTGGACCATGCCAAGAAATGTTTTATTTCCTTGCATTTTTCATTCACAAGGGCTAATAAATAATCTTTCTAAGATCTGCTTGGCAGCAGTCAAAAATTATTGTCTTTAGTGGGAGGACTAATTACAATCTGCTTTGCTTTCTGAATATGCAGGTTCTTTAGTTTTTGCCTGACTAGAACATCAGCTGAAATGGTGAGACACTGTTCTTTCACCCTGCAGAAAGAAAGTGAGATTTGTTTTTTCCCTATTCTTCAACAAGAGCTTGTGAAATTTTCCACAGAAGACAGGAAACACAAGAAAGGAAAAGAAAGGGAAGGGAGCAGCAGGAAAAGGAGGAAAAGCCAGGGTAAAAGAAAGGGAAAAAGATGGAAAAGTAAGATATGCCCTTTTGAAAAGTTTTCTTGCCTATAAACTTGTTTAGGTCTAGGTTTCATGTGTTTCATCTCCTGCAGTCATCATTTTCTGTGTGTACACATTAACAGGGCCAACAAGAAACTGAGCTTACAGGCAAAAGAATAAGTGGGGGAAAATTAAGAGTTCAGACCCCTCTGCTCACTGCATCCCACACAAAGGACTTGATTTCCATCAGTCACTCTTATGTTGGAGCACATTATAAACACAGGTTGTGGAAGCTCCAAACAGAAAGGCTGAGACATCTGTTGGAGTCAGAGACACAGAGTGTGTGCCCTTATCTCTGATACCTGGCTCTGACATCCAAGAAAACACTGAATTTCATATAACACCATGAAAACAACTGTTAAATAGAAAAACTAAAAGTGGGAGTGTGTAGATTAGAGAGTTTTCTTAAGTCACTGGGTGAAAAAGAGTTTAAATTAGTTTAGAAAACAGAAGACAAGATGGAAGATTTAGAGTGTTGTCTCTTTTCCTTCTTCATCTTCTTCTTCTAGAAGTTTTTGGGTAGTAATGAGTGACTGAATAGACAATACTGCAATGCAGCACACAAGTGATAAGTCATTGAGTCATTAAGAAAAATAATTTACGTGTCTATTGTTAATTAAGTAAAAGTATAAAGATAAAAGAATGCATATTTCAAAGCCATTTTGTGCTATTAAAACCAACTTGAGCCATGCAATGGTGAGGTAAACTTGTGCAAAAAATCCCAGGAAGATTTCCAAGTCTTTTAATTATATATGAATAAACATGAGAAACAAAAAGCAAACAAACCTTTGGAAAATCTTTCCTGAAACAGACCTGAGATAAGGGAAACTCCTTGTGAGGGACTATCCCAAGGAGCTCAGCTCTGAAGAAAACCCACAGCAACAACATCTATGATGAAACCATCCTTAATTTGGGGCATTTGCTGGTCAAGGGGCAGCCTGCTGAAACAGGTGGAGATCCTGAGGGCTGAACACATCAGATGGACACTCAGGTCCTTAAAATATTGCCCCTTCCACTCAGGTCCTTAAAATATTGCCTCTTCCTGAATCAGTGTTTCTTCAAAAGTAAGATCCTTTTGGGTCATTTTGCATCCAGTAATTTTTTTCCAGTGAAACTCTGCTTGAAATTGATATATGTCTAAGTAAAGTTCTGATTGATCAGCAAAAAGCTAGCCCAAGAGATTTATTCTTAAAATAAAGCTGGATTTGAGGCACATATACACACAGCTGTTTGCGTGGGAAGATGGAGAACTGTGCTGTGTCTTTGAATCTGAAGCAAAAAACAAACCCAACAAATCCCACTCTCACACACAGCAATGCCTCTGTATTTCTGGCTTCTGTGTTTTATTTTTTGCTAGCCTTTTTTGCTGCCAGTCAGTTTTTCTGAAAGTGATGTTTGTGTCGGTGGCAGGTACTGCTCTCCCCCAATAATTAAGGCACACTGCACATCTGCTCAGTTCTGTCAGCTCCTATCACAGCACCACTCCATCTTCAGCCACCTGCAGCTGCAAGGTTGCTGATCAAGCTGCCTGCATTTGTCTTTCCCAGGTAGATGTCTGCTGTGGAACTTGTCTATTTGTATTTGAGCAGCACCCAAACTGCATGCATGGAAAAATTTCTCTAAGTCTGAAAATATGAAACACTGAAAGAGATTCCTAATTATTTATTTTTTTTTTTCTAAATTAGGAAGTTACTATTAAATTATTAGCAAAATTATAATAAATTTAATCGTAAAATTATAAAATATTTATCTGTATTATACATAATATTCTATTATTATAATTATATATTTGT
>NC_031773.1:67111939-67215381 GCF_001522545.3 Parus major
TATATTATATTATATTATATTATATTATATTAACTATTATTATACATAATGTGTAATAATATATTATTTGTATTAATTAGTTAAATTACATTATCAGAGCATTATATAGATTATGCATTAAACATTTATAAATATATATAATATATAAATATATACACATATATACAAATAGATGAAATATATAAAATATATATAATAGTAGAAATAATCTATAAATCTATAAATATTTATATACTATAAATCATACTATACTGTACCAAATATTATTTTAATAAACTCATTACTTAATCATACTATTAATATATTAATGAATGTATAATTAAGTATATATTAGTTAATGTTATTAGAATTATTAATTACATTAATTAAATCTATTTTTCCTGCTGTAGGCAGGATCTTAAAAGATCTTAGACTTGCTAGTTCACACATTAACCTGTGTGCTACACAGTTGTCCAGAGCAGAAGTAATTTCAGAGAACAGAAATAAAACTGCACCAAAACAAGACCTCACATATGGCATTAGTGATCCATGCTAGTCAAAACCAACCAAAATAGTTCATAGCCCTTGAGCCTAAGCCTTTAGACTTAGCTCTGATGGTTAGGATTGCTCAAAAGGTCATTTGCAACCCCCTTGGCATCGTCAATTTATTCTGTAAACCTTTAATGGATAGGAAAGACCAACCCAGGAAAGAGCCCAGCTGAACTTCAGGATGTGAGGGTGACCCCACTGGGCCCCAACATCTCAATTTCTGCCACCTTTGGAATGTGCTGGAGTTATTTTGTAGCATTTTGTATTTTGTTATTGAAGCAAGCACCACCATTTTCGAAGCAAACAAACCAAGTTTGTTTCCATAAGATGCATCCTGGGATCATTACTCACTACCATGATGAACATTCATTTTTTTTTAATCTACAAGACACAGTGGTGACTATTTATCACCAGTGTTCATTGCTCCAAGAAAGAACATTTTATGATGGATGTTGGACATCCTGTACTACAGTCCTGTCACAGAAAATTAGTATCTAGCATCCTTACAAAATGCCTGTCTGCAGGTGGTGGTGTCATCTTTCTTTAAAGAGTCTTGTTACTATAATCTAACCACAATCAAAATTCATATGTACTAGGTGTTGGATGGAGTAAAAAACAGTCCTTTCCCTAAAGGACTATGAATAGTTCCAAAAAATAGACAAAGTGCAGGAAAAGGAAGCATTAGCTGAGCAAAGCAGCAAGACCAGTTCAAAAAGACCTAGATAAAGTATCTGCAGGATTTTTACTAGAAATAATAATACAGAGATCGTTGCAAGCAACCTAAGGATGAGAAGAAAAGTCAGTGCACATCTTCAAAACTGTTTTTTAACCAAAAAGTTCATTTTTTTTTACAAATTTGATTCACACCTTTAAACAGGGGGGTTGCACCAGAGATGCCTTCCTGTTTTAATTAATCTATAGCCCACTAAATAAGGGATGGCAAGCTGCAGTTGAGCTGGGAGGTGTCACCCAGAGCATCTCTCGGGGAGCAGGGCAGGGTCAGCCCCCTGGGAGGGGAAAAGGCAGCAGGAGAACATTCCATTCCAGCACACACAGCTGCCCCATGTGAAATGCCAGCGTGATGAAAGGCTGTGGAGGAGAGGCTGTTCATCAGAGAGGATGGATTAGGAGGATGGAGGAGGATGGATTACAAACTCACAAGGAATGCAGGGACAGCAGGATGGAAGCAACCTGGCAAGAATGTTCTGACACTTCATAGATACAAACTTGGATTTCCACTGTCTCTCCACCAACAAAATGCAATCTTGATACAGAGGAAAAATTGCTCTCCTTGATAGTAAAAGATTTTAAAATCATAGAAAATTTGGGGAGTTAGAAAGGCTTGTTAGAAAGTCAGGCTTGGCAAGCCCTGGGGAAAGTGTTAAAGGTAGGCCCTGGGAAATGTTAGGCCTTGTGCTTGCTAAGATCATGTCAAACTACACCTGTGTAGTCAGTAAATGATAAATGATATAATTGTTAGATGTGATTAAATATAATTATTGTTTAAAGAATCATGAGAAACTATGTTAGGGGTTTGAGGGGGATCACAAGAAATCCATGCTTGGATAAAATCAATGTATACAACATAACAATATAAATTTAATAATTAATATGTAAGTTATATAATGGTAAGAGTATAAAAACATGTTCAGCTCAAAACCAAGTTGGGTCAGATTTGGGTCTGTATACCCCTGACACCCAGAGCTCTTTAATAAAGCACTTTTATATAATCATTCTGTGATTATGTGTTCCTGAACACTAACATCCTTCCCAGCTCACCAGCAGCTTTATTACACCTACAGCAGCACTTATCCTGCATGCTCAGTCTCATTAGCTTCACCAGGGCTCTGCTTACTGCAAGATCAAAGGAGTCTTTTCCTGGAGGGTTTTTGCCATTGATAATTTGGATATCTGCAGTAAACTTAATCTATCTGTGCTACACTATAGAGATTTGAGGCAGGGGAAGATTAAAGTGATTTGCCTAAGACAACAGACACAGTTTGAAGGAATTGAATGCAGGTTTCCACAAAGCCCAGGCTTAAAGAGGAGAAGTCTCTTCACACATTAAGTGCCCCCAAATACACATCTGCAGAATTAGGATTTTGCTATCACCATACTGGGTATCTAAAGGGGAAGGATTTGGAAATAGGCTTATTTTTGTCTTTTTGCTGCTTTTTTTACCCTTTTCTTCCTCCCTAGCCGATCTTAATTTTGCCTCTGAAAGGCCCAATCAAGTAAGTCACACAAATCTTTTGCATTCACATCTTATCAGCAGACAACAGCTCTGGGAGAAAGCTTTTCCAACCTGCTCAGCTAAGAATACTTCCACGTTTTTGCTGTTATTTCAGGAATATCTGAACCAAGAGAAGGTTCAGATGGCCACTGCCACTCGTGGGGGTCCAAACTCTGGCTGTGACCAGAGGAGGATGAGGAGGCAGCTGTGGCTGTGAAGGGTGGCACTGGGAGAGGCAGGGAAATAATCCCTGGAAAGGATCCTCTGGGAAGCACTTGCAGGTGTTGCCTTTCTTCCAGAGGCTGGAGAGAGAGATATAGGTGTGACAGCAAGCATCACTCTGGCTTTGATAATGACATTATGCACAGCTAGCCTGTTCTTTGGCTTGTTCAACTCCAAGTTTCCTGTGGGTAAGAAATGAACATTACTCTGTCACTGTTTTCAGGGCTTCTTGCCATGTTAATCTGATTATCTATGACAGTTTCTGTCAGTTTGTTAGCGAAGATCCAATTATTCTGCTTGGCTTTTAAGTTTTCACATATTTCTGGCTAAGGGCCTGATTCGGGGATCTTCTTTGTCCTCATATCTTTAATACAAATATTAATGTAAAAAACAATCCCACAGGATCAGGACTGATAGACTAGTGGTGTATATACAGTTCTTTAAAAATGGATGTATTCTTCATCTCCAGCAAGAATAAACAAAAACCTACAGAAATGACAGCTGAAGGAAATAAATGGCCCTGCACTTGATCTAACTACATTTCTGTAATTGAAATTTACAGTGTTGGCAGAGAAAGGAAATGGCTTTTGGGGTTTTTTTCCCCTCCTTTAAACTCTTGTTTAGATTTTGGATTTTCTTCTGTGTCCAAAAAAAAAACACACCAAAAAAAAAAACAAACCCACAAAAAACCCCAGCATAGTTCTGTAAATAAATGCAACTGATTTTAGACATAGAAATGAAAACAGAATCAGGTGGGATCCTTTTCCAAGGCATTTGACATTAGAGACAGCACAGTCAGTCTGTTATTTTTTCTCTTGCACATAGTTTTCCTCAGATATGAGTTTGCATGGTATAGACCTGAATGAAAGAAAGTGGCAAGGTAAGCTATAAATACAAACAGAATACAAATATATAGACATTAATATATAAAATAGGTAATAGATAAATATATCTATGAATATAAGCAGAAAAATATATATGCCCAAACCATTATAAGGTGTTCAATGCCTAATACTTCCATGTCACTAGCTTTTAATTCATCTCTGTTTGAGGATCCAAAATTATTTTGCCTGAAGTCAGCTGTCACTTCCTAATATCTTTGTCAACAAATACACAGACTTTGTGAATTCCTACCAGCAAATTGCATCTTTCTCATTCTAGTCTATTCTAAATGATTTTTTTTTAATGATGTCTGCAAATAGCATCTACACAAGAGCTTTCTTTTGGAAAAGACTGCCCATTATTTCCTACAATTTATAGCTCCACTGACAAGAGCATCAGCAGGAGCTTGGCATGACAATCTCCTGCAGGAACCTGATACAATTAGCTAAAGTTCTATGAAATAATTAGGAAGATTCTGGAAGATTTTGGTCTTTCTTGCTTGGGTTCCACCTGTCTATTACTGCCAATAATCAGCATTAGTGATATCCATATCCAGCATTTCAAAATCTCCAAATCCCCCAAAAAATTAAAAAAAAAAATTAAAAAATAAGAGAAAAGACTTGTCCCAGGATGGATATCCCTCTTCAGAGAAGGAATTCCTATTATTGCATAGTTCTGGTCTGTAACAAATGCTTGCAGGTAATGCTTTACAGTCAACATTTTGGGAGCAAACAGTGCTCTCTTCCCACCTCTCTACTCCTTTTTGGGAGGTTATACAGATTAACTGACCCTTGGGGCCACAGACAGCTCATCAACTGCAAAAAGCACAACAGCAATGCCTTGTATTTATAATTCCAGCACAAACCTTGCACCCCACCAACCCAACCAGGAACTGAAGGTAGCAGCCATCAGAATTAATTTGATAATTATAAAATTATACATTATAAAATGGCCATAAGTTTCCATCATACCAGAGGCCATGCTCAGCAAGAACGCTGCAAATCAAGCCAAATTCCACTGCTAAATATTAAGTGCAACATTCTGTATCATCACAAACTCCAACCTCTCACTCCATGAGTATTTGTTTGCACAGTTCCTTCCAGAATGATCCTGATCATATTGGGTGTAACTTGGCAGAGATTTCTCATAGTTGAGAGTACTACCAGCCACTATCAGGCAAGGATCTCTTCATTTCTGCACATCTGAAAAATGACAGATGAAAGAACAGGCAATAAAAAGCCCAGCATTTTCTTCTCTAAGGAATTTTAGAGCTTGAAAAAGTCTTCTCTTTCAAGTGAAAGCATAAAATACATGCTTGGATAACAGCAAGATTGGGAATTACATGTTCAGAAGGAAAAGTATTGTGTGCTACTGCTGCCCCTTCACCCCTCCTGCCCCTCTCCAAGCCTGTTATGCTGGAGAGAAGCTGAGGAAAATTTGTTTGTGTGTGTCAGGTGAAGAGGGGGGAAACAAGGTAATCAAATCTCACAGCTTCAAAGCTTAACGAGGGTTAGCAAGAAATCCTGCAGACATTTCTACTCTGCCTGCTCTGGTTCAAACAAACCTGTGCTCTAGGGGGTTTTATGGGGTTTTGCATCATCTCAGGCTTCATGGCTGCTGCTTGAGCCAGCCTGCTGATCTAAATGGGCCAATTACCTACACCAGCAGCCAGGAAAGACTACTAGGAAACCATCTGTAATACTAATTCAACCCACTGATAATCACTGATAAACAGGTTTCATACTGAAACACCTCACAAGGCCTCCGAAACCGTGTAAATTAAATTTTCTCCCCGTTGCATCTGTCTGACACCACTGGAAGTGATTATGCTCTGAGAAAAAAGGTGGAAACAGAATACAGCACACCCCTCCTGGGTGTGGGAGATAGGATTATAGAAATGATTAGCTACCAGCAGAATCTCCAGAGCACTGTAGCAAACAGAAGTTTATAAGCTTACAGCACAATCAAATGAGCAGGAATGACAGCAGAACTGCTCACGGTGCATCTCAAACCAGGTAGATTAAAAACATAAGTCTTGCTCATTG
This sequence comes from Parus major, assembly GCF_001522545.3. NCBI lineage: Eukaryota > Metazoa > Chordata > Aves > Passeriformes > Paridae > Parus > Parus major. The sequence continues at coordinate 67,117,850 of NC_031773.1, forward strand.
CATTGTCTGGGGTTTTCTGAAAGGCATTCTAGAGAGGGACAACAGGAAAAAAATTTAAAAAAAGGGCTTCAAAGTTGTAGTGGCAGCAGGGAACAGCAGAGAAGTAAAAAGGCAAAGACAGTACACAGGTAAGAGACATTTACTGTGCATCTCCCATGGCAGAGGTGCTCCTGCTCCTGCCTCAGCTTCCTTCCTAGGCTGATTTTCTCTACTGAAAGTATCTCAAACTTCCTCCACTGGGCTCACCAGAAATGTGCCACCTCACAGTTAAAGGAAGGAGCTTGGGTGGGAAAATAAAACAAACAAAAAGAGAAAACAAAGAGAAAAATCTTTCTGCTTTACTTCACCTTTAGGCTTTCCCAGCCCTGAAGCTTGTGGAGGAGAGACCACTTCAATCTTCAAGAAATTTAAGATTAGCCTTCACAAGTGCCTTTAATTTAACTGCAGCAGCAAATAGTTGTGCAGGGGAATCCTGGCAGCACCAGGGATCATTGGCCTCCCTGATCTGTCACTTTTCCTCGCTGTCACTGGGGCACAGCATCGCTCCCATGCTCCACACACATAAAAAAAACCTCTCCTTAAAGCCAGGGGTTACTGCTGTAAAGCACAGAGCCAGAGGCTGCAACAGAGAAAATATCACCAGAATTCTTCCATGTTCCCTTGGAGAGATAAGAGCAGCTCAATCCAGTCCCAACTTGTGTAAAGCCCATGGAGATCCTGAAATGAAAGGTGCAAAACAGCCTCTGTAGCTGTGTCTAAGCCAGACAATAATTACCAGCATAGGATGGAGAGAAGAAGTCAAACCATTAAAGTTTGGGGAGAACATGGCACTATCTGCTGCTTGAATAAAAATAAAAATAAAAAATTAAAAAAATAAATATAAATATTATACAAATTAAAGATAAATTAAAGATAAATTAGAGATAAATTAGAGATAAATTAGAGATATAAATATAAATATAAATATAAATATAAAGAACACATAAATATAAATATTAATATTATACAAATGAAAGATAAATTAAAGGTAAGTTAGAGATAAATATAATATAAAAATAAAAATAAATAATATAAATAGAAATATGATTATTATATAAATATAATGTTTTCTTATTAATTTATTAATTAATTATATTTATTATTTCTATTAATATATTAATTTATTAATATAATATTTTTCTATTCTTAAATACTGTGGTACTTTAGATGCACTGCTTGTATTGTTATATATATATATATACATATATACATATTTATAGTTATATAGCTTGAAGCTGTGCATATGAACACCTAGAAAACTGAATGACAGATGGGAGGGAAAAAACTTTATATGGTTAAAATTACTTTCTGTAGAGGCCATTCCTTTTCTTCAGAAATAACTTTCACACAAAAGTAAGGGATAAGAAGCAGGCAGGTAAGAAGGAAATACATCTGCATAAAATCACCACCAAGTATGGGTAGATTTACAGGCAGGTAAAGATTTTAAAATACTGTAAATATTTAAATTTTAATATTTTAAAATATTTTAAATTTTGCTCGGTATGTTGTAAAACTACTACTCTTTGCTCCCCTGCATGCAGCTTGTCTTGCTGAGATGCATGGACAGCCCAGACACTGAAAATTCTTGGAGCTATTTCCATAGCAACAGACTGTGGTGAGGTAATACACCTGAGATACCAATGACCTCAGCCAGGAGTCTGGATGCTGATAGACAAATGAAATGAGATGGATGCATTTTTTACATTTCAACAGGCTTTTTAAGGAGCAAGAAAACAAACCCAGAACAAAAAATTTCCAGATAAAACAATAATCTTTCATTTGTAGCACTCCCAGGACATATATTCTTGTTAGAGAGAATAAAAAACAAAATAAAAAAAGAAGAAGCCAAAGCCAGGCATGTATCTTCAGGATGAGCAGAGCTGACACAAGCAGATTGTTCGCCTCATTTTTGCTTCTGCATGTACAAATGCACTTCCTGACTGAACACTTTAAAGTCCATAGAGAGCTTTTATTTACTTCAGCAGGTTTTACCTTCAAGATCCAGTTTCCCTCCTGGGTCATCTTCCCCCTGTCACTCCCCCTAGGAAATTCCCCAGCTAGTTTTTGCCAAGAGGTGCAAGAGCTAAAAGATTGTCTTTAATTTTGCAACACTCACTTGGGAGTGCTTGTAATATTTAAATTTAACATCCTAAAATGCCCATGTTTGATGCAGTAGAACTGTCAGCCAGATCCTGCCATGCTCTGATGACTGGACTTTAAAACAAAAACGCTCCTGTGCTCAACAAGTGAGGTAAATATGACCAGTCCCATGGAAAGTAAAAAGGAACTAAACCAAAAAATAATGCTGAAGTTGGTTTATTTTCTGGTGTATCCAGGAGCAATTTTCTCTCAGTCATTCCCTCTTCTCCTTCTGGTTTCATCAAGATGTAATGTCTCCCAAGAAATAAAAAGTGTGGATCATCTGTAGATGATTTTGTTACGAATGCCAACCACTTCACCAGTTCCTACAGCTGTCCCTGCTCCAGGACTCTGCACAAATTCCTTCTGAAAGCCAGAATCCAACAAAGAGTAAGTGATTTTGACAAAACACCCAACAAACTCTGAGAATAAATCTTGAAATGCTAACTGCACCACGCCAGTGGTTACTTTACAGGTGATTTATATGAGAGAGGTTCACTCCACAATGAGGTTCATTCCACAATGAAATGATAAAAATGCAGTGTTCCCACCTCACCAAAGCAGCAGGGATGTGGCCTGGGTATGCAGGGCTGCAGAATAACCAGGCAGTTGGGAACTGGACTGAGCACACCTGAAGTGATCCAGCATCTGGATAAAAAAGATCCAAAAGCTTGCAGCCAGGCTTGGCAGCATGGGGTTGTCAGAAGAGGATCTCTTGTAAGCAGCAGTGCCAATGCTCTGTAGACTTGGGATGATTAGACAAGAGCTTCTCTTCCTAATTACTTGACTCTTCCTCTTTTTTTCTCATAAATTCTAATTAGTGCCAGGCAACCAGTGCTTTTCCTTTTCCTGTAGCTGCCCTTGAAAGTGTTTTTAATCAAGATATAAAAAAAGCTTTGATAAGTTGCAACCAGATCTTTTCCAAAATATGCCTTTAAACAGAAGAATTTGCAAGTTATTAAACACTGCTAAGGCCCCTTTCCATCACCTCTTTAGAAGGTACTAACTACAGGGAAAGCAGAATTACACTCAACACAGGCAAGTCACCAACTCTGCTCCAGTTTTGTCATGATCATCCTTCAGTGAAACCATCCCACTTCCCTTCTGGAAAAAGTCATGAACATGTTAATGTAAGATTGATCAGAGGAAACCAAGCTGAGTGTTAGAGTCTGAGACACAGAGTGTGTGCCCTTGTCTCTGATACCTGGCTCTGACATCCAAGAAAACGCTGAATTTCATATAACACCATGAAAACAACTGTTAAAGTTAAATAGAAAAGCTAAAAGTGTAAGTGTGTAGATTAGAGAGTTTTCTTAAGCCACTGAGTGAAAAAGTTGAGAGTATAAGCTAGTTTAGAAAACAGAAGACAAGCTGGAGAGTTTAGGGTGCTGTCTCTTTCCCTTCTTCTTTCTTCTCCATCTTCTTTTTCTCAAGGTTTTTAGGTAGTAATGAGTGATTGAACAGAGAATGCCGAAGTGCAGCACACAAGTCAGAAGTCATTAAGAAAAATAATTTGCGTGTCTATTGTTAATTGAGTCAGAATAAGTGTAAAGATAAAAGAACTGTGTATTTCAGGGCCATTTGGTGCTATTCAAGCCAACTTAAGCCAAAGCTGTGGTGAGTTGAACTTGTGCAGAAAGACCTGCCAAGTCTTTTGATTATATAAATTAATAAACACAAGAAACAAGAAGCAAATGAGCCTTTAAAGAATCTTTCCTGAAATAAAACTGAGATAAAGGAAACTCCCTTTTGAGGAAGTATCCCAGAGGGGCTCAACCCTGAAAAAAAACCAAAAATCCCACAACAGCTGGGGACCAGGCTTTGCACTTTGGTACCTTCTGATCCCACCCCTGTGTGAAGCAGAAAATAAAACCCTGCAGAAGAACCCCTGAATGGAGTAAAAATACCTCACACAGACATAGGTCTGCTGCTGCTCAGGTTGGTGATGGCTGTGAGAAGGGAGTGACCCTTTGGGCAAATTTTGGGACTTAATGGAGCAGAACAACCAACACAGTTTTGGAGCATTCCTTCTTAGGAATAACTCAGGAGTCCATTCTCTTTATCTGTCCCAAAATCTCACAATTGCTGATTTTCATCTTCCTGATTTCACTTCATTAGAAACTCCACTGAGTTGGATTTTGTTTGATTGTTTGTTTTGTGCATGTGAATTTGGTCTGTGCAGAGGCAGGTAAGTACTGGCAATGCTGAGAAATGAGTCAAAGACAAATGTACATAGCAGAGAACAAAAAACAAACAACAGAAAAGCAAACCCACACCCAAAAAAACCCACCACAACACTTTGCAAGTGGCTTGAAAATGAAAATATATAAAACATACTAGCCAATTCTGATCACGTAAGGAGTGGAGCACAGGCTTGGCCTGTCACAAACACATCACTCGCTCTGCAGGGAAAGGAGATCTTCTGGAGAGAGAACTGGGTCAGTAGAACTGGAGTCCAGGCTTGTCACTTCAGCAATTTAAACACAAGTCAAGTTAGTGTTTAAAATCCCTCTGACTCAAGGAATGTGAACAGATGCCATACTGAGAGAAATCACAGACAAACCCATTCTCGCTGAGTTCATTTACTCATTTTTTTTTAGTCTTACCTTAGCTGAATTTCCCCAGAGTTTGATGCAAAAATTCAACAGGACAACCCAGTTCCAGCATGTGTCACAGAAACTATGCTTTTCCTCATAAATATTTATAGGCTGTAAATTATAGTCATTGGCATTGTTCACTTCATGCCAAAAAAAGCTGGTGTGACTTTCCTTTCACTTAACTTACTTGATATTTCTGTTGATTTCTGCTGATACCTGGCTTTGAAAGCAAACAGGATCTGGCTTCCATAGGTATAAGATTTCAGGAATACTATATTGACAGAACTTAATACCATGGAAAGATTAATACCCTAGAAAGCTTCAAGCTGAATACAAAGGAGATGGGATAGCATAACCTGGAACTGTCTTTTACTGTAATTAAAAATGCCCAATAATGTTTATGATCCTTTCCCCTTGGCAGCTGCTGCCAGATTTAATGCTAATAAAAAAAGCACATTTTGGAACAATGCTGTTTTATTGCAATACTCTTCATATTCCTGACCTTCACAAGAAGCTGAAGGCTGCTTAGTGGACTGAGAAAGGACAAATTGGTGTAACTCAAAGAACCAACTGCAGTGTAAAGAGAAAGGGAGTACTCAGTCCCTGAAGTATGAGAGTGAAGGTCAAGGAGTCCATGAGCTAACCCCAGAAAAATGCAAGACCTAAAATTCTCTCCTGAATATTGATGAAATTGTCATCTACATGATAGGACTATGGTTTGATGATGCCTCATTCACTAGGCTGTTCTGTTTTTTTTTTAATTACTTCATGAATCATTTCATCTGAAGCCGTTTTACACCTTTGCCTTGCCAACTTCTAAAGGAAATCAGAGTGGAATCCCTGGAGAGAGCTCATCTCCTTGAGATTTCCAATGCTTCTTTGTCACAGTGAAATCAGAAATACATGCAGTAGTTTGTGGCTTGAGGCATTTGGTATTTTCATTTCTGGGATGAGAGAGTTATGCAAATTCCTACACAATAACAGAGAACTTTGAAGCTTGTGAGATGTCCTTTCACAGCCAAAGGGCTGATGGGAGTTTAGCATTTCCATTCAGCAGCTTCCCCTTTCCTGTGTAAAACATTATTTTCTCCCTTCCAAAATTGCATTTTTGTGGAATTACTATTAAAATCACATCCTTTAACAATAATAAAGGCTGTTGTTACACCCTTGTTGGTGCTGTTGGTTTAAACCATAGTTTCTCTAAGGGTAAACTCCTGAGCAGAGAGCTCAACATGCTGAACACGGGGCTGTTACCTGAGGGATGTTGCTTTTGGCCCTCTCTGGCTGTGTCCTTCATAGAAAATGAGATTTGCAGAGGAGGAAATTAGACAGCTGTCTCCAATTGAATTGCAACAGGATTTGAGGACCAATTTCCCATGAACCTGGAAAGCTGGAGTCAGGATCATGCCCTGGCATGCAGGTAAATGAGAAATGCTATTCTGGCTGTTTCCTGCTGCCCAGTGGTGTGCAAATGTTGGTTTTCTGCTGCCTCACAGCTCTCTTCTCACCTTGAAAGGCTAAACCATTTCATTTTTGGCTTTGTTTTGGGGTTTTGTTTTGTTTTTTTTCCCCTCAATTTTATTCTAAGCTGAAATGACAAGCCTCTTCATGGTTAAAATTGGCTTTGGGCAATTGGTTACTGAATTAAGCTGCTTTTCTTTAGCCTATTTCTAATCTGTAAAGCCTTTGTTCTACTTCATTTACCTCTTCCCTTTCAAGCAGCATTCAGATTTATACATTTGCCTTTTTTTGTCCTTTTTTTTTCCCCCCCTTTGGAATGGCTGATATTTGCAATAGTACTGACACAATCAGCCAGAAAAATTGTCTCCAGACAGAAGACCACAGAAAACTGGTTCTGTACACTTTTGTGAATATCCAGATTATGTGAAGACAAAGAGCTAAAAAAATGATAATGTTGATGTGGAGAAGGTGCCTTTAGCACACCAGTGTGGCCTGATCCACCAAGCCATACTTGTACTGTAAATTATGGACAATGAGGAAGAGCAGAAGTGGATGGAAGTAGTTGGAGGGATGCACAATTCCATCTTTCAGTCTCAGGAACCATCTTCAAGAGGGCACACGTGATATCAGTAAGGTGGTGGATGAATCTCCTTCCTTTACAGATGAAACCCAAACTGATAATTCCACTCAGGAGCCAGTCTTGCTCTTTGCAGGATTTCTCTCTTTAAACAAAGCCCAACTGAACAAAATGGAAACACTTTAAGAGATTTAACTGTCAACTCAATTTCTAAAAGAAGAGTGTTTTCAGATCACGGTGTACTATTAACATGTTAAGTGTCTTTCTGTATTCCATGAAGAAAAGCCCCAAATCTCTCAATATCTATTAGAAGTACGATCTTGTTTCCAGTGCCTGGAGAAGTGGTAGGTAATTACAAAACAGACAGAATAGCTGGAGGAAGATAAGAAAAATCATTATGTCACACAACCTTGAATTACATTGATTGCATAGAGAAAAGCTGCAGTGTTCAGTCTTGCCTCTTGTGAGGTCAATGCTAATGCTGCCATCAACTGCACTTGGGAAAACTTTTGTACAAAGGTTTACTTTTTTGACACTTGGGTCATCCTAGATAATTTTTAAACTTTAGAGTAGTTATTCATGAGGTTTCTAATTAAGATTTATATGGTCTCCATATAATCCTTTCTAATTTTCAGTAATGCAGGAGAAATTCATTTAAAATTATGATTTCCCTCCCCACAAACCACAATTAGGGCAGGGAGGGGAGAGGTATTTTTGTATCTATTCATGCATTAGATCTTTGCTTTGAAATTTGGAAGGTGCATAAAAATTTCAAGGCAAAAGCATGAAAATGTCAAAGCCAAAGGTTAATTAGACCCTTCCCTCCTTTCCTCTTCTCCAAATCTATTCTCGCCTCTCCTGTCTCATTTTGGAGGACTTCTCACACTTAGCAATACTTAAATTTTCTGCCTAATTTTTTTTTTTTTTAAAGCCATCAGAAAGAAGAGAGAGAGGCCAAAATCAGGGAACTGAAAACAGAGGTCTGCAGTTCTACTGTTGGAAAAGAAAAACAGATTTAGTGATTTTTCTTATAATGACCCATACAGTGACATAATGCAGTCCCTGACCCTAAGAGCGCTCCATATCCAGTGGTTACAGCAGGAGGAAGCAGAGGATTTTACCATGGACACAAAATACAGATTCATCCCAAAAAAGTGCCTCTAGGAAAGAGCTGCAACACGTGGAGCTGGCACTGCTTTCGGTGGCATCTTTAGTGTGGATAAGCACTGAGATTTTGCCTCCAGAATGAACAATTTGGCAGCTTCCTTACACAGAAAATTTAGTTGGGAATAAAGAATTTGCCATATGTTGAATCTTCCAGGCAAGTGAAAATGAGCCAGCTGCTATTATAGGAGCTGGTGTCTCCTAAATTCTTGCCTCTTTGTGGGGGTCCTAAGTGAAATCTGGCTCTCAGGTTGGGAAGGATGTAGAAATAACTGCACACAAAACTCATGTGCACCTTCCAGGCAGTCTCCAGAAAACCCTGCAGTAATTTCCCCTCACTATCAGGTAAATTATAGACTCCCACGGGGATGGAACTTATATCCAACTTGTCATGTAAGTAGAGAATAATTAATTACACTCTTATTTACAGTTTGTCTGATAAGAGCATTAAATGGCAAGTAACTAGAAGAATTCCAAGGTGCTGAAATGTTTGCTCTCACCCACTCAACACATAAATACAAGGGGAATGGAATTAATTTGGCACTGACTTACAGTATGATCCCTCACAGTAATGGGGCTTGGGTTTTGCAAAGCAGGAATCACTGATGCCTCTCTCCTGAAGCTGAAATCAAATTCTCTTGGTGCTCCACAAAGCAATGAAGTGTTCTAAATACATCAGCAGTCTTAAAAGTCATGAAACTCCAATTATGTACTCTGAGGTCTTACAGGACTCCCTTGCATTATTCAGATTACAATCTGAGGTATGTCCTTGATTTTTCTTAATTTTTTTCAATTCAGAAAGTGTTACTGGCCCAAAGCTCTGCTTGTATTTACAAACCCCAGCACATACAACTGGTGGAAATCAGGAGATTAAACATTAACTTGCCCAGCTAATTACAAACCTTTTCTGACTAAAGAGAAGAAAGAACTTTAAGGGGAAGATGGAAAAAAAAAAATCAAAAAAACCATAAAAAATAAGGGGTATAAACCAGGCATAAACCAGTTAAAATATCCATGTCATGTTCACTTGCACCCTGCTCAAAATTTCGTTCTGGTAGAAGCAGAACATCTGTCACAAGCCTCTTAATACCCCTGTGACAAGGTGAAGATATAGTCACATTAAGACCTCTGCATGTGCCAGTGAAAAGTGTAAGCTGTTCTCACGCTCAGCAAAACTGAGGGCCCAAGATTCCAAATTGCAGTCATAAAAGTGAAATAAAAAGCAGAAAGGCAGAGAAAGAAAGAGAGAAAGAGAAAGAAGCTGCTTTTATTTGAGCCATGAAAAAGTAATTCCCCAGGATTAGCATATTTTTATTTCCTTTGCATATTCTTTTCTGAATTAATTTCGCCGATTTTTGATAATGATCTTAGCGAGCAAAAATAAATTGATGCCAAAAAAAGTTATGCTAATAGGAATAAATGGCTTGAAGGTACTGGAAAGGGATATACAGCCTTTTTTATAGGCTCCTATTTAATCCAGCTCCAAGGGCATTAAGGAGCAAATGTTGCTGCCTTCTTGTGGCAGGAGATAAGCCTGGCTGTGAGGCTCATTCCTAAAAATCAAGGGGGTTGGAGGAGCAGCAGCCCCAGCAGAGAAAATCAGAGAAATATTTCACCCACACTTAAGGTAAAGTCCAGGTTTCACTTGTCCAAATAAACCAAATAAAGCTGTGTCTGCACAGAGGTGTGATGATGGTCCAGGGCATAATGCTGGAGGGAAATTCTGCTTTTCAACAGAAAAGAGACTTTGGTGTTGGTTACCCATTTCTTGCTTTTTGATTACTTTTTAATTTTATTTTTTTTTATGTTAACAAAGGGAAGAAGTGAGAAGGATTCCCATGGGCTAAATTACGCTCAAGCTCAACTGAGTGATGGCTCTAGAAATCATAAACCATCTGTGAGGTGTGTGTGGTGCAGCAAACTCCCTCCCATAAACCCAGCCAGAAAAGCTACTTACACTTTTGTGTAAAGCAGGAGGAGATTGGCAGCTGAGATGGAAATATTCGCATGGGTATTAACTATTATCACGTACTGCCGGCATTATTCAGTTTTGCAATGAGAAAAAACACTCCTAGGCACCAAGTTTATTTGAGAAATATTTGTTTAAAATCATATTATCATAAGATTCAGCTGTTACTTCGAGAAAATCCACAGTTTATGGGTTTTGATGTATGCCTATCAGTGTGTGAGGTTTTGTTCCCTACTCATACTATTTTATGTATAAGTCTTACACAACGTTATGAATAATTGAAATACATACAGTAAGAACAACTTGAAATAAAAGTAATGTATTATGCTGATCTGATAAAGGAATAGGACACCTGAACTAAAAATCTGTATTTTAAAATTGCCTGTGACAAAAAGCGAGTGAAGAAACACAAATCTGAGCCACCCTCAAAAACCAAAGCAAGCAAACAATCCTAAACCACATATTTCATCCACTAGCACAATCTGCTGACCCACTTCTCTGAAATTCAGGCACCAGAAATGGGTTGTATCCAGGAGGATTTCTGCAAACCACATCTCCAGCCTTGCTTGTTTCAAGGAGCTGTCAAATCCACATCACACTGCACTTCAAAGACAAATTTCAAAAGGTGAATACCAATTTGGGTTTTTTGTAAAACATTAGCAACAATAACAAAGAGAATAGGAAAGAATAGTATGGAGCCTGATGTGAAAACAAATATTTTAGGAATATTGCATTTAAAGAATGCACAAGAAACATAACAAAAAAGTGAAAAAAACCTAAAATAAAATAATAAAAAAATATATTCAAATAACCAATGAAATCTCCAAAGCTCCACCTTCTTCTTCTCTTCAAAAGAACAACCACAACATTGTATTAGACCATCAGAATCAACTAAAAGTAGACAAATTAGTAAATTGGACCCAGCAAAGTACACAAAGTGAAACAATGTGGGTTCACTGTGCACTATAAAAAGCATCCAGGTAGATACACCAATGAAAAAGAAAGCACTTTAAGGCTGATTTTACTTCTGGTGTTAATATTTCAGCTTGTTTTGCTGATGAATCTCGTATGAGTTCAAATCATTTTTAAAAAGCAATTAAGTGTAACAGGAAACAATGCTGCTGTTTCTCCTTCAGCTTATCAGGAGATCTCTGTGCCACTTCCCACAGAACTTTTTATGGCTTGGGTAACACAAATTAGAAGATTTCCAAGGAATATAACCAAGTGCTTGCCAAAATTAGTGAAATTTTCTTAGCTACCTCGATGGAGGTTAACACAAAGAGTCTACAGACAGAAATACAATACCCAACACAAACAATTTGGAAAACCTCTGTAGTGTCAGGAGACCCAAAGGCTGATGGAATAAATTAACTCATTAGGTGATGTAATTATGGATTGTACTCCAAATCTTATGAATTTTTCTGTGACACTGAGGATGCAACACAGGTGATATTTCCTGTAGTCAGAGCTGAATAATCACATGGCTTTGTATGCACCCCAAAAAGCCAAACTCTATCTCCAAAATAATCAGTGGAAGGTCTTTCATAAATATTGCTTTATTTCATCCATGTTTTCTTGGCTTAGCCATGGCAAAGGAAAAGAAGACCAGCTAGGTTTTCAGGCTAGTTTCATCACTAAGACTTCAGTGTGAAATCCTAACGCTGTGATGGCAGCTGAAATCAATTCTGAATTGATGCTTTAATATTCACCTCCCATTAAGGGTCTTCTAAATCTCTCTCAGAGCTTTGAAAACCATAGTCCAAATTACTTCATTCAAAACTGCTGAAATTACCCAGAAGCTTTCATGAACAAGAGATACTGAGATTCCTCTGACTTTTGCACCAGAAAATCATATGCAGCCCGAAAGGTGCTTTTAAGAGATATGAACATCAGTTATAGCATCCAAAGAGCCTAATGGGAGTTTCAAAATTATAGTAGAACCAGAGGCCAAGCAGGTTTCACTGTGATGTCTAATAATTATTAGAAAGACCACTTGCAATATCAGTGAAAGTTAAAGATGTCAGTTCTCAAAACTGAAAAAAATCGTGGTTTTTTTGAAGCATAAAACTCCCACAAAGGATCTTGCTGTGCACTGCTGGAAAGACTGTACCACTCACTTTTCCATATAATTTAGAAACAACTTTTAAATGAAATTTCATTTGAATATTAGTATTTAAGGCTGCCAGGTAATTTTCAATGCTACATTTTGTTTGGTCTCTGTTGTCTCCAAATCCCTATGCCAGACAAGAAAAACCATCACAGGACAACCCAAGCCATGAAGGAAGAGACTCCTGGGCTGCTGCCAGAAAACCTGGAGTTTCCTCACTGGATTTCTTTCATCTTCAGCTGAAACTCTTCAAAACTGGGGCACCTGCTCTGAGCAAGTTGGAGTCATGTTGTCTGGCTGGAGACAACCTATGGGAACTGACAGTGGTCAAATAAGAGATTTTTAGTGTTCAGGCATCAGCTTGAGCCTGTGGGAAACTCAGTCACACAACTTTCTCACTCAGGCCTGGGAAATCATAAGGAGGAATCCAAACAGTCCTTGGAGAAGGAAAAGAACCTTTGCAGGTGTTGTTTGTTCCTTGTTGTTTACTTGTAAGAAAAGATTGAGGGGTGTTGTTCCAACTGTCCAATGATGGTGATGTGTTGGTTCCATGATCAATGAGAGGTTTATGTTTTTATACCTTCCCTGAACTGTCCATAAAAGAAGATCTGGAAGAATAAAACTTTCTCTCTTTTGCAACCAGAGCTAAGAGAGTCTGTGTCGTGCTTTCACCGTTCCTAAGGCAGTGTGACAATGACCCAGTGTGGAGGGTAACCTCAGCTGTGAAATTTGGGATGTATAATCCACTCCACTGAGTATACAGCAAAACAGCTGGTGGATAATGGATAATGTGAGGAAAACCTCATCCCAGACAGGCCTCAGCTGCAATGGCCAAGCCCCAGAAGCAGTTTTTCCTTCTGTGAGGGAGCACGGGGTGCCAGCGTGGGCTGGTTATGCATCGCTCCCAGGCACTGCTGCTGCAAACCAAACCCTTTCATGGGTTCCAGCACCAAACCCTTTCCATGGGGCTCCACTTCAGCAGCTGGAACCCCACAGCTCTGCTGCTGATGGTAGCTGGCCTGCTTAGATTAAATGCACAAGCACCTGAGATGGAACCACGTATCCCAACTGCACTGCAGGCCCAGGCAGCCAAAGGGCTGCTGAGTTACTGCTGCCAGCACAGGGGACCAGCCCCAGATCTCACTCCCTTGCTGCTGGAATCCAAAATAAAAGCCTCTCTGAGCTCCTCAGAGAGAGAAAAGAATTAAAATATATTAAACCACGGATAGAGAGGGAAAGTGTAGATTTTGGTTTTAAGTAGGTAAAAATATAGCTTAAATGCCCCAAGAGTGTGTTGGCAAGTGAAAAGCCTTATTACCCAGTTTAAAGTTCAGTGATAACACCCTTCACAGATTCAACTTAGCTCTAGACATAGTGAAAATATAGTCTGCATTCTTAGATAGAACAGATAGGATTATTCATGTAAACAGATAATAACCTATAGGTAAGATTTAGGTAATAAGAACATTGCTTTTGCATGTTAGAATTAATTCAGACTGGTGGACAAAGTATTGTTTTAGAAGTGTGTTTTTAGCTGATTGGATGATTTATGAACGGAACTTTTTCTCTTTTTGGTTCTGCTGCACTTTTTGCACCTGGATTTCTCAGTTTCTTTTGAGTTAAGCTCTTTTGGAATACTCTCTCACGGGGAGTTCTGTTTATCTCAGTTCTCTGGGTCAGGAAGAAAACTCCAAAGCTCATCAGGATCTTGTTTCTCGTGTTTATTAGGATGTTATCACAAAACTTGGTAGGTCTCTCCAGACTTTCTACACAAGTCCAATTCATCCTGCCCTTTTGGCTCACTTTGGCTCTGAAGGCACAAAATGTCCCCAAACCAGCAGCTGTTTCATCTTTATATCTATTTTTACCCAATTAACATAGACACATATATTATTTTTCTTAATGACCCAATGACCTGTGAGCTGCACTGTGGCATTTTCTATTCAATCACCTACTACTAACCAAAAACCTCTGGAAGAAGAAAATGAAGAAGAAAGAAGAAGGAAAAGAGACAACATCTAAAATCCTCTATCTTGTCTTCTATTTTCTGAACTAGTTTAAACTCTAGACGAACTTTTTTACTCAGTGACTTAAGGAAAATCTTTAATCTACACACCCACACTTTTAACTTTACTATCTAACTTTAACAGTTGTTTTCATGTAACACCATGAAAACATGCCCATAAATTTCATGTTATATGAAATTCAGTGATCTCACAGTCAGGTATCAGAGACAAGGGCACACAGTCTGTGTCTCAGACTCTAACATGAATTTTATCCCCTGCATTGGGGATCACATACAGACACCCAAAGAGGAAGAACATCATCACCAGCTGCTCCTGAGGCCCAGGACAACAGAACACTACTGTGAGAAGCTGCTGCTCAGAATTCAGGACTCCATGCCAAAAGCTTTAACTCTCTGAACTCTTTGCCTTTGAGACTGATGCTTTTATACAGTAAATACCTTTCTAGCAACCACCAGCTGCTCACATCTCCTAGAGACCTGGAAAACCCCTGGAATCCCCACTGAAGCATCAGTCCTGTGTCCTGTATCCATTGTGCCAGCAGTGCCCTGGGTCACACTGAGCTGCTTCGCTCACCTCCCCCCTGACATCACTTCTGCAGGGCACAAATTCCCAAAGAGCATGGTGAGGAACCTGATCTGAGCCTGCTGATGCCTATCAGTTTCCTCCTAAAATAAATAAATCTGGGAAAGAATCCAGAGGAGTTTAGATCTGAAGGCATGCCTCTTGGGCTCCATATGCAAGAAACCAGTTCATTCTTTTTTTTTTTTAACTTTGTGTGATCAGAATAGATTAAACAGTGCAAAAGCATGATCCTGAGGGTGTTAGGCTGGTCACTAATTTAGGGGACTACCCAAGCAAGGAAGGGTTATTTCACCTAATTAAGACAGAGCACAGTATTTAAAGACAGAGCATTTGCATTAAAATAGACAATTCAGAATTCTAAATACTGTTGAGTCTGAAATTATGATTGTTAATCTCTCCTCACATAACAATGTTCTACTGACAGACATTGTAAATCACTTCCTTTTGCCTGCATTAGATGAACCCATCACTCAAAGTGCTCAATTATAAATCTGAATACCATTTAAAAGGTGAACTTTCTTTAGTTTTACTAAGGGCAGAAGGGCAATGTTGATGGTGTAATACCAATGTTAATGCATTACTTATGAGTGAAATTTAGTCTGTATTCAGTAAATTGCTCATTCCTGTGATCAGGACAGACAGCAATTTGCTCTCCTGGATCTTATTCCCTTTCCTGCAAGTGCATTAGGTGTGTCATAGGCAGCAGGATACCCAGCTGCAAACTGTAGGTAAAGGACACCTTAATCTGTAATTAAAAAACCACAACAAAATAGAGAATTAACTCAAAATATTCATTGCATAGTCATGACAGGTTTACAACCTGCAGGTTTACAAACTGCAATTAAACACAGATATGGGCTCATTAAAATATAAAATACTGCATCGTTAATTTTCATTTTCCTTTGGAAATGAGATAGACACGAGCAAGTACATGAAAACCAGTGTGAATACTCTCTACCCCTCAGCTTCTTTAGGTGCCAGGATTTAATTATCCTTTGTCCCATGCTAATCTGCAGAGATGCTTCCACTTTAGCAGAAACTCCTTTATTGAGATAAAGACCTAAAAATAACCACCTTCAGTGCAGAACTGCAGTTTACCAAAACAAAGTCAAGCACGGTTTTATATTAGTAATTGGTTTGCTGACCAAGTGAATGCCTCCATTTCAGGTCACTTCATCTGCTTAAAAATGGGAAATACTTGGAGTTTACTTCAATTCCAGACCCTGTTGCAAGTGACAGCTGACCTGTACAGACTTAATTAATTTCCAGAGGTGGCCAGAAGGCAACTGAACACCCATGGTTAAAAGTGATCTGGTCTTCATCAAAATTTTGGCCATTCTTTACTGTCTGTCCTTGTCCCCCATTACCAGAGATGATCCAGGAAATGTCACAGGACATGAAAGGCAGCAGCCCCAGCATCCTTTCCTCACAAATTTCTAAGCTCCTGCTTTGCTGCTCCACCTCTGATTATGTTAGTGTGCCATTAAGGAAACCAAAGTGCTGGCTTTGTGGAGAAACACACAGGCAGATGTCTCTGAAGGCACTTGCAGCTCTTCCTAACACGTTCAGAAGCATAAAGGCAACACTTTTCTCTTAGCTCCAAGTTGTTGTGCACGTGCACAGCAATTCCAGCACTCTCAGCAGGCTTAGAAGCTCCTAGGAGCAGTCTCCAACCTGCTCTCCCTATCAGACACCCAGAATTTGAAGAAGACTTCTGAAGTCACCTAAATGTGCCCTGAATTTCAGCAAGGAAGAAGAGGAAACATGTGCAGAGCCACCTGAGGCTTGTTTGTTTGTCCTTGCTTCACCTCCACAGCTCGGCCCCTCTCTGCTGCTCCGTGATCCTCTGCCCATCTCGCTTCCAGAGCCACCTGTCCAGCTGCACCACCTGCTCAAGGAGCACACCAGAAGCCACAGGACACCTCTCCTGAAGGTCTCTCACACCATCCCCAGCTCCAGCTCACAGCTGCCCCTCAATTTCTCGCTTGACGTTACCTCAACCTGCACCCAGCCACCAGCTTTCCGTCCGTGGATGGAACTCTGAAGATGACCTTCACAAAATGTGCTTCTGTGGTTTTAGTCCACTATTTATTTGCTTTGACAAACTGACAGAGAGACTGGTTTTCTAGCAAAAGCTCTTAGAACTTAAAATAGTGATATTCACATGCAAGGTCATTCATTTACCTTCCAGGGAAAGCATCCCAGCTTGCTAATAATAATGGGATCAATTAAATTCCTCTGTGTCTTGTGGGAGCCCCACTATTGTTAGTAATGGTGGGTTTAGAACTTAGGGAGGGCCTGGGTGTAAATCACATAACCACGGCAATAGTCCTAGAAAATCTATTTTATGGGCCATCAACCTGTCCTGGTGTAGAGCAGGACCAATTTATCTACCAGAAAGCTTAGAGTATGATAAATGAAAGAAACATATATAATTCAGACAGACAAAAGTACCCAAACAAACTTGCATTAAAATATTTCACATGAAAAGGTGAAGGTAGTGGGGGGAGAATAAAATTCAATTTTAAGGTCTTCACAAAGGCTTGGAGCTCCCAGTCTCCTCAGATTATAGCACAGTATTTCTGAGACAATCAACCACTAAGGAAGTAATAATTTTTTAATTTGGGGGGGGGGGGGGGGGGGGGGAAGTTCATTAATAGATCTATTTTACAGTAGTGCATATCAAGCTGTGTGTTGATTCTGAGCTGGTATCCCAGAGTCAGCTGGTGCACAAAGAGGTTATGGAGATAACTCCAAAAAGGCTCAGGGACACTCAAAAGCTGTCTGCACACAGTCCTGAGCATCCAGCTCTGGTGACCCTCCCTGAGCCAGGCTGCTGGACCTCCAGATGTCCTTTCCAACCTGAGAATTCTGTGAATTCTGTGAACTTCTGTGAGCTGGAAGAAGGACAAGGTTCTGGAACCAGGCACAGCTCCAGCCAGCTGAGCTGGCAGTCACAGGGACTGGTGCTGGCTTTAGTTACATTTGGTAAAAATCAGAGTTACAACGCTGCTTTAGATGAAGCTCATTTGAATTCGCAGTGTAGGTGACAAAGCTCAGTAATTGGCCCCTTTTTCCCTGAGAAATATGATCTCTATTTGAATAACAGCTATCTTCACTAAAATAGTCTTTTCATGTAATCACAGTCTTTTTTGTGACTATTTAGCATTCCTCTGGAAGTTAACTGTGGAGCTAAATGACTGCAAACTGTGTGTGCAGAGCAGCCTTTTCTTTGATTGTTACAAAACGCAATCCCAAAATGTTTACTGGAGAAACACGGGACTTCACACGACAGCTAAAAGCAAAATACTGGAGAAATGAGGTTCCAGAGGGTAGGTGAGGAGGGTGTGTGAGAGGCTGGGTGTGAGCCAAAGGGACTCGAGCAGGGTTAAGTGCAGATGGAGGAGATGCAGGGATGGCAAGCGAAGCAGAAAGGGAAGAAGTGGGCTGGAGAGGAAAGAGTCCAAAGAAACAATAGCAAGGGGACAAACATTGGAGAGGACAAATAACAAAAATGGGATGGCATTTTATTCTTGAAAAAATACAGATCTCAGACAATTGCAACTATTTGCTGGTAATTTCAAATGGTTGTTGGTTGTTGAATTTTCCTTGACTCACTGCCCCTGCCTCTTTTTTCTTTCCTTTCTCTCATTTCTTTAGAGAGGGTGGAAAGCTTAGGACTGAAGTGCTCCTTCTGGAGAATAGAAGTATTTTCTGGGAAGCTTCTTAGGCTTCTCTATCACAACAAAAACCATAAGAATAATGTTTGTCAGCCAATGCAAATTATTATTTTGCTTTTAAGATCTTCTGAATACCCAACCTCTACAGTAGTTTTTGAGCAGGATTAATAAATAAAACATCCACATGCTTCCCATTAAAAAAATCATCTAGTATTTAAGTTCAGGATGGAACAAGGAAATTGTCAAGTCCTGCAGAAACTGCTTCTGGTCTCTCAGCAAGGCTTGCTGAAGGGGCAAAGGAACAAACAACCTTCTATGCCAGTGCCTTGCTGTTTCCATAGTCCTCATGCTATAGGTTACCAAAATCTGGCCCTTTCTGCATAAAACAGCATTCACAGAGACTCCTCCACTACTGTCACAAAACTGGGTTTTATTATTTTAAATAAAACCCCATATTTGCTTAATCCCTCACAGTCAGAGTAGCAACATTTAAATTTATGAATTAGTATTGGTCAGGGGACACAGACATTCAAAGTGTGTCTTTATCCTGCCTCTCAAAGAAAATGATTTATAGATTGATCTGACTGGTTGCTTTGACACAGTTGCTTTAACCATAACATCTTTCTGTTCCTCTAGTAGCTGAGATTTAGCATTTCAGGCTGTGTACATATGTTGGATAAGAACATAATCCTCAGCTCTGGGCATGGGAGCTCATGGTAAGAGGATGGCTCTGCATACAAATTGAGAGCACTGAGATGCAGAAACAGAAAAATACACTAAAACCTAATATGCATATTATGAAGGCCTTCTGGCATCAGAAGAAATCATCAGTTATTTAGCTTGACATCTTTAGAAACAGAGGGACAAGGGAGAAAAAAAAAAAAAAGGAGAGAAAGAGAGAAAAAAAAAGCTATGACCTTTAGTCCAACACTCCAAGTAAAGGCTTTGGATAAACACACACACGGAAAGAATACGCCAATGTGCAGAGAGGAAAAGAGACAAACGTGACTAGACCGTTTCTGCAGGGAAAAATCACAGCCACACTGAAAAAAAAAATCCCATTTCACAGCCACTTCTGACAGCACAGAGATGGATTTATCAGGGGGCAAGAGGGGACACTCCTCTTCCCCTCTATTAGCCTTCTTAACACAGCACGTGCAGGATGCAGGCACATCTCTGCAGTCCATCTGCCTCCTCTCCCCACATGGGCTGGGGCTCATCTCCTTGTGAAAAAACACATTCCATCATCACTGCAAAAAATTCACACTGGGCACCCAGCAATTCCCAGCCATCCCTCCCACAGTACTCAAGGGTGTAGTGTTCTACAAAACCAGAAAGGATCAACCCCAGGCATCTTCTGGCACCTCTAAATTTTGTTCTTTAAACTTGCAAAAGACCAGGAAAAAAAAGCCCAGCACGCTGTGGAAAAGCAGAAGTGTGCATGAAGCTCCAGTATCCCCATGACACACAACTGTCAGGAAACTCCTGTGTTGATAATCTATAAGCCTTCCAAATTATTAATACCAACTGAAATCATGCATTTCAATGGTGCTGCAGCAGAGCTTTTCCAGCCTGGAGCCCTTTCCCAGGTGCCCTGAGCTCTGCTGGGCACAGTCTCCTCCTTCACACCCTCCCTGTGCAGGGTAGGCTCAGAATAGCTAAGCCTGGCTTGAAAAAAGAGCTGGGATTAGAAGACCAAACTTTTTGAAACCACGGTCTGAGCACAACTGATGTGCCCTAGGCCTTGCATGACATCCCAAAATCCCATCTGTCCATTTCTTTCCTGTTAAATATAAAGTAGTCCAGAGGTTTTCTTTTTCCTTTTTCTCTGTAAACTCACCTGCTTCTGTGTAAACTCTGCTCTCCAAGATATCCTCACACTCTCTGCTGACACCTTTTAGTTCACAAATGGTAAACACATTCTGCAGAATACTCTTTCCAAAATAAATTAAAATCGGCCTTGTAGGGTCTCCAGGGGAAAAGCATCACTTTGTTGCTCTAACAGATGAAATTATGAGATTTTTTTTTTTAATGGTTTTATAGAACTGTAAGATAGGATTTTGTGTTTTTCACTGGAAGATCTGACTTTATAAAATACAAGAATAAGTATTTTTTAGATTTTTTGGATATTGCTTCCAAATGAGGATTCAGGAAAGACAATTGGAAGATAAAAGGGCCATAGGACAACCACCATCTTAGGGACTTTTTAAACTTGGGGAAGTTTTTTATTCAGGTTTTTTTGGGGTGGGAAAGGGAGAAGAGGGAAATTTGGGTTTTTATCTGTATCTTGTAGTTAAAAACTAGAACTCTGTATTCTAGCATGGGCAAGTAAACATTTAAAAATATGAGCTAACATAACTTCAAGGCAAAAATCTGTGTAGAAAAAAAAATAAAAAATCCTGAACTCATCCTCCCCTCCAACATTATAAATCATTAGGAATAAAATCCTGGTATGCAATGTAGAGTGAGGCAACAGAAGCTGTAATCACAGCCCAAACTCTTCCTTTGGAGCTCATTAAGTGTATTGAGTCCCTGTAATCCTCTATTGATTTTAGGAGCTGTGCTTCAGTTATCGATACAAAAAGTAAAAGAGAAATTTTCAGAAAAGATTCCACATATTCCCTTGAGGCATGTATTTCACCACCTTGATTTATACAAATTTTGGTAGCTGGGTGCAGTGATGACAGATTCCTCTGCACCAGCACTAAGCCTGCCAGAACAGAGGCCAGTCCTACCCAATTTAATTCATCTTGCTCCCAAATATCCCCTTGGTGAGGTTTTAATGGTTTCCTGCATGCCTAACACCTAAGCTTGTAAAATACATGAAGTCATAGTTCTCCTCCCAGAAGTGTAACTCAGAAGAGGAGGGGAAAAATAGAAAGAGGGGAAAAAAAATTAAAAATAAGAGAGAGAAAAAAGGGAAAAAAAGAAATAAAAAAAACCTCCTTGAGAATTCTGAATCTGAGAAGTGAATGTGCAGGGATGGCAGATACCTGCCTGACTCTGCAGAAAGCTTAAGTGATAATTAAGGTACATGCTAACACTGGCAGCTCTAAGAATTTTATCCTTGATATAATATTTAAAGCTCAGGCTTCAAGGCACTGATAAATGCAAGAAAACAAGCAGAGTTCAGCATAAAGCTGAACCCAGAGTTTGAAACTCTACAAAGAAAGATAGCCCAAATTATTTTAAAATGAATTTGCAGAACAACAGAACAGTCAGGTTCATAAAAATTTCATAGTTTTTTGTGTCCCAATTCGTGATCTTTAAAAGGACTTAATTGGCTGTCATTCCTCTCCTGCAGGCTCCTATGAAGCTGTGGAATCTCCATCCTCACAAATGCTCAGAACTCATCTGGACACAGCCCTGAGCCCCTGACCTACTTGGCCTCCCTCTGAGCAGAGGCTCAGACCAGATGCTCTCCAGACTTCCCCTCCATCCTGAATTCCTCTGCAGCCCTGAAGGGTTCCACGTGTCCCTGACCCTGTGAGATGCACACAGCCTCTCCTCCACGCCACATTCTTTACCCTTCTGATGACAATCCTGAAGCCCCTGCTCCTTCAACACCCCCACTGCAACCTCTGGCCTCCCTCTCTCCCCTGGTGCTGCAGCTGCCCTCTGCACCCCTCCAGCTGTGCAATGGGGTGAGAAATACCAGCCTTGCTGTCAGCTTAAAGCCAGCTGGAAGGATAAACAACTAGATACCTGTGATAGTCCAGTAGCTCTCATTTAATCACATAACCAGCACTCGTAATGGAAATAAATCCCTCCCTCCAGGGAGGGGAGAAAGGAAGAAAAATGTTTCAGATAAAAATGGAAAAGTTCTCATCAGTAGATGATTTTTACTCACAATATATATTGACAACCAGCAGCTGATCCCATACAGTCGTTACAAGATATCATTACTAAAAGCCAGTCTCCAAACAGGTCACATCTTTAATAAAGATTAGCTACCAAATGCAGAAGGGATGCAAAAATAACCTTGTACATAACTGGAACAGACAAAGCTGGCTAGATACGCTCTGGCACGTTCCAAAATGCTTCTGTCTCTTTTCCATTTTATCTCCTAGCCTCATAATGTCCACAAACCTGTTTTATTTGTGCTTGAAATAATGTCACCTGCAACCATTCTGGTCACAGTGGTCCAGGGGAAGGCACTGTGGCTCTGCTCCAAGCTGAACACACCTACAAGACACATTCCAGAATTTGTTTCCTCCACCTGGACACTCACTGTTCTCCTGACATGGGCTGTGCATCACCCTGTGCAGAAATGCCTGCCAGGAAAAGCTGCTGTCTGATAGTTTGGCTGTGACTCAATGCACAGAGTTTGGTGCTCACACATCAACTTTTCTCATCCCAACCCGTATTTCTTTTTTCTGATTCTCCTCCCCACCCCACCATCAGGGTGGCAGTGGCTGCACAGAATTTAGTTGCCAAAATACTTTGCAAAAACGATCCTGCAAAGTTCAGTTCATTATATTTTTTAAAAAAACCACCAAAACCTAAATATTATTTTTAAAGAATATTTACAATACAATAAATAATGGTGTAGATCCCATCTGAAGCTGTTGTGAAGTACTATAGTTAAAGTTAAAACTCTTTATTTACTGTTATTGTCAATGCCTTTTGACAATGCAGCCCTCTAATCCCTAAGTTTTAAACAGAAATATGTCCATGCAGAAACAGACAGTGCTTAGTTGATCTCTACAATTACTCTGCACGTACATCTAAGAACACATCCACTTTTCTTCATGGAAAGAATTCAAAGGATTTGATTTCACCATGAGTTCCTCCAAGCAGGAGCAGCTCTCCCACTGAATATATAACTTGGAATCACTGGCTGTGCATTTGTCTATTAGAAAAGAATTATTCTAGATACTCATCTTAAATCAACTCTCAAATTTTGGTTCATTTCTGCATTTCAAATAAGTATATTTTGAACTGTTATTTCCATCTGTATTATCACACCTATGGCAGTCTGCTGGTATCTAGTTAGCTGCAAAGGTGTAAGTGGAAGGGTCTAGGAAATAATGGATGTGCTCCCATTGCACCTGAGCTGAGCAGGATGAGAGTTTATGTTCTGAAATTCAAAAGCCTCAGATGGTCACTGGGTTTTGGTATCATGATTAAAGAAGCAGGGACCAGCCAGATTTTTCAGATCCAGATACAAATCTCTGATACTGATGCTGATGCAGAATTTGTTTTCCATCTATCCATGTATCTGTGTTAATGCTGCAATGCCAGCAACAGGGGCTGTAGGCTGAAATGTCCTTAAATCTGAACTCTTCCTTGAGTGGCTCTGAAACAAACAGAGGAAGAGAAAGAAGAGATTGATGGCTCATCATTCTGGAGAAAAGCCTCCAGAGCAGAAGCACTCCAGTTAGTTCCTACACTGGCCTCAGGTGTGGATTACAGCACCCCAACTCTTGCCAATACAGCTACCCCCTAAACAAGAACGCTGCTCCAGATTTATCTGATGGGGAGCTTCTTCAAGCTATCAGATTCTAAAAATCAAACCCATCCTGAATCATGATTCTTGAAGAGTTAAGATTTTAGCTAAGAGCTAGAGGCAATTTATAATGATCAAGATGTAAATCAGATAAGCAAATAGTAGGTTAATGATTATTAGATGCTTCAGCCAGAGCTAATTGTTCTATTGTTTGCTATTATGAGCTTGTTTATAAAGGAAAGTGGAGTGAACCATTTTAAGAGCAGATTTAAACCAGTGAGAACAATGGCCAGCACCTGGGCTCTGCACCAATCCATCACCAAGCAGGGGATCGTGCCAGAGGGCCACAGAGACCTGATGAAGACTTCCCTGACTTCATCCTTTGAGACCACTGACTCGAATCTAGAGGATTGCATGCACATGAAGGACTAATGAGGCTTCATTTTAATACTAAATGAGGATGGGAGGGGCTGGGGTTATGCATATGTATTGTATGTGAGATTTTGGGAAATAAATAGAGGGAAGAGAATGTTGTTCGAGGCAGTCACACCTTTTGGAGCCAACTATGGTGCTGCCCACCGGTGAATAAACATCAACTTTAATTAATTAGAGGGTTTTTGTCTGTGATCATATCGGTTTTTAATGATTCAACCCCGTGGCCTCCAGCTTGTGCTGCTGGCACTGCAGTGAGCCCAAGGCCACCACCCCATCACAGCTGGCTGCATGTCAGACCCCACAGCCTCCCCCGGCTGAGGCTGCAGCTCTGCCCACTGCAGCTTGCTCCAAAGCCCATTTAAAGCAACATAAAAACATCCTTTGACTTCACTTGGACTTTGGAGCCGTTCCCAGAAGCACAGAAGACTCTCTGATAGCTCCCAAGAATTAGAGGAAACCCGTCAGTTCTGGTGCCAGCTAACAGACATTGATGCTGCACATAAACAACAGGTGAGACAGCAAAGTTACTGTCCCCTATTCCCAGAGTGCCTCAATTTCAGTGAAATGCTGGTGACATCATATGGTGCTGCCATTCTGTGGCTTTCACAATTTCCCCTAATGCTGCTGCAGGAAACCTGATGGGGCTTCAAAGCCCATGCAGTCCTGAGTAAGTTTCCAAAAGGTTTGAAAATAAAAAAGCCTTTTTGGTTTAACACTTTAATATTTTGCAATGCATCTGAGAAGTAATTTTATACCAGACATCATTTTGAAACACACTTAGATATTCATGATGTATTCATTTCTCTTTCAGCAAACATTATAATTTTTCTTGTATTTAATAACTGCTAGTTAATTATGTAAAATCCCATCCCATCTGCTTATTCCTTCCCACAGTGATATTAGAGGGCTTCATTCTACAGTCATTATTCACAGAAGGAGAGGCATTGATTTAATGGACTTCCCTGAAAAGGGATTACAGTATAGGATCCTCTGATATTGATTTTGTGACATCATCATCTTTTCCTCAGAAGCAGACACTGATGACACAAGAAAATACCAGTACAAGATTAGGCAGGTAAGTTAGAGAAAGAAAATTATTAAATAAAACCCCAAAACACCTAATTTACAGTAAGTTGACTACAATAAAATATTAGCCATGTTCTCTGTTTCAAATACAAGTTCTCTTTGACAAAGGAAACTATCTGAATGATGTTTCTCTCTTTCATCTCGTGCCCTGCTTACAGTCACTTCCATGAAACTATTGTTAGCTGAAGCATTTTTTTGTAGGTCAATGGGTTCTCTTTGAAGGGATTAAAGTTACATTGATTATTAATTATTTTTGATGTTTTAAACCGATGTAAAAGTCCAGAAGCTCTGAAGAACAACATCCTGTAGAAATCAATACCGAATTTAAAAAAATCAAAAAAGTAACAAACAACAATAACAACAAAAACCCCTCTGCTCAGCTCCTGGGGGAAACAATTGTGACTTCTCTTTGGGAGGTATAGCAGCCCTTGGAGAATACCAGCAACTGGCATGTATGATAATAATTTCTAAGTTATCTAGAGCATCTTTATTTTGATGTGTCTATCTTCCAGACTGCAGGCAGAGTCTGCAGGTATTTTGCATACAGAACAAAGCTAAGCACAGCAGTGCTAAGCAAATAATAAATAAATTCATTCCATTGCTCTTGGAAAATGTTCATTTTTTTCCTAAAATCTGCCTTGGAGTACTTTAGGAAAACACTAATTAGCATTCTTTCCATGTGTTTAGTTTTTCCCCCCCCAGTTCTCTCTACTGTTCTTCACCACATTTAATAGATGTTGGGGTTTTGGGTGTGTGTGGGTTTTTCCAGTGCTTTGTTTCCCTTGCTCAAATTTAACATTTCTTTGCTGTTTGTAAGTGGAACGAAACCATTCCTTCTCATTTAATAGATCAATGAGGAGTGAAGATTTCCCACGATCAAATGACTTCCATATGAACAAATAGGAAATGATCCAGAATAGCTGCAGTGCAGATAAAAGACAAATAAAGCAAATTACACAAAGGGAATGAGACAATTGGGACTTTCTGCCTGCTCTGGGGGCTTCTCTCAGCACTGAACAACAGCCCCTCCATGGCTGATTCTAGGGGATGTGACAAGGAAATTATTGAAAGCCCTTAAACTTGAAGGAGTTGCTGATCAGACTGACAAATTACTGACTGGGACCTACCCTCTCTTACCCCAAAGACTTGGCTTTCATGTGATATAGCTGGAAATCAACACAACTAACCTGCAGGTTTGTGGCACACAAAGGAGCTACAGCTGTTCAAACCCTTCTGAGAAGAAAAGAAGGGCCTTGTCTCAACAACAGAGCAAAGTGCTGAGGCCAAATCATTTCCAAATCATAACTGTGTAGACTGACAGGCAACCTCATCTGTTTTTACAGAGAACTTAGAAAGGAATTTAGGATTTTTATCCCCCAAGAGGTTCTTATCTACCTAACAGCTACCTCATGTTAAATCTCTGGGCTGACATTGAATAATAGCTCAGAGTTGTTTACTTCAGTTATCTCCATTCAGCTCCTCTGAGTGTGCTCAGAGCTTGTGCTTAAATACCATGCTCACATTTTACCATCCCAAATATTATGTTTTCTGTTCAAATATCCCACTTACTCTCTTCTCATCTCCATTGCTACCACCTCAAGGCCAACACACTTAAAATTTCAGCTCTCTTCCCTGTTACTGTCAGCTGCATCATCAAATTTCTCATCACTCACACTTACTGTAAAGCATTTCTTTACTTTGAAATACCTGCATTCAACAAGAAGGGAAACTGCAGAGCTTGCCACGCTCATTCCAGCACAGCCCTGATACAATGTGCTATCTTTATGGCAAGCCAGATCCGATGCATGTAATTTTATTTCTGGAACTCCCTCCAGCAGCCACCATAAATTCCCAGCACAAGAACAACGAGGGGGTTCCAGAAATGGAATGCATCACGTTTGGCTGGCTGGAAAGATGGCAAACTCCTTCCTTAGGAGCTGCTCCCTTCACTGGCTGCCATTCATTTGAGATTGCAGAGTGCTATGAAAAGCAAGGTAACCTTTCTGTTTCGAGTATTTCCCATTCTCTATTCATCTGTTATACTCCATATGTGGCAGCTAGCATATGTTGCCACATTTGTCTCAAAGATTTTCCCCTTTTCAACTCTACATCAATAGAAATTT
This sequence comes from Parus major, assembly GCF_001522545.3. Taxonomy (NCBI): domain Eukaryota; kingdom Metazoa; phylum Chordata; class Aves; order Passeriformes; family Paridae; genus Parus; species Parus major. The sequence continues at coordinate 67,145,285 of NC_031773.1, forward strand.
AATAAGAAAGAAAAAAAAAAAAAAAGAAGTTACAACTTTCATGTGGCAAACATTTAATAAATCAGTCTCTTAATTTTTATTAGTGCACTTGTAGGTACTCGAGTCTGTGTAAAGATTTTAATTTCAGAATATTCTTAATATTTATCAAAGTTTTCTTTTTTTTCTTCATATTGCAACCAATTCAGTTTTGTCTCAAGAACAGAATCTTTAAAACTCCAAGTAACAAACATGGAATCACTAATTTAGTAGAAGATGAATGCTCAGGATGACAATGCATACTTCTCCAATGAAAAAGGCTGATAAATTTAAAGAACACTTAGAATCAAAGTTAGCTATGAGCCTTTTAAGTTCTTTAGCAAATAGACCTGTCTTCAGAGGTTTATTTTTTGACATTTATTGTCTTGACTCATATGCCTAAGCAAAAAAAAAGCTCCCTTCCCCGTAGCTGAGACTGTCTGGTAAAATAAGTCTCAAGAAGGATTTATACAAGACTCTGTTCAGTTTGGCATTCATTCTGAAGCTCTGTAAGGTCATTTCATGATCTGCCTGGATTGCTCTGTGTGGTGACAGCAGAAATGCAGAGATTTAGAGGGATTCTCGAGTTCAGCCAGCCCTGCCCAAGAGCCCTGTAATGAATTGCCAGAGGATCACCCCAGGTAAGAGTACTCAGCACAGCCCATCTCAGCCTGGATGAGGGATCACCCCTGAGTGCAGCCTCTGCCCGAGGTGATACCACCTAGAAATTGCCTTACTGACCCTGCACAATTTGAGTCTGGGGCTCGTAGCTCCTGCAGGCATGAAAGATCTTTTTTCAATGGTCCACTGTCATTTCATCACAAGGAAATCTGCCAAAGGGTAATGGGAGACTCTTATTTCACTGGCAGAGAGGGGTTTGCAAGTGCCTACTGCAGTTCTGTAAACATGACTTGGCACGAGCATCCTCTTCTTTGGCTTTGCCCTCCAGGATCACCCTGATCTAGATATTAACCATGAAAATGAAGAAATGAGAGCGAGAGAGCGTGACTTGTGGAAATTTTGAGCCAAGGATGACTATTTGTAATTAAGTTTTTTAAAAAGAAAAGTCTTTGCTTTTCCTTGGAGGATGCTTTTCTCTCCCACACAGGCTGGACAGTCCCAGAGCAGTGGTAGGAAGAAAATACTTTTACCTCTGGGCCTGTCCCATCATGAGGAACCCTTACATTTGTTTTGCACACAAAAACAAGCTGGCAAGGTAAATTTGGGTCTTTCTTTATTTTGAAACTAGCAGAACATGACCATGAGGAAAGAAAATAAAACTTGTCTCAATAAGAGCTTACCCTAATGGTAAGGCTTTTGTTTTAGATTATTAACTGAAAACGTAGATATTCTTGAAAATTACACCAGTAGAAACATTTCTTTTGTTGGGTAAGGTTGAGTAAAGTCTTACAAAACTTCAGTCTCTTTGAATGTCTTGGTCCATGTAAACCTGAATTGAGACTTCACTATGACACCAAACTATAAAAACTGATGTGGTATTGGACAAGATTCTACCCTGCTAGGCACAAAAAAGTTGTCCTTGCTAAGGGAAAGTAAGAGGGTGCAGCTGATTTAAATGAAGAGCATATATAAGACTGATTAACAATGACCTGGAAATAAGAGATGCATTATTTTACTCATAGAAATTTTTCCAGAAGAGTGTCATCGCTCCTATTTAGCCCAGACATGGAAGCACTGTGACAACCAGTTTTCTCATTATTTTCCTACTGAGAGCCTTGCTCAGACCATCTTAGAGGTGTAACAGACTGCAAACAACGTCCCAGCATGAGGTTTGTCTTGTTCAAGATGCTTTTGTCTTCTAATTAAGCTTTACCTTCTTCCCCAGAAACAACATAACAAAGCAACCTTAAACCTCCCAGGTGCAAGCTACCAACAGCCTGGGACATCTGACACATCAGGGACATCATCCAGAGCAGAATTTCAGCTGGCCAAAGCTCAGTGGAGTCATGACTAAGGGAAGGTTGCTGGCTTGCAGTGAGAAAAGATGGGAAACATAACGTCAGTCACAGGAATGAGGGAATGTGTCTACTTTTCATTCTTATTTATTTAGCTGAAGTACAGCTTTTCCTTTGGGCTGTGCTCAGCCCTGCCTTTGCCACACCAAAATGAGATGATTAGAGAGCAAGGTGCTGTGAAGACTCTGCCTTCCAGCCATTCTGACTGAAACAACCTAACAGAGAATGCAGACCCACTGCAAAATGGCAATATTTAAAGAGATTCCTACAGCAGCATGGTTGGAGTTTTCTCTGAAGGAAAACACACGGCCCTGCTCCTCTCACAAGTACTGTGAATCCACCCTGGGGTCTGAGCTCGCACACGATGCCTCACTTCTGCTAATTTCTAAATTAGCCATCACATTAAAAAAAAAAAAACAAACTAAAAACCTGCTGAAGAAGGAGAATGGTAAAGATTCGAGATCACATTGCTGGATTTCCAAAAGCAATACTATGCTCCTACCCTGGAGCAGAGACAGCATTCACATCACCCTGTGAAAGAAGGAACTAAACCTTACTAGCCCATGGGCAACCGTGTCAGGCATGAGATGCAGTGGGCAACACCCCTGCTTGATGTCCTCTTGTCACTGACCCTCCCAGCAGCCTCAGAGAGCATCAGGACTTGGAATAAGTTGGCACCATGAAATAATGACAATTGGAAGACAAGAGAAGAAAAAATGTGCTTTGAGCAGCTTCATCACTTTGCAAAGTCTGCTGATGATTTTACAAATTGCCAGATGGGCATCGAGGCCACATCAAGCAGATTCAGCTTAGCAAAGTGACATTTGGGCTGCTAACACTGAAACAGAAAGCACACAGACATCAGTTTTGCCTGTCTTCAGATTCATCAGTTCAATGCCACTGCTTTTTCAATGAGATTAACTTGCAGGTGAAGCACCAATTTAGTAAATCGAGTCTGGTTAATCTTAGTATTGCTGCAACAAGTTGGTAGAACCCAAAAGAGCTAAACTGGGGAAATGCCTTGTTTTGAAATGAGTTCTTCTCAGTGATTTGTCGCTGGAAAAAATTGCACAGATCTGGGAGAATCTTCAGTGAATTTCAGGCTCAGGAAAATGGTCCTATAGCAATGATGTGAAACAAGCATTGTTCTTGCTTCCCCAACTTCTCTCCTGTAAGCAGACTTACTTTGACTGTCTCCTGAAGTCTCATTTCTTTTATTGTAGTGTCCAATAACAATGAAGAGATAATTAATTACAGTGGGTTTGCTATCCAACCAAAGTCGTAATCCAGTCACACAGGGAGATATTGATGCACCTCCATCTGAAGCTGCAGCTTTACCTTCTCTTACATGACAAAATTCTGCTAATGCTCATCAGCTTTCTTTGTCCTCCCAGACCTGAGTTTATTCAGCTGAGAAGTGATGGTTATTTTCCAACAGAACGAAAACCTGGGCCCTTGGATACCTTCAAACCTTACCTGATTACTTGAGATTTATTTTTCATTTAATACAGATTTAAACTACCTATTTTCTGTCTTATTTTACCAGTGCAATGCTAATAAAAAACCAAAATACAGCACATAAACACCTTAACTTTTTTTTTTTTTCTTTTTTTATTTAAAGCCAGGACACAGAGCCAGCACATTCTCTGGTTGTGGGATAAAACAGCTACTTAAAACTGTGTGCACTTCTATGTTTGTGAAAAAACTAGAAACTACATCTTTCTACTGGGCCATAATCAGTAATCCACAGACTTACTGTCTTAATTTTTTTTTTTAAAAACTACCACATTCCACAGAAAACAAATTTGTCTGTATATTAACATTTTATCTTGCATAAATGTATGTTTCAGCAGTTATGAAAATGAGACAGCTGACAGTTGACTACTACATGTGAACAGATGCTGTGAAAGCTTCCCTTTAAATAGTTCTGTCAATGCAATGTCAATTTTAGAAGCGACACCACTGCTGTTCTAGGACATGATCCTGCAAACTCTTATTCACACAGGGAGTCCTGATGATTTCCATAGAACATTTACATTTATAAGGCTCTGAAAGGTCAGGTCATTAGCTGCAGAGCTCTGCTTAAGAGTGACTGACAAATATACAACAAAGTTTTTAGTAGTGCTGAGCTCTGTTCTTTAGGGCAATGACATTTGCAGCCAGCTGTATTCACCTGGGCAGTACATACATTTTCTTCTAGAAGTTACACGAAGCATATTAAATTCAGTTAAGAAACCATTAAATGAGCTGAAGTGTAGAGATAATAATAAAAAAAAATAAATTAAAGAATGTCATGTGAAACCAAGCTTGCGGTACGAGGCAGAACTTTGAAAAAATCAATCTGCCGAGAAGCCTGGCTGAGATTGGAACACAGCACGGCGCCGATCAGGAAAGAACTGTTCATCTGTGCCACGGAAAACCCAACACGATCCAGTCCCTTTGTTAGCGGCATCCTCCCGGCGGCCGCTGGCAGGGGTGAAGGTGCGAGGAGCGCGAAGGCGGCGGTGCTGAAGGACAGCGCAGCGCTCCCCGAAGCGCTCCTCGCCCCTGTGCCGGCCCCGCCGCCCCTCACAGCGGGGGCAGAGGGCGGCGGGCAGCGCTCCCGGGGGCCGCCACCACTTTCGGGCCGATGTGCGAGGGGCCGCTCCCCTCAGCACAAAGCGGGGCCGGCGGCGGCGGGGCTGGGCCCGCCGGGCGGGCACACAAAGGCGGCGCGGAGGACGCTCGGGAGGGAGCCCGCAGCCCTCCCGTTCCCCGGCACTTACCTTCAGCAACACAAAGAGCCAGAGCAGACAGGAGCGGGCCCCCGGGGCCCCCCGCCGGCGGCGGGCGGGCATCGGGGAGGACGGCGGCCTGCGGGGGCGGCCGGGCAGGGGGGGCCGCTGCTCCTCTGCCCCCGGGACCCCCGGCTCTGCCCCCCGCCTCCCTCCGCTCGGCTCCGAGCCGTGCCCGGCAATGGCGAATTGCGGCGGCATCAGGCGGCCGGCGGCGGCGCCGACCTCCCCTCCGAGCGGCGCATCCTGCCGCCCCCCGCCCCTTTTATTTGGGGTTTGCGGCGGGGAGGGGAGGAGGAGGAGGAGGTGGAGAAGGAAGAGGAGGCGGCGGCGGGTGGTGTCTCCCCTCCCAGGAGTTTGGGCGATCGCGCCGCTCGCCGGCTCCGGCAGCGCCGGCTCCTGGGGGCGGCCCCCGGCGGAAGGCGAGGGCTGGAGGTGGGAGGTGGGAGCCGGGAGATGGGAGCCGGGAGACGGGAGATGGGAGCCGGGAGATGGGAGCCGGGAGACGGGAGATGGGAGCCGCCCTGGCCCCCCTCACCGCCCTGCCCCCGGCCCCTCTGTGCCCTCAGCGAGGGCTCCCCGCGGGCAGAAGGGCATCCTCCCCTCCGAGCCCTCCCCTAGGGCTTTATTTCCCTGCAGAGCATCCCCGTGGCTGCGCTCGGCAGTCGCGTTAGGCGTGTAGACAGCTCTTCAAGAGTTCGAGGTACACGGCTGAACCTGCAAGGGATGGAGAGCTCGTTCTGTCCCGCAGGGATGCGAGGGCTACACTGAGAAAACCGAGGTCACCTCCGCTCTTGGGTCTTCCCCCTGCATCCCAGCCTGCAGGTTCATCAGGACCGTCTCCAAACACCCCAGCGAGTCTGGCACAAGATGATGTCCCCAGAGAAAAAAACAAACAACAACAAAACCAAACACTTTGAGGAACAAAAACAAAATCCCAAAGTACTTAAGCACCTTCCCCATTCGACCACCACAACAGAAAGTCTTTCCAGACTTCAGAATACTTCAGAATCAGAAGACCTCAGAATCTGGTTTGTCACAGACCACGCTCTCACTCACACCGATATAAATTAGGGTGCATCCTTGGTGACACTATCAGAGCTATAACAAAGATCAATTCAAACAAAATAGGGTTGCAAGTGTAATAAACACTTATGTTCCAGGCGTTAAACTTCAGAGCAACTTTGGATCTAGGTGTAGTGCCATCACTTAGAGTAATGGGCCACCATCTCGCTCTTCCTTAAAGAAATAAAGCAGTGGCTGAAAGTAGATTCTGGGATGGTTTTCAGATTTTCTAAGTCATATGGGCAAGATCAATTCTATCACAGTCTTGTGGGAATGTCCTTTATATCCAGCAATTACAAAGTTGTTTTCTAACAGCACTGCTAAATTGGACAACAAGTAATCTGTGTTTCAGAGCCCTGCCCAGTTTATACATGGCATATTTTTGATTTCCTTATAATTTGGACACTCAGTCAACAAAAGCTTGATTTCAAAGTGGCCAAAGCCAGAGAGGGATGTGCTTATTTTCTACTGAAATGGGCCCTTGAGCAAAGATTTGCCACACTTGATGGGGATTAATCTAGAAAGCCAAGAAGAAATTCAGGCCCCGTGTAGATATTGACACAAAGCTGAAATTTAGAAATCCAAAAGGCAAATGCTATTCATATGTTCATATGTTCATTTATAAGAAGCTGGGGACCTTAGAGACACATTCAATGCTACCAGTGAAGGACAGAGACTTCTCTTGGATGCTCACCACTCTGGTAGCATTTGAAACATTATCTGAAATAGGTATGCAAGGGGTTAACCATTACTAAATTTCCTTCAGTATTCAGGTTTAGAAGGAAGAGAGGTTATCTGAAAGATAAAGATGTGAATTTCTTTAGGAAACTAAAATTTCACCAGTATTTGAGAGCTGTAGATGGAACTTTAGGCTGAGAACCTCTTGTTGATTAAGTAAATTGAACTTAAATAGTCGGTGATTTTTGTCCTTAGGACTGTATTTTTTGCTTCTTTCTTCTCTAGTATTCCACTTATTTACAAACATTTTGACATTAAAATGATGATGGCATAAGCAAGGCTAAAGATCAAAGATAGCTAAAAGGAAAAAAAAAAAAAGTATAAAATTCTAGTAGCATTTTAGCCTCAGGACAGCACTATTGGAATCAAAGAGAGAGAACAATAGCTGAAAAGAAGTGAGAAACATTTCTGCAATGAAACCTTCAATAAAGTATCAAGACAATAAAGTTTTCTGATCTGGCTGTTGAAGCTGAGGAAAATGCAGCCAGGAGAATTCAGGGATTGCATTCTCTTTAAGTTATGGGGGTCTAGCATTACTCAGCTTTTTCAAAAAAGGGTCAGAGCTTTGGAAGATTCCAATTTGTAAATAGAAACTAATCCTTCAGAAAAAAAATACAGAGCAGAGGAAAAAAAAGCAGAGGATCTATGAAAATGGAGTCACCTTTATTTTTTTCTAGAATCTAAACAATAAAAGCAGCCTGTCTACTAATAAACCAGCAAAGTTTTAAGAACAGAGACCATGAGATAACTTTTATCTCTTCATGGGAAAAGAAATAGGGTAATTTGTAAGTGGTCAGTTGGAGAAAGATACTGATGCTCTATAACCCTCTCCATGAGCTCAGGGGGAAAGGAAGTGTTCAGCAGAACACTTCACAAGTTGGAATTTCATTGATTTGGATGAAAAACACAGAAGCATTTGAGAAGAACTTAAAAATCAGAAAAGAAGGGCTCAAATGGGGAACATTTCTTCTGGAGTGAAACACAGCTTTTGCTGAATCAGATATTGGGATTTTGGCGATTTGAACAAATTTATTTTTTTTTTTACCCTCTCTTCTTTACATTCCAGATACCTGAAAAAACCCTTCTTGGCACACTAGAAGCTGAATCATGTTCCCATTTACCAAGACAGCCCTGTACAAGGACTCGGTGAAAGGCCTGACCTTTGAATTTGTGGAGCTCCTGCAATACAGAGCAGCTCTCTGACCAGAGAGTGCTTCTCTCCACATAAAACTTCCCATCACTCCCATAAAACTGGCACTTGTGGATCTCTGCCACCTTCTCCCAGAACGCATCAAAGGGCATTACAGACTATCCTGAGCTGGAAGGGACCCACAAGGATCATCAGCTCCTCCCTTACAGCATGGATTTATGACAAGATCACGTTGCATTACAAGCACCTCTTGTTCCTTTGAGGTCTACTCTGCTTGGGAGACATCCTATTTTTTTCTTGGTCTATGACAAACTCTGGGCTTAAAGCAGCCTTAAAGACTTTGTTTCTCTCTGAATGCAGCTGGCAGGACCCCAGTGAAGCAGAGAACTTAGAGCAGAGGGCCCTGACAGAGAGGTGCACATCGTGTTTTGATACAGGGTCCTGTCTCTACTCACCAGATTTACTATAAAAGCTGGGCAGGAATTATTTTCTGATGTGGAGCATGCAGGAGCACGATAAAGTATTTCAAGGACACAGCCTGAGCAGACAAAAATGGTTTAAAGAAAATCCTTTTGCATTTTGAGGGCACCACCTACAAGGACTCCCCATCAAACAAAAACACAGTTGCAAGAACGTCTCAGGTAGTTCATCAACCCCTTGAGGGTTATGTTAGTTACAGTGCCAGATTTTTACCTTTATTTACTGACCTGATGAATTAAAATACTGGTGTTTGCTTTAATCAACAATTTCATTAATGTTTCATCCTAACTAAACCAGTATAAATTACCATATACCACCCTAGATTAGCAGAGAAAAATAGAAATCAAGATGTTTCATGGTTTCAAATGTTTGTATAAGTGTTCCTGCTGGTAGCTTATGTGGACTTGATTTAAGGTTTATGGTAAATTCTTCCCTTTTTCCTGAAAAGCCCAAAGCAACATTCTGTAAGATCTACCAACTTTGCCTGGCCTGGGGAAAAAAGCTGTAAATTAGCATTTATTCCTAGTTGCACTATAAACCCAGATTTATATGAAGATTTACAGGCTTCAGCAAGTCCGGATAAGCATGGCATGAAAAGAGGTTTATAAAAAACTCCATTTTAAGTAGAAGTCATCCTGGTCCATGAAGTTTTTGAAGCAAAGTTATTTTTCAGTGACAAATGCACTTATGAAAATAAAGTGTGGATCCTTCTTAAATGTATTCTCACCTAAAGTCCTTCCATTTCAATGACAGCAGTGGATAAAACAATAACAAAAACAAGTGCAAAGGGTGGCTAGAATAACGTACATGGGTTGGCACGTACTTGTTCAAGTGCAAATTTATCTTGGATTTCAGTTTGAGAAGGACAGGCCCTGTGACTCCTAAAAGTGTGCCCCCCTAACAAACAAGTTGTCAGGTTTTTTGTGTTTAAATCTGTCTTTTCATAGCAAGAATGATTGACACACTTCAGATGTGCAACCTGATTGACTTCCAGCCGCTTTTTAGTCTTTCAGTGCAGGAGAAGCTGTGAACTATTCTGCAAAAGGTCATTTCCTTTTTTAAAGCAGACAGAAATCTGTCTTTGACATTGAATCTTTTCCTCATAAATAAGCATATGAAAGATTTTTGTCTGATGTTTCTTTCCTTTAGCACTGCAATGGGGTGTGGAGAGGCACTGGGCTGGTTTTTTGTGGCTTGTTTTTTTATTCTGAAGGGAAGGAATAAACATACCCACAAGGCCAATGAGATTATTTAACATTTAAACTTTCCTATATCTGTCCCAGGGTATCTGGATGCTACAGGATGCCTGAGAAACAGATTGAGTTCTGTGAACATAGTTCTATATTAAAAATATTCATATATTTACCTTTTTAGTGAGCTATTAAGTATTTGACCAGCCCTGCCTGTTATCAAAATGTTTCTTTTACTCATAGTTCCCTCTCCAGTCTCAGTGGATATAAGTGGTTGATAAAAATAAATAAATAAAAATATATATTTAAAAAAAAAATAAAAATAAAAAAATAATTTAAAAAATGTAAAAAATAAAAAATAAAAATAAATCACTGTTCTTATTTTGTATTGCATCCCCAGTGCTCCCTTCCAGATGCAATTGCTTCTCCATTTTTGTCTATGATCTAAGCAGGCCAAAGGCACAGTCCCACTGGGGAAAGAGGAAGGTTGGGAATTTCTGATTGTCTTTAGCAACTTCTACAGCCATGTAAGTTGGAAAAACTCTAAAGAAAAAAAAAGTTCTTTTTTTTTCTGCTCAAGATGGGTAGATCTTTCTGGTGGGTAATTCTCAGCAATTCAACTGTACTTTACATTGCAGAACCATCCAGGCTTTTTATTAAAAAAAACCCCCAAAAGATAAAAATAAAATAAAAAAAAAAATATCCAGAAGAAATATTGGGCTCCAGTCAGCCACAGACTTTTAGCACCTTTCACCTCTGAAATATACTGACTTCCTCTGACCCTCAGAGGCCTTATTGATTCACAGAAATCTGAGTCATGGTTACAGGAAACATTTCTCTCCCCAGAAATTTACAGTAGGAGCTGAACTTCTGCACAGATAACATCCTTTTCTTCCTTGGCATCTGTGCTGAATTTTTTTTCTCTCTCTCCATGGTTTGGGGGTACCATATCCCAATAGAAATAAACCAGTGCCTTTTCACTCCCAGCTCCCAAATGGCATCACTAAACACCATTTTTCCTTTAGATATATTTTTATAGTCTCAGAAAACCCCAGCTGATCAATCAGGCAACAAGACCTGACTATAGCAATCATTCACACCGTTTGATTAATTGTGCCAATTACTGGCCACTCAGAGTAAACAATTTCAAAAGCAGCTCTGTGTGGAAAGTGGGCCTGCAGCTACATGAGAATGGGGAAAAAATCACTTGAAATCATAAATGTATTCATTTTTTAAAAAAAAAAATCCCATTTCATTCACTAACAATTTACTTCCTAGGGGGTGAATTTCATTCAAAGGAGAGAGAGAAAAGAGAAGATTCAGCAAATATATTATTGGCACAGTCAGGTATTCTAATCACCATGGAAAGCAGGTTGGCAGGGCTTAAGAGAATTTTACCTATTATATGGAAATAGCAAGAAAATCTGTAGATTTACCAGCTAAGGCAAAAATGTTTGCTATTGAACTTCAATCTTTAGCATTTCAAAATCTCAGGGGTCAAAAAGACTGCTAAACACAAAGAACAGAATGATGCATGATATTTTTTTTTTTCATTTCTCCTTTCCTGTACATTATATGTGGGCTCATTCCAGAGGACTTGAAAGATAGCCAAGAGTAGGAAGGGAAAAAAATCTTTTTGAAATGTAAGTGTTGGAACATCTCTATAAAATTCCCCCTCCGTTTTTACACACCTATTTGCAAGATGTTAATTAAAAATAGCCTGCTTTCCTTTTTCATGATCATCTTTCACAGTCTGCCCAGTTTACATAAATTAGCACACTAATATGTCAAATACATCAATTATGAGCTAACACACTCTCTCACTAATAGGATTTGCATTTTTTACTCCAGCAGACATAGGATGCCTTATTTTTTGGAAAGCAATCTAATATCATCAGGCAGCCAACTGTGTCTTCTAACATGACTTCCACCTCCAGGAATGATCCTTCACAGCCCAGAGAGGAAGAGCTGGGTGTGAAAACATGCCAAGACTGTGGTTTGCTCTGCTTACCCTGATACCTAGGACAATCCCTTCAGTGAGAATCACAGAATTCACAGAATAACTGGGTTGGAAGAGACCTTCAAGATCATCGAGTCCAACCCATGCCCTAACACCCCAATACCTAAAACCTCAACTAAACCATGGCACTGAGTGCCATATACAGTCTTGTTTTTAAACACATCCAGGGATGGTGACTCCACCACCTCCCCAGGCAGACCATTCCAGTACTTTATCACTCTTTCCATGAAGAACTTTTTCCTAACATCCAACCTAAATTTCCCTTGGTGCAGCTTAAGGCTGTGTCCTCTCATTCTGTCAATTGCTGCCTGGTGAAAGGGACCAACCCCACCTGACTGCAGCCACCTCTCAGGGAGTTGTAGAGAGTGATAAGGTCACCCCTGAGTCTCCTTTTCTCCAAGAGAAATGACCCCAGCTCCCTCATTCATTCCTCACAGGGTTTGTGTTCCCAGCTCCTCACCAGCCTCATTGCCTCCTCTGGATGCGCTCAAGCATCTCCACATCCATCCTAAACTGAGGGGCCAGAACTGGACACAGAACTCGAGGTGTGCCCTCACCAGTGCTGAGCACAGGGGAAGAATGACCTCCCTGCTCCTGCTGGCCACACTCTTCCTGATCCAGGCCAGGGGCCATTGGTCTTCTTGGCCACCAGGGCACTCTGCTGGCTCCTGTTCAGCTGCTGTCACCAGCACCCCCAGGTCCCTTTCTGCCTGGGCACTGTCCAGCCACACCATCCCAGCAGAGCTGAGCAAGGCAGCCAGGTGGCTGTGCTGTCAGGGGGAGCTAGCAAAAACTGAGCCCTAAGCTGCTGTCCCCAGTTCCTGTGTCCTAAAGGAAAGCATCTGCTGCCCCAGGTTTACTACAAGGCAGAAAGGATTTTTACAAGTTTCAACTCCCACTGATTCTGAGGAGAACACAAAGTTTGAGCTGATGAAGGCCAACATGTTGTCATCTGCCCTGACCCACGTGGTCCTTACAGTGTGGCATTGAATTCTACTGAAATAGAAATATTGTACTTCAGAGGCTTTCAGTCTCTAAGGTGGGGGTGGTAAAAAAAAAGAAATAAAATCCATCACTGCTAGCAGTCTGCAAAAGAGTGCCCACATTAGCTTAGCCAAGGTTATCAAACCCATGACAAATATGGGGTTCATTTTCCTATGCTTCCAGACAACCCACAAATCTCAAAGTGCCAAATGAACTAAATTGCTATGAAATTAGAGTCATGCAAAACTACATGCAACAATGAAACCCAGAACAATCTTCATTTCCATGGCGTTTTGGTCATAATTAAAAATATTCATAGAGCTTTACAAAGCATGAAATTACCTTGGCATTTCCATATCATAGAGTAGAACCTTGGCATTAGCTCGGGGTGAAACTCTGGAGCCCTGGGAGGCTGCACATCACACATCAAACAGGCATCCACAGAGCTGTTCAAACGCGTGCCCAGCGCCTCGTAAACGGCTGGAGCGGCCCGGACAAGACAGCTCTGACATTCTCTGTCAGCTCAGGAAAGCTGCACAAAGCTGGAGGCAGATCAATAGCACAGAAAACATCAAAATGACATTATGGGGACTTTGAGAGAGGTAATGTGTTCCCACGCATAATAGCTTCAGCTGCAATAATTAGACGTGCAGCGTTGCTCAGGCTGCGCACGGCAGCAGCCCCTCTGAAGCAGGCTGCTGGCTGACATGGCCCAAATACATGCAGAGGGCTAAAAACCAGCAAAACCAAAGGCACCCAACTTCATTAGCTCCCAAACTTTGGGTGTAACCAGAAGCAGCTGATGAAGGGCAGTGTCCATGAGATTTGATGTCCTTTGTCTGTCTGGCGAAGGAAGTGGAAATGGAGCTCACGGTTAGAAATTTGGGAAGTGCTGTGGCTGCTCCCAGACACTGGCTTACTCTGTCAGAGCACCACATTCCTGTAACAAATGTCTCCTCAAGCCTGTGGATAAGTTTATAGGAGAAAACACCCTTTATTCAGCATAAAAGGCTTCAGAACTCGGTCCACTCCTGGTGAATTCCACTTGGAATTCACAGGGCGACACTAAAAATAATTCACATCCATCTCAAGAATACTTCAGCTTTGGGATTCACACCCATTGTCAACCCATCCTGATGTAGCCAGCACAAACCACCCCCACTGTCCCAGTCTCCTTAGACACCTGCCCCAGGAGTTTCACTCAGCTCTGCTTCTACCTGGAGGAGCTTTCTGAACTTGGACAGCTCGAAATGAAGATGGCTCCACTACTCCAGTAATGCACACAAATAGCAGAAAGGCACAGCTTCAGATCACCAGGGCACAAATTTAAGTAGCATTGTTGCAAATGTCTGGCCATGAAAACCCTTGTTAAAAAAGGAAGCAAGCCTTCAGTTTCTGTCCCATCACTGAGTGAAACAACTACGATTGTAGTATCAAGGTGGATTTGAATGCGTTGCCATCAAAGCAATTCCACATGACAGAGATGAGAAATGGGATCCTGTTATATATGGCAACATGCTTTATTACAAAAATCAGACTGTGCTAGGGAAAAAACCAATGCAACATATTGAGGTCAACTGAAATTACTGTGGAAAGGAGGATGAAACTAAAATGACAGACAACACCCAGATGAAAACACAGATTTTCAGGATAATTTTCAGGGCATTCTAAGTCTCAGAGACTTATCTGCAAGAGCTCTGTCAATCATCCTCAAAGCACTGATCCATCCAATCTGAATCAAGGCATTTTATCACTTTTAGGTGCAATATTGATTTGAGTAGTCACCATGACAGTAATCAGAAAGGTGAAGCTGGTTACTCTGCTAGGAATAAGTCCATTGTTGCAATTACAGGAATAAACATTGTTGGATGAAGGCTGAAAATGTCTTCCTCCCAAAAGTCTCATGAGCAGAGTAGACATCAAAGAGACACAAGACAGCCATGTTCTTATCACTGAGATGGAACTAATAATAATGTTGGAAAATATATTTTTAAGGAGATAGTAACAGAAGTCCATTGGAACCTTCCTGCTAAGATCATCATCCATGCAGAACACACAGGCAGATATTTAAGGTGATGTTTACTCTGGGCAATCCCTTATCCAAAAAACCTGATCAAGCATGAGTCTGGCAGAGGGCCTGAGGAGCAGAACCCGTGTCCAGCAGCGAGTTAACCCCCAGAATCCAAAGGAGACAGGTGCTGCAGCAGCCTGATGTGGCACAGATAATTTGAGGTTGACATCACCTTCAGCTGTTCAAGCACTTGCTTTTCCCCTCATTCCCATGCACAGTGCTGTAGGAATCCAGCACATGGATCTCAAATACCCTCTTTTGCCAGACTGTTTTGCATTAAAAACACCTCCTTTGTCACTACCAATCCATTACCTGGGCACACCTGTACAAATATTGCAGTCTTCGATGGATTTAATGCTTTCTACCCATTTACACTTCTGTTTTAACCTTATTTTTATTCCCTATACTTTAAGTAAGCTGACCTACTTAATCACTTTATTTTTTGGCTCCACTGAGTACCACTTATTAGTGTCTGTTAATGTCAAAACATACTGCAATTTTTTTTTTAAATTTTTCTGGCACGTTCTCGGCGCTTATAAAGCAAAACAAAATCATCAAATGAGAAGAGGATCAGTAACCAGCTATTCTTAGCCCTCTACATGCAAATCTGTGAACTATTGTGGCACCCATTTTTAGTGCAAGCTCTCCAATAACTCTGAAGTATGTGATGTTAGCATCAATATAATCAAGTTAGTATAATTTTCAGTAAATATGCATAAAATTAAAGCACTATCAGATTACACTTTGCTTCCATACAATTTAACCTACAGCAAGCAATATTTTGACTTCCATTTTAGTGTGGCAAAGAGCTCCACAATATTAATTAATTAAGCCTTAAAATCCCTCTCCCTAACAGGAAAGTCTTATTATCTCCATTAAACAGAGAGGTAAGCTGGACTCAAACTGTGTCTAATGACTTGCCTGACTCAATGACAAATGCAGGAATAGAGCCAAGAAGTTTACTTCCCCCAATTTCTCCTGCTTTATCACTGAAAACCATTCCCTGACTCTGGGTAAGCACACACGAGCTGCCTCAATACGTGTAGTTAGTTAAACAAAGTTCACTGCATTTGTCTTTTGGTCTTCCATAAGAAAAAACTCCATCAAGTTGTGTTCTAATTAATACAGGAAGATGGTCAATATAATATGTTGACATCACAGCTTGCATTTGCTGACAGTATAAACCATCTCATTAAATGGAAAGAATTAATTATAACAGTTTATCAGTGTCAAGTTCTGAACTAGAAGCTCCCAGAGCAGTGAATGCATCATTGCACCTTGTTTGAACTAATTTTCCTCTGCTGACAAAGTCAAATGTGAATGTGCCAATGTTTATGAACTATAAAGCTCTCCCAAATCCGTGCATTATTGTCTGACTCGATTTTGCCACGGTAAAAAACCAATACAAGTGCAGAACACTAAATTAGACTGGCTATGAGCAACACAGGGTGTGTAATATCCGTGGTAGCCTTCTGAATACATCAGTGTCTGGCAGCAGAATTAATTAAATTGGTATCAAAGATAACTCTATTGCTTCATATCTTGCAGTGAGTAAGGAAAAACCCTTCAATGAGTTTAAGATCCCCTCAGGAACACGAATGTCATTGGGAACTAATAGCTGCTAAAGCAGGCCTGTGCAAAATTCGCTGAGATTTAAAAAGAGCATCACTCAGTCAGTGGGACACAGCTGTTAATTCCCAGTGCTCAGGTTATTAATTTTTATTTATTAATTTATTTTATTAATTTAATATTTATATTATATTATATTATATTATATTATATTATATTACATCATATTATATCATATTATATTATATCATATCATATCATATCATCATATATAATATCATATCATATTATATATTTAATTACCATTTATTTATAATTTATTTTATTAATTTAATTTATTAATTTATATTATTACTTTAATATTTATATTATATTATATTATACCATATTATATTACATATATTATATTACATATATTATTTTATATATTTATTTATAATTTATTTATTTATAACTTATTTTATTAATTTTATTTATTACTTTATTTTATTAATTAAATATTATATATTATAATATATAAATATTATTAATTCCCATGTGCTGAGAGGGAATTCAGAGATGCTCCTCTGAAATGAGAGGGATGGAGCAAGGAGATACATTAGAGGTACTTGATAGAGAAGGAGCACACACACACACACACACACACACCAGGGTATTGATGTGCAACACTTCACCAATTGCCACATAAATTGACACTGACAATAAAATTCTCCTCACAGCAGCAGCCCTAATGTCCCCCTGGACCTTGTTTGTGGGTGAAAATAAAGCTAAAGATTGAGCATAACCTTCCACAGCACACAAAACAAGTTTGAATGCTTTAAATGATGGAGTCTGGACAGAGCAGATGCATTTGCAGAGCCCCGGGGCTCCACCTCAAGATTAGGCAAAAAAAGAAGGAAAAGAGAAAAATTATCTTTGATTTTACACAATTACAGAGCAAAATCTCAAGACATAATTCCAGTGATTAACCAAAACCCAACAAATTAGGTTTTTTTCCCCATCCAAATATTTAAATGCAAATAATTCTGTACAAAAGTACAGACACTGAGAAAACACAGAGATAGCTGCCTCAGCTACAAGACTCTGACTAAGCTTGAAGCTAGCTGGATCCACGGTTTGGGCAGTGTTTTATCTCTGGTCCTTGTAAAATATGGCTAATTTGAGAAATTAGATTCAAATTTACTCCTTCACAGGCATTTATTGGAGTAAAGCTCCCAAATAGGCACAAGTGTCAGTGCATTGAGAGGTTAAAACAGTATCTCTGTGAACATGGCTTAGTGCACATTATGAAAAAATCAACGATGTGGAAGATGGTAAACAACTTTATTGCAATTCAGAACCTTAATGATACGTTATTTTCACATTACAGAATATTTGAGTACAAATATGTAACAAACAGGCAAGTATGCCACTCTTCCCAGTGTTTAGTTTCCAAGAAATCACAGTTTTGATTTTCCCTACAGAAAAATAAATTAATTAGGTAGGAAGTAGTGGGGTAAAATATCAGGAAGACGACATGAAGAGCTCAGAGACCAGCAGTGTTGGTGTCTCCCACCCTAATTAAAAATATGATGAGAATTAAAAAAAACAAACCATCATTAAATCCTTGTGCCCTATCCTCACCCCAATCACTGCAATTCTCTACCACAGCATTTTAGTGCATTTTTCCTCCTTCTTTTACACTTTTGTCACTGCCACACTGAATTATGCAGAGTAGAGAGGGTTTCAGGGAAATGCTCCACCATCAGCCCAATGCTGTCAGCAGACTCGAACAAAATTCTCTGAAACATTGCCACTCTGTGGCAGTTCAAGGTATAAGATTTTCAATTCTCTATTGAACAGGTAAGCGGTTTTCTATTGCTGTAATATCTGTTTTCAAACGTTTTGCAGGATAATGTTAAAAAGAGGAAGATTTCTGTCAAAGAGGTAGCTCCAGTTATGATATAGGTGAAAAAAAACCCAAAAAACCAAACCAAAAAAAAACAAACAGAGAAGCAGGATTACATCACTGTACACAGCTTTAACTTCAGTGATTCCTGATTTCAGCCTGCATCAGCACTCAGTTTTAATATTATAATATTAATTTATTATTATTTAATATCATCATAATGTAGTGCTTTCTATAGAGAGAAAACAGAAACCACAGCCATAGAAAGGGATCTCATGAGATTTCAAGCAGTGAGGATGATGAGTTCCTCCCTCAGCCCTTCCCAGAAAACAGCTATGCTTTTTCATGCTTCAAAAAAGAAACAAACCTAAATGTAGTTTAATATTAAACAACTCAGGGGAAAGTGGAAAACCCATAATCAGCAGCAAATGCAGGAAGCCAGAGGCAGTTTGATTTTGGAAATTCAACTGTGGAAGCTTAAGGTGCATCACAGTTAATGCAGGGGCTGCCCCCAGCAGGACAAGCCCTTATTGCTTCTTTCTGCTTCTCTGCCCCCCAAAAATCCAGCAGCACCCAGAAATTCCCACTGCACCCAGCAAAAGATTCTCATTTGGAAGTGGTGTCTCAAAACAGCTGTAACAAAGATAACAAATTACAGAAAAGCTCTGCTCTCCAGGTGTCCAGCTAAAACCCTGCCTGGAATTGATCAACCACCTCCAAGGAAGAGCCTGAGAGTGTGCTGATAACAATTCTGACACCTGGTCAGCAGAAAAATTGTGACCACAAGAAGGACCCTCAGGTGCTCCTAAGAGAGTGAAGAAATTTGCAGTGGACAGAAGTGATTTACTCATGCACAGGCAGGTACTCACAGCTTCCTTCCTCTATCTTTTTAACTTCTTTTGGATGAGACATAAATTTCCTAACTACTCCTGTGATTTTAGGATTCTACAGCTCATCCATTTGGATTACAGGTGCTAAATGCACCATCAGAGCCAAGTTCTTGTCTGGCCAATATGATCTAGCTCTTCCAAAGCTCCTTCCTGCATCACTTGGATGAGATATTTCTTTGCCTCCCCTGCTGTAATGGATTAGCTGCAGTTAGCAAGCTGAGAGTGACCCTCCCCATGACTTTTAATTGCAATTAGCTGATTTGGGATGTTATAAATGACTTTCAAATTTCCAAACAATCAAATCTAATTAATTGATAATGTACTTTAATAAATTGGATACAAAATAATAAAAGAATACAATTTAGTAAAAGAATACAATTTAGTAAAAGAATACAATTTAGTAAAAAAGATACAATTTAGTAGATATATTCAGATATATATTTATATATATATATATGTGAATATAATTGGCCAATGGTTACAAATGGTAAAGGCATAAGCAAAACCAACTGGGGTACAGGGAGGGCTTCTCACCTCACCTCATGTATGAAACAAATCACTTTAACCTAAACTTATATACTGTATGCTTATACATATTCATTAATGTTTGCCCTAAGTTTCCTCCTCTTTCCGATTTTTCTGACTTTACATCACTTTTCTTCACGCTGCGTGCCTCACTTGTTGTTAGGGGGTCTTCAGTCTTCTTTTTGGGGTCTTTTTGTGAAGGCTTCTCCTCTTCCTCCTTGTCCTTTTGATAACCTTACAAGTTTGTGTGTGTGTACTAAGCATTGTGTTATGTTATTCCACTAATTAGTCTTATATTTATTAATCTTTAGGCCCAATGCCTAAAGTCGTTCTAATTTTGTCCATCTCAAGACCGTTTTAGTCTTGAGACATCACTTATCCTCTAAACTACATCCTGCACCTCAATTTTGACATGGAACATCTGCAAAAGAGGTACATCTGCTTTATAACACTGATTCTTGATCGTTTCTAATAATAACTTTAATAACAGTTACAATTTAGTTAGCAGGAATCAATTCCATTTATTACAGGGAAATGGAAGGGAAGCTTTAAAGGGGCAAAATGAAAAATATGCCTTCAAGGAGAGATTTAGATCTTGTCCCTGAACCAAGTTTAAAGAGCAGTCATAATGGAGGGTGAGTGGGATGGGTTTGTTGTGCATGCAGTGATTATTATCTGATGGGATGAGTGTCCTTCTCTAGAGAAACTTTCACAAAAGCTGAGTTGAGTGAAAGGAGAGCAGGCAAAGCATGAAATACCTTTACCACACATTAACTCTGCATTTGTGCCTCTTTCTACCTGGAACATCTGGTTGTGTTTTTTGGGAGCACACAACAGGAGACTTTAAAATACCACAGCAGTCACTTAAAACATTTTGGCAAAGGTAAATACTTCTATCAGCTGATGTGATTCATGAATTTGTAGTAAATTCATGCAATTACTTAAAAAAAACAACCCTCAAGTTGTTGAAAATTTTTTATGATTTCAGTTTTGTTTTCATTTGTCATGTTAAATTTGTGTTTTGTTTGGAAGCGAGACTCAATCTGAAGCAGCAAGCAATCCAACAAATACTACTACCAAGTAAAAACATTTTTATCCCTCTCCTGACTTTTGAGGGATTTTGTCTTAGGAAATTGACAGTTTTATTTGCTTGTGGTTCTGGGTCTCACAAGCAGTTAGTTACAGAAATTAAAGGAAAAAAAGGAACTCAGCTGTTTTGAACCTCCTTCATACACAGACTTTTAGAAAATAAAGTTCCTGTTGCCAGACAGGGCTCTCTCCCTGGCACTCCTGACCACACAGCTACTTTTCTGACAGCCTTGGCATTTAAGCTCAGGTTGCCAAAAATTTTCTAGAGGGAATGGAAAAAAAATATTTATGGGAAAATATATTTTAAAACATATACCACAGCTTTTCTATGTACTGCTCTACAAAAGGACATTCCAAGAAGAAAAAGCCAAAGTCTTCTAATATTTCTGTGTCTAACATGAATTATTTATGGGTATCCAATATTTATTTCATACAAAGAATGTAATAGTTGGCCTCCATATTATTCTGAAAGTAGCAATTTTCCATTGACAGTATCTCATTTTCAAAACTACTGAGCGTTGTTGTTATTAGGAAATTCAATTGGTCCAGTGTCACCCTTCAGAAAACCTATTACAGATCTGGTTTATTTTTTAATCTGTCCCCATGCATATCTGTAGGACCACAGCCAAAGACTCTCTTGGGGCAGGTTTATTACCCTGAGCACCATAGCTCACAAAAAAAAAGGGTTGGGATGCATTCAGAGCATCCTGATTCCTGTTTTGGGAATTTCCTCTGGTTGGGAGCTCTGCTGTTTTGGCTCTCTCTGTACCAGCCTCCAGCTCACCAGGACATGCCTGGGCTTTCTGAGTCCTTCCTCAGGTTGGAAGCCTTCAGAGCTGCAAATGTTGAGCCACAGGAATCAGGCTGTGGGTCCACATTAATGCCTGTCTGCAACAAAGCAGTCAGAGTTTAATTGCATGGCACAAACGCTCTGATTTGACTAAACCCAGTCCATTTGCTGCATTTTGCATTTGTGCAAAGCATTTCTGTGCACAAGGAAAGCTCAGTGCAGCCTCCACCTCATTTTCTGTGACTTTGGATTTCAAAGAACTTCTTCATTAACATGGAAGACGTTGAGGACACAAAGAATTCCTGCTGGGAATATAATGAAATATATTCCCATATATATATGTCCAAATATAATGGATTTCTCTGAAGCATTTTGAAGCATCAGGGAGATTCTAGGAAGGTTTTATAATTCTGTTTTGGTTCCACTGGCTCTTATACACAATACATTTCCTGTATACTTGACACTTGTCATTAAAGGATCCCCATTCTTCCTGAGTTTGTGCTGCAATTAATCCTCTTCTAAGCAAATCACCACAGGCCAGATGTCCTCAGCAGAGCTTAAAAGCATTAAAATGCATCCTACCCTTCCTTTCCCTTTTATGATCTGCATTCATTCCGACAAGACTGGGGATTTCTGGCCAACAGAGGTTTCCATATCACCATTCACAGGATGCAGAAGCAGCAAAACTCAAAAGCAGAGGCTGAAGCAACAGCCTGGCCCCATTTGCTTCTCCTTGGCCTGGGGTGGGGTAAACCAGGCTGTGACCACAGGGCCTTCCAAGGGGGAAGACAGAGAGAGAGGTCAAGAGAGATAAGATGCTTCAGCCCCATCCAAAAAAAACCTTAAAATCCCATAGGAACATTCACCTTCAAATGATACAGCCTAAATCGATTTGATGTCTTTGCCCTGAAATTAGACAAGAAATAGATCAAGTCCCAGAGAGAATATAAATGTTATGATTGTAAAACAAGGCAGAGAGAATAGAAAGATAAATATCAAATTATTCTGAGGGTCTCAATTATTTTAGAGTGATTATTTCAGTAATAATCAGTAATATAGTTAGATATTATATAGTAACATAATAAAATAATTCAGTAATAATTATGAGGATCTCCATTATTTTCAGTTCATTCTTATTTTGTCCCACACAGGTATATTCTAGAGCAATTATTGAAGTACATTTTTTCCACAACATTGCAATGGATAGTTTAAATAATAATAATTTCATTTAGCATAACCTACAAAAACTCTATGTTCTGTGAGCAACAAACCCCAACATTCAAGCTTCTGAAGGTGGAGAAATCCACATGAAAACACAAAAGGTTCTGCTTTCATTTTTCCCAGGAGAGGAATGCGTGTGTAACACCCCAAGGTCTTTTTGGGGTTGTTTTTGTAGTGCAAATCCTGGCAGAGATGGCATGGGTCACCTTTTCACCTCAGCTCTCCTCATGCCAGCAGCTCTCCTGCTGCCCACTTGTCACCCTGCACCCAGGCAGCACAATCTGTGAGCTTCCAGCTGCTTCATTTGCTCCTTCCAGAAGAAAATCCTGGTTAGGAAAACACCAAGCCACGTGGATTTTTATGCCAGACCTTCAGTGGAAAGTCAAACAGTTGTGGAATGGTTTGGGATGGAAGGGACCTTAAAGTTGTGTTGTTCCAACACCCTAGCCATGGGCAGGGACACCTTCCACACTTTCCAGGTTGCTCAGGGTCCCCGTCAGACCTTGCCTTGAGCATTTCCAAGGATGGGGAGTCCACAACATCCCTGGGCAACCTGTGCCAGTGCCTCACCACCCTCACAGTAAGCAATTTCCTCTTTATATCTAATCTTACCCTACCCTCTCACAGTTCAAAGCCATTCCCTCTTGCCCTGTCCCTTCATGCCCTCTCCAGCTTCCCTGTAGGTCCTTTATAAATATATAAATTTCCTATTTCCAATAGGAAATCGTTGTAAGCTCTCCCCCGAGCCTTTTCTTCTTAGGGCTGAACAACTCCAGATCTCTCAGCCCCTCTCCAAAGAATGACAGACCCAGTGAAATCAGCACATTTGTCATTTCTCTGCACCCCCTATGGAGGGAAGGGAACCTTCTGGAAAGTAGCAGGACACTACAGATGGCATCACCTGGTGCCTCTCTAAATGAATGCTGAACAAGCTAATTCAATTATTCCCAGTCCTTGGAGAATTTAGATTCATCATTATCCTCTTACTTTGGCCTCTTTGTGGGCATGAACACATACATAATAAATCTTTTACCTATATATATATAGTATATACCAGTAAAGCACTTTCTTTTGCATTATTTCAATTTTATTTTACTGTTTGCTGTTGTATTTAATTTTTAAGGTTGAAGGCGTAAAACCAATGTATGTACTGTAATCAGAATGTATGATTAGTGAATGAAACTATGAAGAAACTGAAATAATTTATTTAAAGTCTGCATTTAAATACACTACTGAATAAATATATATCAGCTAAATTTACCCTTTACTGAAATAAAAGTTCCCCTTGAATATAATTTTTAACAATGGTCAGTGACTGCACTCAACCAGTAATTGATAAATTGTTTTCTGGTGTAACTCAGCCAAAATTAGTATAACCCTGGGAAGCTGATGGAGCCACTGAAAAACCCCCATTGCAAAAGAGAGTGGTGTGTGACTCCAAATACCCAGGGAAAAACACAAAGGGAAATTTAGCTGGTTTGCCAATGCTGTTATCTGACCTAAAGAGGGAAATGAGGATAAAAAGGGACTCAGGAAAGATTTTATTGGCCTCCCAAAATGTCCTAAAGGACGTTGTAGCCTGCTGGGGGTCAATCTCCTCTCCCAGGTAGCAAGCCCCTTGTCTGGGGGAAAAGAGGAAACAGCCTCAAGTTGTGCCAGGGAAGATTTAGATTGGCTATGAGGAAAAATTCCTTCATGGAAAAGGCTGTCAAGCCCTGGAAGAAGCTGCCCAGGGAAGAGGGATTTAAAAGCTACGCCACAGTTGGCATCAATGATCTTAAAGGTCGTTTCCAGCCTGACTGGATCAGTGATTCCACAACTCTGTGATTGATGATTCCCATCTCTGAAGGCAGTGAAAAGTGGTGTTTTACAACGGGAGGAGTGTTTCAATAACCAGTGTCTGACAGCATTTGGGGTTTGAAGGGCAGGATCACTCTGCTGTGCTGCCCAGTGCCCTTCCCAAAGGCTGGCCCTGCCACCTTCCCCCAGCTCTGTGGCCGTGGCCACTCCAGCTCCTCGCCAAAGCCACCCGCAGGTGGCAATGTTGGATCTGTTTTTGAGGATTGTGTCAGGCAGAGTGGCCCAGAAGATAGCACAGCTGTCTTCTCCTTGCTCGGATTTTCCATTTCTGGCATCGCTTCTTGTTTGTTTTCATCCCATGAAAATATGAAAACTCGCCATGAGATGCATTCCAGTGTTGAATTCACTTCTAGTTTGTTAATACCTGTGCTTAATCTTCCACCACTTGCAGGTTTCCTGGGTGGGTTTTGTGGAGCAATAAAGTTTTGGGAGTATGGAAGAATTCGATTTCAATGAATTCTCTACTTGGTGCTTTCTGTAGCTGATGCTTGGCCGACCTTGACAGGCTCAAAGGAGGTGTAAATCACCACTCCATGCTCAAAACATTTAAAACTCCTTTGGGCCAAGGATTTATTCCAGGAGCCTCAATACTTTTAAGTACTGCTAAAAGGAAGAGAGGGTGTAATGTCTCTTCCTTTTAATTTTTCTCCACAGACATGGAGCTGGCAGATGCTAAATCCCCCTAGACCTCATTATCAAGGACTCTGAGGACAGCAGCAGGGGAAGATAACAACAGTGGGAATTGCAGAATGAATTTTGGCAGGATCTTGTCAGGAGGAATATACAGCCAGGAGTTGGGAAGGAGCTTTTTGCTCAGCTGTAGCATCTCCTCTGGAAGCCACAAGGATCATGCACATCTCAGATCCCAGCTCTCTTACTCAGCTAGACAAGAGCAAAAAATTCTCACCTTCTTCAGCAGAAGCACTAGAGAGAAACCAGGTGATTAACTACTGCAGGGAGTAAAAGGTTATTTTAAAATCTCTTAATCCCTTTTAAAATTCCCTTAAATCTAACATGACATATATAGATGTTTATATTGCTCAATTATCCTGCACATGTTGTGGGGCTGCAACTCCTGTTTTAAGATTATTTTTAATTTATTTTAAATAGAATGCTTGAAACATACCCTTTCTTGATAGTCTCCCCCCAGTTTACCAGGTTTATGGTGTCCAGTTTATACATATATATATATATAAATATATCCATATTTATCCAGTTCCAAACAGTGTGAGAATGAAAAAGAAACTAGTAATATTTCTGTCACAGATTTCAAAGGTCTTGAGGAACAGAAGCAGGCTCCAAAAGGTGCCAGCAGTTGTGAGAGGAATAACTAAACCCATCCAAACTTAAGTATTGAATTTAAGAGCCTAAGCACAGGAGGATTCTTTTGTCACTGGAGATAATCAGCATTTTTGGAGGAAATTTCAGCTGTTAACCTTTCTACAAAGATTGAAAAATGAGTATGCTTCAAATTCAGGCATCTGAGGGAGCAGGAATTCCTGATTTCTCAATTCTTGATAATCTGCTTTTTTAGAAAAAAAATCACATAGCTTCCATGATATTTTTTTTATTTTTACATTAATTTGCATGAGCATGGGAAAAGTAGCACAGAAGCATTAATAACTAGACTAGAAATCACTGATTATGCAGCAGCTGAAAAAAATATCATTGTGTAGCTTATTTCAGATATGGAAATTATCTACTGTGAGTGCTGCTATCTCACGGGAGAATATGCCAACATTTGAACTTTTGTTTCATACACTCTATTTGCAGCAGGACTGTGATCAAGGGAAAAAAAAAAATCCTTAACAGTAATCCCACCCTCAGAAACCCTCTGGAGAACTTGCTGCTGAGAAAGCCTGTCCTGGAAGCTGCCAGAAGCTGTAATCAGCTCATATATCAAAGCTGGAGTGCAGCCTGTCTGCTCCCCCAGTCCCAGCAAGAGTTAAAAGAATTCTCATGGGTCAAGCTACAAATCTGAGAATAAGCAAGAAAATATGCATTACTGCACTCTGCAAGATTGTGAATGGATGATGGTGATCAAGACAATGCTTTGATGCTGCATCCAATACATTCCTACATATATTCCAAATCCTGTGTTTCTGTGGATTTAGTGAGCCAGGGGTGAAGGGAGGCATGTGGTTTACTTCCATGCTTTATGCCAGGCAGGCATGCTCACAATTTTTGCCTTTGTTGGCATTCAAACAGGGCAAAGTGTCACTTTAACAAAGCAGTTCATTTATCATGGGCTGAAAGGGTAAACTAGGCTTTTACAGTCAGGAGACATTTCTTCCTCTTTCCATTGCAAGCCTTAAAAAGGTCACACGCTCCCAGCCAAGGAGCCACTATCAGCACCAGACTTAAGGAGCACATGTGACTGTGGCTGTGCAGCTCCTTCCCACTGGTTTTACACAGGTTCTCAGATGTGGGGATGGATTAAACCCCTAATTGCACTTTCATCTTCACAAGTCCATCCCAGTTAACTTGCTCCAAATATTAAGTTGTCCAGTGAACAGCAAAAAGAAACAAAAAACACCCCCCAAACCCAACCAACCAGCAAAGCTGATTGCTCCCTGAGGTAACACCTTTCTTTTTTGTGACCTGCACAGAGTGAGTAGCAATTTCAAACCTAGATACCCCTTTTCCCACTTACTGCAGGCTGTGTGATTAGCAGCACATTTAATCTTTGTTGAATTCTGGTTTTGACTGTGATTTACCCCACTTTGCCTGAAGCCATCAGAGCACTGGGAGGCAGCCACCTCTGGAGCACAGCAAGCACTGCACCCAAGGGTTTGCTTGAGGATGCTCCCCCATCCTGAACAGCTGGAGGGTGATCTATGGGAATCCTTCAGTCTTTTTAAGCCCTATAAAAACCCTCAGGTTTTCAGATAAGTGTAGATTTCCTTTTTAAGGAATGCTGTTAATGATACTGGCTCTAATGGGGGTTTTCTTATTATTTTATTTTTTACCAGCTGTAGAATTTCCCTGGCAAGTGCCTTTATCAAGGAAACAGCATTACCAGAAGTTCAGCTTTAGTACTTTCACACAGTAAACATGGCTTTCCTAAACAAGTAGCCAGCCCTACAAGTTTCACTGGGGCTACTTTTAGAAAATATTATTGCTCAATTGAGCTAAACCAACCCTGGAACATCCTGTGTGAGCAAGTGGGACTAGAGGTCAATAACCTTGGATGTATTTTATTCAACAGATCACATAGCTGTAAATTATCCCTGAGGTGGGCAAGATTAAGTCAGATAAGAGCTAAACTCTTGTGGTCATGCAGAGTTTCAAGACTCTGTTCCAGGCTTTTTGGAAGCCAGTGATTAAATGCTGGGGATAAAAAAAATAAAGAGAAACATTTCATATTATTAGAACCATTTAGTCAGTGGGGGAAAGGGCATGAACTGCATTTTCTTAAGGACAAGCAAATGTAGAAGGACCACTACCAGCTTGGTTGAGCTCCAAAAGCACATCTTTCACATTAAGGTTAGATGATTCCCATGTGGGGTGCTAGGCAAGAGGACTCATGTTGGTTTTTTGCTCTCTAGGGCTTTTTTACCACATTTAATGAAGTGTGGCATAAAGGAAAATGAGGCAGGATGCTGTAGAAATTCTCTTCATAGGCATTTGGGTGGTCAAAGCCTTGGTGGGAGGCTTGCAGTAAAAGTTAATTCTGGGGCAACCCTTTCTTTACATAATGAGAATTTAAACAGCTGGAGGCCTCTGGGAAATGTGGATGTGGCACCCCAGCAGCTTGGGGACCATCTGCAGTCACTTTCATTCCTGTCTTCCTCTTAACCATCTAAATGATTAGCCAGTAAATCATCCTGTGGAATGGCAAAGTACCACAGGCCATGGATTCTGAGTCAGGAATTCCTGCATCACATCAGTAATTGAACATTGGTTTATAGCAGCACTTTTGAAAAAAAACTGTTTTGAAACAGGTCCAGTTTAAATTAAGACATAAGGAGATGGTGTGTTTAAATAATTTGAAAATTATTGCAAACCTCTGTTCAAATACAAGTGAAACTGAACATGAACACTGAGAAGTTTGGTCACTTTCTTTACTCCACATTTCTCTTCCTCTACTTGTGTTCATACCTACAGAAAGCTCAGATTAAAACTGCATTTAAACTCTATGTCTGGATGTGAATATTCTCTCTCAAATGGTACAAAGCACAGTCCCAGACCCAAACATCCAAGGAAAAAAAAGACAACAAGCAAAAATTGGATGATAAACCTTGGGAAGCGTGAGGAGTTCTAAACCAGCAAGAGTGAGCTTAAAATTGAAGCTGAACTCTGACCCACATGTGAGCTGTGGATTCTTGGGTTATTTGCACAAATCACTCCTTATAAAGTACATTTTTTTCACATTTAGTTTGAAGAGGAGCACGCAGAACCCAAAACACAGCAGCCCTGCAGTGAGTTCCAGACACAACTGGCCCAGCAGGACTTGACACCACTGAGAGCCCAGCTCAGGGTCCCTCTCCAGCCCTGGAGCCTCTGCCAGCACCTCTGTCCTTGGCTGGGGGGGGACACTGAGTTCCCTTAGCTGGAACACAGCCTGGCCTGGGAGAGGGGACACCACAGACACATCTGGCCACCCACCTGCACAGCCAGGTGTCCTCAGTGTCACCCCTGGAGGCAGGCTGGCCAGCTCTGGGCTGCTCTCCCACCACACTTGGCATTCAGAGCTCTCACCTAGCCCACACTCAGTGCCAAGCAGTTATTTACAATCTATTTCCATCTCCAGTTGCCACAGGCATACTTGCCTTATGAAAAAAAATTCACCATTCTTTTTGCCCCCACAGCCAAAATACTGCTCTTTTGTCTTCCTGAAAAGACTGGCAATCATGGAATAAACAGTATTTTAAATGGTTCAATAAAGACTTTGGTTTAAGGAGCAGCAACCTGCAAAAAAATGGGTGGTGGTATAGGCTGCATCAGCCTATAATAGGAATATATTACATATACCATTTACACACATACAGATGAACAGCAGAGGTATTTATTGGAGAAGAAATCCAAGCAACAACCTCTACATCCAGAGAGCAAAGGTGGAGGCATTCTAATGTGCCTGAATTCTCATTCTCAGTTCTGACCTAGCAGCTTTGGATAGCAGGTTGGAGGCCAAAAAAAAAGCAAATAATTTTGCCACAACAAAGAAATCATTTCTCAAACACATCATGCTATTTCAAAACCTCTTTAGAAATCATTTTACTGGGGAAAAAAACGATTAAAATGTTTCACTAATAGTAAAGCTTTCCTACTAATCTTCACTCAACTTTACAACCCACTGCTATGCCCACAGCCAGCTTCTTCCACCTCTTACAAATCCAGCTCATTACCAGTCATCATAACCTTATCACTTGACCAAGATCATTTCTTTGAGGGCTTTGTCTTGCAAATTACTGATATTCTGCCCCCAGCCTAGAAAGCATTCGGGCACAATTTAGTCTTCAGTGAAGCTGCTGATGGAGTTAGAGTTAAGACTTGAGTACTGTTTTGGATCAGGGCCAGAGCAGGTTTTTCTTTGCAGGATTAAGTCCTAAATCTCCCTGCAGAAGTGGTTCAGTTCCAGTTTTTCAACCATTGTTTTGTTCTCTGAATTTCTTCATTTGCTTTCATCTTTTGGAGGAAAATCAAGGCCTAAGGCCTGGCTCACTTGTACATTGTTGCTCTTTTACGTGAGCATAATAACTTCAATGAAGTGTCTTAAATCAAATCTGGGGAAATTATTATCTGGGTGAATGGATGTGTTTATGCACTGCTGGTTTCAGACAGCTGGTCACCAGGAAAAAACTCATCCCCACTGTACAGCTGCATAAAACTCTACCAAAGTATTATTTTTCTCCTCCTTGTCATAAGAAAAAAATAAGCACAGGGTCTTTGGCAATGAGATAATCACAAGCTCTTCAAGATAACAAGCAGAAACCAAGAGGGCCTAAACAAGGAAGAGAACAAGGGAATTAAAATCCATTGTTCCAATAAGGTTTAGACCCTGCATGTTTAAGGGTGATGATTAATTTTTTAGATGTAGCAAGTTTGAAAAATCAAACTAACAACATTTCTGGCAAAAATCCCAGAGGCAGAAATCTGTGGCATGATAAGGAATAAATCCTCATTTCTGTGGGTGAGGTATTGGAAAGTTTTGCTTTCCTTTGTCCTAATTGATATCAAAACACATCAAGTGAGCTCTTCACATCACTCTAGACTTCAACTCCCATGCAATTTCACCGTGGTTTTTTTCAGTTTAGAATTATTTGACAAATTTTTCATATATAAAGTAATATCATTTCCACAGGGAGCTACACCTGACACCATCTTATTGCATGTGGATGGGCAGAATCTGCCCTGTCCCTGCCTTGTCAAAAGGATGCAGAATGAGTGATGCAATCTCTCCACTTCCATGGAGTTTCTCTCCAGAGCTCTGACAGAATCTCAGTCCAAACTCCAGCACATGAGTGGATTTTCACCTGACAGCAATTTCTGCAGTTAAATAGAGCAGTAGAAAGTAATCACACCCCGTGGCAAAGCTGGTCAAAGCTCATCTCAGACTGGCTGTGTAACAGAAAAACTACAAAAGAAACCAAGCCAATTGTGATTTAGGGAAAATGAATCATCTGGCAAAAGCTCCTTTATTTATCAACTAAATGCATCTTGTGTAATCTAGTAAGCAGCAATACCAGCTCAAGTTAACTTTAAGGCAAATCATCCTAAGCAGGTTGTTCCTACTTTCATCTCAATAAAAGTGGTAGAATTTTCAATATTTGGTATTTTTATTAAAGCTACAAACTGCTTCTAATGTGCTAAACAATTAATGAATCCTTATTTTCTTCAACATTTTGAGCTCTTACTTGCTTTTTTACAAAGAATTATTATTTTACCATCACAGCAAAAGCCCAGGTGGCTATTGAGGAAGAATCTGGGCACATATTTCTGTGAGGAAAGAATGCTTCTGGCTAAATCTAACATAATTAAGGGCTGTTACACATGATCCCTCAAACAAAATCTGCTTAGGTAGAAATCAACGATAGGATGCATGTAAATTCTTTATTGTCAATATTAATGCAATAATCTCATGGGAGCTGTTCCTTTGGGGTATGTTTTAACTAAGACATGCAGCGAGGCAGCCTTCAGCAAGAAAAGCAAGCTGGAATAGGAGTATCTCGAGAGCATCTCATTGCAGATCAGTGGTACCCTGAATAATTTGATCAGTTCCACAAGTCCCTGCTAGAGCCAGATAAGCTGCCTACATTTATATTCCTGGGGGGAGATAGAAGATACCCTCAGTGCTGCTGCCAGATGGCTCCCAAATGCCTTTTTGTGGGAAGCAAGGCAGATTTTGACTGCTGGTGCTCACTGGGCTCTCACCTTGTGTCAAAACACATCTGGACCTAAAGGCTGTTCCCAGCTTCTGGAGTCTGGGTGTAGCCTAATTTAAGTAAAAAGTAAAGGATGGATTATTAAAAAAATATAAAAATTTAGAAATCTGAAATTTTATTCATGTATTTTTAAGTCTTGTGATTGAAAAATCTGTTTGTCTTTATGTCCCTTCCTATAGGTGAATGTTACAGAACATTGTTGTGGCACCTTTACCACATGCAATTCCTCCAAGGAAAGGAAAGCTACTGCCTGTCACAGCAGCTGCAGTTCCCAAACCTACTTGAATTATCTCTCTGTTTGTAAGGTATTGCAATATTAGTCTCTTCTCTATAGTTTCAGCTCAAATATTCATCTTGTGAGCTGTTTAAGTACATTAAATTAGAAAAAAGAAAACACAAGAACACACACAATACAAAATTCCAGATTTAATCTATCCAAAAGCCTCCATAATTCACCTTCACTAGGTGAAAACTCAGTGATACATTTCTTAATTACATGATTTAATTTCTTAATTATATGATGGAAACGATTATTTTCCCCCTGGAACTCAGCCTTTACCACCAAGCCTCACCCTGAAGGACGATGTTGCAGATAACCCACCTAAGGAGCACCTTCCTCCCCAACAAGTGGCTCCTGAAGCCTTTAGGACTAATTAAGGCTAAAAGTAACCAGCAAAATTTGCCTATTGGCAAAGACCACAGCTCCAGGACTATATTTCATTTTCCTTGCCAAAGCGAGCTCTAAGGAGCAGCTGTAAAATTCCTGAATCCAGGTCAAAATTCAGTTTGCCTTCAAACCCAGCCTCTCTGTGTGTGTGTTCCCATACCCTTTCCCTTTCCCAAACCCAGTCCAAAATTCACCACACCTGCCTCCCAGCCCAGCCTGTGTGTGTGTGCTCACACCCCCTCCTTTTCCCAGGACCTTCTCCCGTGTTCCTGCCGCTTTTCCGAGCTGCGCGGGATTTGGGGGAGCCGCAATCGCCTTCCCCAGCGAGCTGCTTGGCACAAGACCTGGGAAAAATCTCCATGCAGCAACAACTCCCAGGCCCACACAAGAATCCCACAGAGAGAAAAAACCACGGGTTTTTTCACCAATTCACCAATCTTGCTGGTGCTCACCAGGATGAAGTAAAGCCAGAAATCCCATGGGTTATGAAGTCGTAGAACTAAAAATACTACAGGCTTCTGACACTTGTCTTCAGAGAATCCATTCCCAGCACGTTTCTGCAGTCTGTCTGAGCCTGGTTGAACAAGGAAAAGAGTTTTGTGCTGTTTCATTGAAGGTAGAAGAGTTACCAACAAAGAAGGGACACCACCCACAGCCTGCTACAAAACTGTGGAGCGTGCACTCAGACACTGCTGAGTCTTTAAAACACAGAATTCCTCACAGCTCTTCGTTGGTCAAGCTTTAACCTTAACTTAAAAATTTTCCTTAAAAAGTTGAGATTTTTCTCAGAGGAAAAAAACCCCAGCACATTCAGTTTTTACATTCATTTTTGTAGCTGATGTTGATTCCACGTAGTAAAAACCAAATATTGGAGAGAAAAATTCTATCACTAAATAAAACTGCCTTCCTTTTTTTCCACTTTGCCATGACTTAGCTGTCATCTCAATAAATGTATTATCTCAATCTTTAACATGCATAAAATCTATTTTTGCAATAGTGTTAAAAAAACATAAAAAATATTCACTTTTTTATGTCTCCCCATTATTGACATTGCTGAAGAATTTCAAAACTGCAACAGTTATTCCTTTCTGCAATGTAAAAAATTATATTTTTCTAATCTTTGAGAAATATTGGACTCACCACATTTTCAAAGCCTTAAACTCTGCCATTCAGGTCTTCAGAACAATGAATTAGTTATTTTTTAACAATGGAGAAGTGGGCAGCTTTGGGTACATTTGAGTAATTACCTGTTTTGAAGGATCAGTGGCCAAAATTGAGAAGATGTCCTTTTAAAATATTAATTGTTTTTCCATCTGAAAGAAAAAGAAGATTATTGTTACATAAACAAGAAGCTTTAAGCTCAACATGACTCAACAAGTGGGTGAATCTTGGAAAGCAAAGCTTTTATGTGATATCTGAATTGTGTCTTTTTCTACTCCAGCCTAATCTTCTTCTGTAACAAATACACCCCTGGTTTTAGACATTTATTGTTCTTAAAGAGGAATATTTTTTAAAAAGGCTTTTATTCTAAGTAACTATGCTACAATTATTTTAATTCTTTTTTATGATTTTTTTTTGCTCCATTTATAGGCAATTATCTTTGCCATTAGCAATTGGTGGAAAATTTTCTTATGCATAAACAACAAAGTAGGCCCTTATGGCAATAAGTGCTTTCTTTAGGAATCTATAAAAAACATTTTTGTCTATTCCTGCCAGAAAGCATGACCTCTTTTTAATGATACAATTATCATAATTATTGAATATTATCATTACAGCCAACTCATGTAAGCATGCAGCTTTATAAAAAAATTTCTATTTTATAAATAGATAATATAATTTATAATTATATATAATATATACATATATATATATAATTATAAATTTAATTTACATCTCTTTATAAAGAAAGGAATTACATAAAGGCAACAAAATGCACAAAATTCAAGCTCAGACCATGGACTCCAAGAATAATTCAGGTTGGATGTGACCTCAGCAGATGCTCTAGCTCAGCCTCCTGCCAGAAGCAGGCTCAGCACTGGATGCAGACCTGCCTACCCTCATCTTCTTCAGCTGGCTGCTAAAAAATTTGCAAGAACAGAGTGCAGAGCCTCTCTGGGGTGCCCTTTCCAAGGTCTGGTTGTCCTCAGGGTGATATTTTTCCCCTTTATGTCAAGCCTGCATCAGCCAGGGCTGACTTTAGGGGTCCAACCCTGCTGAGCTCCAGGGCCAGGCAAGCTCAGAGCATGAGGACACAACTTGATGTGGAATAACTCATCAATTAGGTTGTCATCCTTGCACAGGACCTTGGTTTTAAAGGTGGTGCTTAAATGTAAATGCTGCTGTCTGAGAACAAGAGTATCAGACAGAGAGACGTCTTTGGTAAGTATAATTCAAACCCAACTGCTGAAATCTATGGTAAACAAGTGTTTCCAACACTTTTTCCAGATATTCCCAATTAATTGATAGAGCTTTTCAGGATTCAAATATTAAACTGGGAAGACACAGGATCTGAAGATTCACCACCTGCTTCTTTTTGGAAATGCTCACTTAGACAGTGTCAGTGTCCCAAATAACAGAGATAAAACATTTCTTATTGTGATTTGGCTGCAGAGCTCCAATGCTATTCTCCTGTCCCAGCAGTTTGAAACCCAACACATTACAAAGAAGCCACTAATGGTCTATTTTTGGGTGGGTTTATTTTTTTTTGTTGTTGTTGTTGTTCTATTCCTCCTATGTATTAAACAGAAATAAAGTTTTGGTAAGGTCCCTTTCTAGAAGTTTCCTCCCTGTGCCAGAAACATTTGGCTGGCTATCACATTTCAAAGCCTTACACCACACAGAGCACTCAGTGAACCTTTCCCAATAAATTTGGAGCTCGTGTGTAACAGCAATTTGTGGTTGATGTAGCTATTAATAAATGTTTCTACAAGTCAGCATCCCTACATACCACCTCCTCACCTGGCACAGGAGTGAGAAGACACCTAAGGGAGTTATAAGTCTTAACAGGCATTAATTAAGCATTAATTCCAAGGAATTACATAGGGAGGCTAAACATCTTTGCTGCCTGTGTAAGCAGAGAGGAGGATTTGCTGCTGTTAAACCAGAAATCAGGCTCTGCAGGTGTCCTGAGTCCTTCCTTTTCTCCACTGACAACAGAGCAGCACTCAGATGAGTGTCCTTTCCTTAAATAAAAGCCCTCCAAAATGATGAAACCACATCCCCAGTTCTTGGTTGTTTACAGGGAGGTTAAAATGTGTCTTTTCAAGCTGGAACTCAGGGAAAGCAGGATTTAATGAACAGTCCTGCTGCTAAGTGGTAGTTTAGCTCTGCAGATTTTTGATCACTTAACACAACCTTCCAATTAGTCATGGGAAAAACGAACAAAATCAGGAAAATACTTCAAAATATTGGATGAGTGTTCAACACTTGGTACAAATGAAAGAGAAATTTGCACCCCATTAGGGAAATTTCAATGCCTAAACAGTCTAATCTTAGGAGCTCACTATGTTTCTTCCATTACATCAATCCAACAACATTTTAATAGCTCAAAGCAGCACCTACACCAGGTTTCTCTAATTATCATTCAGAAGAAGCTTGCAAGTAATTAATAGCTTTAAATTTCTTGGTACCATCGGTAGCCAGTAACTTAATCAGAGTCTTAACACAGTAGAAGGGTTGTAGAGAATAAATTGCTTTCTCTCTTGAAGACAAACATTTTTACACTGGATTATTTTCAGGGGTTATTTTTAGTTTGGCTGGACAGCTAGTAGAGTTTGGTGCTTGTAAGATTTATATAAATCATGGAAGAAGGTGGCTTGTGATGCAGATGGCACAGGGCCATGGAATGCACACGCTGCCTGCCTTAAAAAAGACATAAAACACGTTCCTCTCACCATCCCCAGAAAACCTAAAAGAGTTCTTATCTTTGTTTTATTCAAAAGTCAGCCTGGCAATTCAAATTTCTAAAAACAGCTTGTGCTTTTTAAGAGGTGCCACCCTGAGCCCCGTGTTCTATAGCTGTGTGCCTCTGGGGCTGGTCATTTTGTGGTTGTCAGGGGGATAAAAGTGGAGTTTAGCACTGAGGACAAGAGTGGACCTCCTTAAAACCAAGCTGTCTACCCCATTCAGGCTCAACAGAAAGTGCAATCAAGCCCTTTATTTAGCTGCAGGTGATGATGGTGATTGCCTCAGATCTTATAATAAAGCCAGACAGACCATAGTTCACAATTAAAACGGCTGTAAAAGGTCTTGATTGTAAAAGTGGGAGGAAGACAAAACCAGGAGTTGAGACAAAGTTTGTTGAGTGAAAAACTCTTAGGAGTGACACATATGAAGCATTTCAGAATGCTTCTGTCGTGGTCTGGAGAGCAAAAAATTATCCATGCAGCAAAAAAAATCTTGCATAGAAGATTGTACTATAAAATATGTAATTTTAATAGATTTCTCACCTTCTGTAAAAACAAGAATGAAAGCCACAAGTTTTCCCACCAGGTTACATTACAGAGAATAGAAATGCCAAATTTTGAACTCATGGAGGGGGGATCCCACATCTCCAGCTGTAGGACAGTCATTTCTTGGGAAATAGGGATGGACCGTGAGAACAAAACCTTTAACACTTCATTGGAAATAGGACTTGACCAATAATAAGTGGCTCCATCTAAGCTACTTAACTAAAATCACTTTGTGGCCAATGGGAGAAAAAGAAAAAAAGGAGGAGTGTGCTAAACTCAGTGCATTTCCCCAAAACAGGTGACTTTGACTCTAAGCAGGGGTAGCATGCCTGTGACCAGACTCCAGCTGGGTGAGAAGGGCTGCTGGAAGCAGATTATACCAGCAGCAAATTGTTTGGTTTAACTGAAAGCCTGGAGCCACCAAGATGCCTTAAGAGACAGAGAAGATGAAGTTAGAGGTAACTCCATGGACTGCAGAAAATTAGATCAGTAGCTGGGAGTGGATGTGCATTAAATGGCTGAAGGTAAATGAAATAACCCAGCCACCTCTGGCTGTCTTGAACACTGTGAGCACTCACACCCAGGATGGGGACACCAAACACTCTCCACGTTGTTGTACAATCTACACATCTTGTTGTACTCGGGCTGGCCTCTCAGCCTGTTTTCTGACTGAATCAGGAGAGGAAACAACACAAAGCAGCCTGGACCCAGACACACATTCCCCCATGGACAGGGTGGATGGGTTGGGGCCCCCACTTTGGCTGCCTGCTTGGTTCCTCTAGCACGGAACCAGTATTTACAAAATACTGACTCGCCGCTCTCTGAACATCAGCCTGGTGTGAGAGACGTCAGATCCCACTTCCATTAATTAAACCACTCACAAGATGAATGCTGATCCAATTAACAGTCATTTTAGGCATTCTCAAAAGCAACTGAGAACTCAGGAAATGCGCTTAGAATTCTCCGTTAATATCACGACCTCTTAGAGACTTCCTAAACATACATCAAAAAATTTGGAATGCAAACGCCTCTCAGCACTTTTTTACCAAGATTTTTTGTGTTAGAAACTGATGAACTTTTGTTAGGAGCAATACCTAAAACCATTTCTGCTCTATTTGTGTTTTACTTCACTGAGAAGAGCTGTCCCTTGTGCGGCTCCTCTGTTTGTCCCAAGGTCAGCAGTGAGCTGTTGTTTTGGTGTTTCTGTCTGGAAAACGACAGAAAAGTCTTAATCTTTCATTCTTTTCTACAAGGATATTCTTCAGATAAACTCTGTCCTTTACCAGATAGAAATAGAATATATAAACAGAAATTATCTTGACTGTGGAAAAGGTACAGGTCTTTTTTTTGTTTAAGATTTCACAGTTTAAAATAAATTTCATCTACACCAGCCAAAATGTTATAAAATCCTTATAACTAAGCTATTTCATTTGATATATTCTTTCCCAGTGCCCATTTGCTCTGCACCTGTATGCATTAGGAGGCTGAACTGCAATCTTGTCTGACTGGAGAAAAAGTGCTATTTCATTCCTGAGACAGAACATTCAAGTAAGAAATGAAAAAACCAATGTACTGTCTGACAGCATGTTCATTAACAGTGCAAGAATATTGCAGCGATATTCATTGTTTCTAAATTACAAGTTTCCTGTAGAATTTTTTTTTCCCCTAACTGAAGCCAAAACAAAAAATAAATTCAACAAATTTTAAGTATTACCTCAAAGAATTTCAAAATGAAACATTTATTCTTCTAATATTTTTTTTCTGACTATATCCCAAAGCACTTAATGATTTTTTAAAATACATTTTATTATGGATGATACCATACTAATTAAGGGTATAGCACAGGCATTAGAGAATAGTGTTTCTTAAGGGGTATACTTCATTGTGTTCCTGCAATTTTGCCATCAGTGGATACTGAAATAATGAACAGTTTAAATAAACTAGTGACTGCTTATTTAGTTAATCTCCATAAAAATGTTACACTGTTTTCCATGGGATTTGTGTTTATATGAAGATGAGAACCCTGGGTAAAGAACTAGAGACTTAATCTTAGGGTTTTGGGGTTTTTTTCCTGCTGTTTTAATTACTGCTTTTTATTGAATCCTTCAAGCTGTGCCATCCCTTGAGCAGGGAGTCCATAGGAATTGAACATGTGCTTAAAAGATTCTGAAAATCTGGCATTACTAGCTGCATTTTAAAATAGGTCCTTTCAGAGTTTCTCCACCTCACAGGATAGCATGCTGGGAAATTTGGGCTTGTAACATCAAATTTTTAGCATTTGCTTCCCTTTAATTGGAGGGTATCTCTGACTGCTTCTCTCATTCTCTCTTATCAAACTTTTATGTTGGTTTATCAATCCCTCATTTACAAACAGTGCCTAAAGGTCCTTGTTGATGCCTGAAACTTCCAGGGGACACACAAAGCCTCAGAAACCAGTTCCCAGAAACTTTGACAGGGAATATGATAACAGCAATTAGTACCCAAAAGCTAGACTAATTAGCAATAATGATTCCCAGATGAGGATGGTCAATCCACCAGCACCATCACCTTGTGTCCCATGGTCCCAGAGCAGCAGAGAAATGTTCAGCATCTCTTACCAGCTACAACTCCTTCCTAATGCTGGAAGAGCTGGTTACCCTCACCAGCTGTGCCCTGAACAGAGAGGAGCCTGAGGCTCCTGAATTCCTTGATCACCTTATACATAATGAATTCAGGGATAGTTCTAAAAAAGTATTTAGATGGCACTAACACGTCAAATATTTTGATAGTTGGTTGTGTTTTCTTTTAGAACTTGCACCAAAGTTCTAACCAAAATCTTTTTTCTCCAGCCAAATGTTGTGGAGAAAAGTGGCAGTGTAAACCCCAGTGTGTCATTCTCTAAAACAGCACCAAAGAGAAGGAATACACTTGAAGACAAAATTACATCAGCCAAGCACACCCGGGAGGAGACAAGAAATAATTTAGCCCCCAACAGCCCTTGGTAGGTGAATCAGATTTGAGTTTTCAAGACTCAAGGACAGCAGATCATCCAGTCCTTGACTGAAAAGTGCACTTTCTGCTTTTCCTTCAGGATGTTTACAAGTGTCACCATCCCAGTGACGTGGATTGCGCAGAGCCCGTCCCAGCTGCGGAGTGCTTGCGTGCACAAAGTTTGGTTCCCCATCACAACACACAACTGGTGGATTTGGATTGGTGGAGAAGGACAAAGATTGCAAAATACTCCTTTGCACAATAGGCAGTGGTCATAATATATCTGCAGACAAGCATTTATGGAATTGATGTTAGGTATTATGGCAAGGAGGAATTTTAAGGGCTAGACTCGGAGGAGGATGATGAATTATCTTAATGTGAGCCCCTCCCAAGCACAGCAGACAGGACAGGGGAAAGCAGATCTCTGGAGAATTTATAAACATCAGTGTATCTCTTGGGCTAAGGTCACACTCCCACAGAGCAGTGAATTGTCACACTTACTGTGTAAGGACAGGCAGACACACTCTAAGCTGAGGAACACAAGATTTACCTTGCAGTGCATTCCCGAGCTCATTTAAACCCCATCCCTGAGAATGGACCTGCATCTGAAGGGTTTGGGTAGGAAAGAAGTCAGGATCTGATCAGGCATAGATAAAGATTCCTATTTAAAATCCAAGTCAGCCTATGTCTCCCCTTGATACAAGTACAGAACTGTTTTATAGAACATGAAATGGCCCCAGTGAAGGAAACAGGGAATATGCTTGCCAAGACCCTCTCCTGTGAAAGGGCATCCCCTGTCAAAGCCACTGCTTGGATTCAGAACAGAAGATGGAAAAGTGCCCTCCTGCCTCTCCAGGCCTGCCATCACTGACAGCTGAGCTGAAAGCAGCTGCTCCTCAGTCTCCCCTCCTTGGACAGACCTGTGTCCCCTCCCTGCTAGGTGTAACCATGCTCCAAACTCCCAGCCATCACTCAGTGTCTCGAAGAGATTAACAATGGCAGCAATTTCCCTTTCCCATTCTCTTGATTAAACAGAAGGAAGGAGGTAGGAAAAAAAGATGAGAGGCATAAAACTCCAGATGTTGTCGACACCAATATCTGGTTCCAGCAGAGAATGTGAAGGCTGAAGCAATGATGAATTGCAGTGGGGTCCCTATGGCAATCCAGATTGCAATCGTAATACCACTGAGGAGGAATAAGGGCTAGCAGTCATTAATGTGAACAGCAAATGAATTTATGACAATTTCCACTGGTCCTTTCAAAGAGCATAAATACATCTGTAAGAAATTAAGATGACACACCAGTGTAACTCATTCATTAATAAAGTCTGGGATTGCACATTTGGTGCAAAATTTGTTGCGTTTGTTACCAGTGGGTTTTAATTTTGTAAGTGTACTCTATTAAAACCATAACACAAATCTCTCTAGCAGATGAGTTCTAGCCCATTTGCAGACTATTCTGTAGGTGATTTAAAATTTAGTTTAAATTGACTTTAAGAACTTGTTCAGGTTTACAGTCAGTAGATATTTAATTACAATTTATTGTAATTATTTATTTAATTTATGTAATTTATTTTATTTATGTAATTTATTATAATGTCTAATTAAATGTCAGTAGATATTTAAATTACAAATTTAAATTTGTAATTTGCATTACAAAATATGTGGAAGACAGTATCAGTCACCCTGCTTTCTTTTCGATAAAACAGCAATTAAATTTACATTAACAAAAACCTATTAAACAAATTTCTTTGTGATCTAAGTGTGGAAGGAGAAATACCAATAGCAGAAGATCAAACCCTAAATAAAAGGCAAACCAAATAACAAGATCCCGAGCTGTGATGGGATCAGAGCTGTAGGGCTGGACTCTCAGCTTGCCCATTTTTAAGGGGAGACTCTCTGGACACAATTTACTCAGTGGTGAGAAGAAACAAAGGTTAGCAGAGTTTTAACTTGGGCAATATGAAGTGTATCTCTTGGCCATGCTGGCATAAAACACAAGCTGATATCTCGCTCCTCTGCTTGGCTCTGGCTGCTCCTGAGCTGTGTCTCTCAGCTTTGCTCATGCATCATTGTTCAATGTACCTGATAAAAACCTTGCTGCTGCAAGAAACCCCAGCTGTGTATTTCTACCTCTGCACAAATGTGCCAAATGCCAACTGAGACAGAAGGTCTGCATTAGGACAGAGGCATTTGCATGTGTGAGATCCACGCTGTGCTGTGAAAGCATCCCATGGTTCATCTCCTGTGCCCTGTTCTGGCACCTCACAGAGCCAAATGGGACAGAAAGTTGAAGCCTGGGTTGTACCACAGAGCACCTTCAAATGGTACTGATGGGGAAGCTGAACCTCCTCTGGCCACTCCATTAAACCTGTCCATGAGAGGTTAAACACCAACAAAGTGGGATTGTGGTCTTATTTATTCCATTAGAAATGAACACTTCTAAAAAATAAAGCCTGTGTTGTGTATTTGATTTTTCTTCTACATATTGAGGAAAAAGTGGAGCAG
The DNA here is from genome assembly GCF_001522545.3 of Parus major. Classification (NCBI taxonomy): domain Eukaryota; kingdom Metazoa; phylum Chordata; class Aves; order Passeriformes; family Paridae; genus Parus; species Parus major. Next base: position 67,187,560 of record NC_031773.1, read on the forward strand.
AAAAGAAATTATGAATGCTTAGATTACACTCAAGAAAGCCCATCACTGTAAACTCAGCTACCAGGGAAAATATGAGAAAATGAAATATTAATTTAAAACAGCAATATTTTACATTGACTGCAAGCCAAACTAACAGCAAAGTTCATCCATAATTTAATGACAAAGTTGCAATATTTTTCACTCTGCTAGATTAGAGTAACTGAGCAGATTTATGTACGTTGCTGAGAGCCAACACAAAAACATTTGGAAGATATTCCCAGAAAATTAAGAAAACAATCTGAATCTTTCCCTGCAAACCTTTAGTAATAGCTGCAAACATTGTGTTAACATGCTATTTATTTGGTAGTTTTTCTACTAGTTATCAAATATCAGCTCCCAGCAGAAGGGCTGGAAGGAAGGGTGAAAAAAATAAACCAAGTCACTGATTTGATTTTTAATGCAAGTTCTGACCAGATGTGCTGCAGGAATTGTACCAGAGGAGTCTGTTCTCTCATCCATGCCATGCAGAGCAAGATCTGCTCTACAGTTTGTGCCCACAGGTGCTCAGAAGATGAAATGCCACTTCCTTCCACAGGATTCTCCCTAATGACCTTCTGAAATCTGTGTCTTGTTTTTTGTCTCTCGTGAGTCTCAACAGACCCCGTGCCCAAATCTCATTGTGGGAGTTGTTGAAACCTACAAAATTGCCATCTATAATGGGATTTCCAGCTTCAAAATTAAAACAAAACAAAACAAACCATAAGACAAACAAACAAAAAGCAAAAAAAAATCCAACCCACAACTTCCTTTCCTGCTCGTATGTCCTCTTCACATGTGGCTGTCAGACCTGCAGTGTCACACCAGTCCTCTCTCCCACCTTTTAGGAATCAAATGCCATTTGCTTTCACAAAAAAAGACACTTTCAAAAACACACCAGAAGCATCTAGGATGAAAAAAATAAGCCAGTGGAAGTGCTTGGCATTAAAAAAGTAGCACCTTCAGACCAGGCAGAAAGAACTCCCTGGACTTTGGCAGCACCTGGATACATCTTTTTAAGCCTGTCAAGCATTGTTTAGTGGTACTTGAAACTGTGAGTCTTTCTAAAATGCTTCTGTCAGCTCTAACTGCTTGGATGGACCTCTGTGAATCAATCCTGAAACAGCATTCAGTTTTGACTTAAGAATGTGTGTCTTCATTGGCATTTCACACTCCTATTTGTTGTGAACAGCTCCTATTTCATTATCTGCTCCTCAGCCATCAAGGTTTCTGGTGAAGAAGGGTAGTCCAAAGCTCAGACTGCAGTCCAAAGCTCTGACTACAGGCCAGACCATAAATGAACCAAAAATCCTTGTTGTGGACCACTGGTGGCATCTTCCTAAGAAAGAAGGGGTGATGCCAGGTCAGGATAACAGGGAGCTAAGTCAGATATATCCCACACAGCTACAGAAAGAGGAGTGAGTTTCCCTCAGCTTCATTTCAGCCAGTAATTCCCATAAGACACCTATCTTCTCGTGCTGGGATTGCTCTTCCTCCTGGGGAAACAGGAAAAATATTTTTACATATACCAAAGTGCTATTTCCAAAAATCAATTAAGCTGTGAACCCTTATTCATACACACCTTGTTTCATACACACAAAAGGGAGAAATCTAAGACACTCTGATGGGTGGGAAAGAGGGTTCTCCAGATTCTCTGCTGGATGAGGATGAATTCAGACTGGCAGCACACAGATCACTAAGGGATCAGAGCCCAGCATTTCTCCCTTTCTCTCAGATTTTCATGAAGTGGAAGGGCAGAAAAGGAACCTCCCCCCTCCTTCAGGCAGTCAGCCACAGGATGGACTTCACTCTCTGATCTCATTACCAGTGCCAGGGTAACACCCATAAACACATTTTTTGATCAAATGGCAAAACCATTGAGGAAATCCACCGTGTCAGCCACAACAACCAAAAAACCATTGTTTATGACAAAGCAAGGTGGCCTTTGAACTACAGGATTAAAGATTGAGGCTTTCAAAATTCATTTTGGGTAGGAAAAAAGCCACCCAAAACCTCATCAGCATTATGAAATGCAGTGAGTACACAGAAAACAAACAGCAACCGGAGCATTCCTGGACCAGTCTTGGGTCTCAACCCTCTGAAACCTTTGCCTGTGTGCAAGATTAGTGTTTACTGGATTCTTCACCAATAGTAGACTTCAGCACAAGCTGACTGCACAGCCACTGGGATTTTAATGACCAATAAATTATCTGCTGTTTTGGAAAAGCCAGTTATGGTATTTAATTTGACAGCCCCATGCAGGGTGAATTCCATAGACACAAAACAAATGTCAGGCCTCGAGACTAACACACATTTCCCCAGATGCAAAATACACATCAGTTGCTCTCTTAGGAGGATGGAAAAAGAGAATCCCTCTAAATTATGCAAACCAAGCAGTGAGAGAAGGCTTAAAGACTTTGCTGTTAAGAAGTAAACCATAAACCACACTACTGCTTTCATATCTGCCTTTTAAAATTTTTTTTCTTTTTTTTTTTCCTTTCCATGATATGCAATGCAACTATTTTAAGATCTGCTCCTGAGTTCCTGCAACTGGCATTTCTTAGAGGGAATTAGGTTCTCATTTCTCTTCAGGACTGCCACCCTGCCCCCTAAACGCTCATCTTGCTCCTGTAGGAAGACTTGGACCATGGAAGATCTTTTCCAATCCAACTTCTGTTTAGTTTTACATGAAGGAAGACAGTGAGGGGAGAGCTTTGTCTTTTCCTCATCTGGTATCTCATTCAGATCCGAGTTGGAACAGAAACAGAGGAGGAACATCCACTGAACTCTAAGTGCTTTCCAGCTCTGGTTCACATCTGTTACTAATGTATCTTTATATTACTGGATAGTTTAATAAACAAGGAAGTAAGAGCTGGGCAAATCAGGTCCCATCATTTCAGAGCTCCATCCCCGGCTCTGACACGAACCTCTTGCAGAGGCTGATATATTTACATGATTTTCATTCTGCCCGTTTGCTATTTGAAATAACAACACTTTGCCATGAGCCAGAGCGGGGGAGTCGGGAGGAAAAGCAGAGTAAAAGGTTGCTGTGATGGGGCAGCAGCCCTGCTGTCACTTGGCTGTCACAAGTGTCAGGACAGCGAGGGGCTGGCACTGCTCAGGGCGGCACAGGCCGGAGCTGAACGGCGCTGGGGGAGGCACGGAGAGCGCTTGAGATGTTCAAATAAACTGCGGAACAGTCTAGCAAGCGCTTACTCAGAATCCACGCAAGTCAGCAGCAGCTGTCCCACACAATCAGAGGCTGCGGTACCCAATTACAGGGCTCGGCAAGGGCACGGCTTGCGCTCCCGGGACGAGGGCACGGAGCCAGCTCGGCCGCCCTCTGCGTCCCTTCCTGCCTCTCCGCATCCCTCCGCATCTCTCCCGCATCGTCCCCCTCGGCCCCGCATCCCTCCCGCTCGGTCCTGCATCCCTCCCGCATCTCTCCCGCATCGTCCCCCTCGGCCCCGCATCCCTCCCGCTCGGCTCCGCATCCCTCCCGCTGGGTCCTGCATCCCTCCCGCATCCCTCCCGCTCGGCTCCGCATCCCTTCCGCATCCCTCCCGCATCCCTCCCGCATCCCTCCGGCATCCCTCCCGCTCTCTGCTCGCTGCTCCCGGAGGCCCGCAGGGGGCGCGGCAGGTCCGCGGGCGCTGCGGAGCCGCGGCCGGGCGGAGGAGCGGCGGAGCGGAGAGGCGGAGGAGCGGAGGGGCGGGCGGCCCCTCCGCACTGCGCGGCCCCTCCGCGGTCCCTCCACACTCCTGGGTCCCTGGGTCCCCTGCGCTCTGCAGTCTCTCCGCACTCTGCAGTCTCTCCGAACTCCGCGGTCTCTCCGAACTCCGCGGTCTCTCCGAACTCTGCGGTCCCTCCGCACTGCGCGGTCCCTCCGGGGCCGCGGCGCCGAGCAGCGCGCAGAGAGGTGAGCGCCGGGCGGGCGGTGCGGATTTCTCGGCGGGTGCGGGTTCTGGGAGGATGCGGTGCGGAATTCTCCGCGGGTGCGGGCACCGGGAGGATGCGGTGCGGAATTCTCCGCGGGTGCGGGCACCGGGAGGATGCGGTGCGGGGCCGGGCAGCGGCGGTGGCCGCGGCACCTGCCCGGAGCGATGGGGAGCAAAGCCCGCCCGGAGGGACGGAGCCGGCGGTGAGGAATCAGCAGCGGCTCGGAAATGTGAAATAGAGCTGTGGAGAAAGGCAGAGGCTGTGCTGCGGGCGGTGCCGGGAGCTCCCGCGGATATTCACTCCCTGGGTATCCCATTCCACCACGTCCCGGAGCAGTTTGGACCTCTGACTGTCCGTGCAGGCTGAGAGCGGTCTGATACTTCCTCTCAGGCAAAATGAATCAGGAGCATTTCAGATCAGAGATGGATCGAGACCGTTCTCGGTGTAAGGTGTCTTTACTCCTTGTTTTTACAAGCGTTTTTGTATAGGTAAAAGCCTTAGGCTTCTTTCTTCTTCTTTCTTTTTCTTTTTTTTTTCCCTCCCAAAAATACCTTAGAAATGCATTTTGCTGTAGAGCGAGGAGTGCTGGCATGGGAAGCATCCTATGCCACTGTTAGAATTCACGGCTAAAGTGGGTACTTCAGCTCAGCAGCAAAGCCCCAACTGCTTGCATTCACACATAAAGTTCCACCCTGCTTTAAGGGGAGACCGGGTATTTGACGTTTTAGTCAGGGCAGAGGATCATCATCGTCACGATTGCCGTGTTTTCACTGAAGATCTTGAAGCATTCTACCATGACAGGTATGGTTGTAGATTTTACTCTTCAGGATAGCGAAATCAAGGTCATGCTGCAGAACTGTGAGCACAGACAGATCCCACGCTCAAAGTGCAGCACCAGAAACTCTGGCATCTTTCGGCTAACCCCATGCTTTGCTGGATGTTTATGTGTGAGCTGAGACAGCTTAAAAAGGAGTGCTAGAGAACTTTCTGGGTATGGATTTGTTTAGGGCAGCGAGCAAGGTACAAGTGCTCAGAGGATTTTAGGCAACTGCTGCTGAGTAATTGAAACCTTTTTGGAGCTAGAGGAAAGAGTGGCTGTCTGCAGGCACCACTAATGAGTGCTCACAGCTATTCAATACATTCTACAAAAAAAAATAATTCCCTGCATATGATTCAAATACAGTAAATATATGCCATTTCAGCTGAGAGAGAAAGGAAGAAATTAGTAATTAGGAGCCTTGCAAAGCAGGTGCTTGGGTTGTTAAGTACCTTTTGCAATCTTACAGTGCCAGTGTGAAGCCAAGAGCAGCAGCCAGAAAGCTGAAGGTAGGCTCTGCACAAACAGTGCCAAACGTGTCAGTGGTGCTACTGCAATGTTTAAAGCAGGAACATAGCATCAATTACCATGATTATTTAAAAAGAAGGGAAAAAAGGAGGGGGGTGGGCAGGGGAAAGGGAGAGCCTGGCTCCTCACAGCTCCATCCTCGTGGTGCTCTTCCCCAGGCTCTGCATTGACGTCACAATGACACGGTGAAGCTGAAGGCAGGAGCTGGGAGCAGTTCTTCTGCTTCACTTTTGGTGACTGAGAGAGTTTTCCAGCACTGTGTTCCTTCCAGCATGGCCAAGAGTGCAGAGGTGAAGTTGGCGATCTTCGGTCGAGCTGGCGTGGGCAAGTCAGGTATGTTTGACTTCTGATTTTTAATTCTGCTTGTCTATGGGTAACTTCTTTCTCCCTCTGTGCAGACAAACTTCATAAAAAAGGGCATCTCTCACCTTCTTCTTGTCAGGGAGGTTGGGATCAGGCCAGGAATTCTCTCTTCCTTGGCTTTTCATGCTATTTTCTCTAGGTTCTACCAAATAAAAGTACTTTTGTCACTTTTTAAGAATAAACAACACCAAAACAAACTTCCCAATCCAAATCAAGCCCAATTCTCATGAAGTGAGTGGCAACATTATCCTTTTCCAGTGGAACAGAATTAGTAATATTCAGTTTGTCTCTTCATAGCTCGTGCTCAGTGAAGGCATGGAATATTATGCTCCCTATCCTCTCTTAAATATTAGATGACTTCTGTAACAGTTATAATTCTGGCTGGTTTCCACAGGAGATTTTAGACTCAGCAACTCAAAGAAGTTTTGTTCTCAATGCTCTCCTGGATTTACATGTTTACCAGCAATCTAAGGCAGCACCATGTGTAAAGTTTGCATTTGAGAAATAAACACAGTCTGGCGAGTTGATATGGTAGAGACACAAGGGGGAGGCATAAATGTTAAAAATCCATTTCTACAGACAGCCTTTCCTCTGGTGAGATGAGGAGCAGAGTGTGAGGGTTGCAGCCTCTCTCTTGGGTAGTTCAGGGGTGTTGCATTACCTTGACAGCTCCAGGACCACTCTTAACAAGTCCTTGCACCACAGGGATGAGGAAATGAGGAGACTGAGCCTAACCATGCTCCCGTGGCAGTTTGGGAACTGTAAGGCATTGTTTATTTTAGAAAAGATCTGCACAAGAGAAGGCAGGACATAGGATGTGCTGGTAAGAGCATTAAGCCAGACTCAGCTGCCATCAACCAGCTCCAGTTCCCCAAAGTGACTTTTATATTACACATGCCAAGGTTCTGTCCTATAAATGTATTACAGTTTCAGTAACTTGGGAATGGGTTGTTTATAAAAGCACATTTACCCTGGAGGTATTTTACCAGAATGCTATCAGTGAAGTAGTTCTGTCAGCTCTCAGGAAAAAAGGCGTTTGTGAGGCACAAGTTCTTAGAGATTATACTGCTTATTCAAAGGCAATGCAGATTAAATTCCACCTTTTTGAATAGAATGCCCGAGGGAATGCTGATAATATACTGGGATAAGTTTAAACTCCTCCTTTTTCCCTGCTGCTCTTGCCCCATCCCCTCTTTTGTATTCACATTTCACTGTCCTACCTAAGTTTTGCAACTTCAGTGGTTCCCCTTTTGGTTTATCTTACATTCAGTTGGTGGTTTCTGTGGTTGTCCAATCTTTTGGCTGGATTCAACATAATGTGAGAGAACACTGAAATATTTGCAGGAAAACTGAAGCAATAAGAGTTCCCTCTCCCTAGTATTCTTAATAGCTGGAGAGTTTATATTTAAAAAATATATAACTACCTTTTAAGTGCTCCATTAAAATGCTGGACCAGCACAGGATCAATAAGAGCCTTTTTTACCTGTTGTATCCTTTTTGTAGACTTCAATATATACTAGGGTAGTATAAACAGTAAAAGTGTTTTCCTGTAGTCCAGGAACTGGGTGGGAGACAAAAGAAATGGAAAGCCAATAAAAACATCCTAGTCCTTCAAAGTCTTCCTCCTATCACCATTTTTTCCCTTTGAGATGCAAGGAAATATTACATAAAATATGAATGAGGTTCCCTCTTTTGACTGTGACCATATTTGTGAATCTGTGTGGAAATGAAGGCACAAATAAGTGAATTTAATGGGGTAGAAGGGCCATAAAGTGCTATCAGCTACCTCAAGAGAGCAGCAACCGTGCCTTCCAGAATCTCCAGCTTGCTTATGGAAACCCCTCTTGTACATTCCCATAAAAGGATCCAGTTTTGACAGCTTGGCCAAGTGTGGAGAAATAAAGAGTGTGTGTGTGTGTGTGTGTGTGAGGGGGGTGGTGTCTGAAAATACCTATTTGTCTGCAGCCAGCAGTAACAACAGTGGGAGTGCTGTTCCACCCTTGCTAAAAGCAGGGCTGGACACAAAGCTCTAGCTGGCTCTGGTGGGCAGTGCCCTGCTGGAATAACATGTTTTCTGGAGTAACCATGCCATTCCCCACGCCTGGGAGCAGTCTGGAGGCAGGATGCCGTGGTCAAGGCTTACTGGAGCAGACTTGGCCAGACAGCTGGAAGATAAGGCAGGCTCTAGAGGCAAAGAGCACAAGGCAGAATGCTGGAGCACACATGCAATGAAAAGGAGACGTTGGGTGATAAATAGGGCCACTGTAACTGCCAGAAAGTCATGCCAAAATCTGCTCACTGGCTCGCTTTCCTGGCTCATCTTCATTTGCTGAGGAGGAGCCAGGCTGGATTAGGTTTTTAATCTGTAAGTGGCTGGAGCACCTGACAGCGTCTGTGGAGTTAGAGCCACGCTTTGGAGCGTCCTGGAGAGAGAGGCTCCTCTCCCACTGCCTGGCCAGACTTTGGATCAGTGAGTCAAAGCAGCTATGGAGAAAGAAGTGTTGTGCTTCAGGATATGTGGGGAGCTAAAGCTGCCCCTCTTGCACTATGGAATTCATTAGACCCAGAGCTGAGGAACACCTCAGGCTCATTGTTAATGCCAGGCATTTGTTTTTAGGGTGAAAGACTCCCTGCTCTACAAAGCAGTCCCTCCCAAGACTCTCCCAAGCATGAGGTGGGAAACCAGAACACTGTTCACAAATCTGAATAGTGATGGCATCTCAAAAGAGTTAAATCCAGGGAAAACAAAGCGTTACTTCACTTTATTGCTGCTCATCAAGTCTCTAAGGTTCAAAGGTTTAAAAAACAAACAGGAGGCATAGCTAATGGGAGTGCCAGCTTTTCACTGTTCTCCTTCCTTTCCTTGTCTCCTGCCTGCTGGAGAAGTCCAGCAGAGTGGCTAATCAACTCACTTTGCCTTTTTACTTAATGCAGACCTAAACCTTTCCAAGAGAAAAAGAGGAGCAGACAGCTCAGAAAGAGGAACACAGGAGTTCCCCCAGGTCAGGGTTACGCTGAGCAATGGGCAAACTCACCAGGTCCAAGCATCCCAACTTGCTCTCCTACAGTGGACTAGATGCTCCTCCCTTCACCCTCTTCTTACTGTATTAAAGCTGCATAAACAGTGTTTTAAAACAGCTGAAAAAAACCAGATGAGGAGCTCTGTCTGAGCCAAGGAGCACTTTGCAGCTGCTTCAAGAAGGAAGTACTCTGTGGGTGGGAAGGGACATTGCTAAGACCTGCTACAGATAACAGGGATGTACCTCCTAATTTGGGCTGGAGTCAAGCAGCACCAAGGAGGGGAGAGAGCTTTTAAAATCTTTTTCTTTACGGCCAAGAGGAGCAGAGGATTAAAGTTGAAGCGAATTACTTAAACAGTGCTGTTTAAATTGTTCTTTCACTGCATCCTACAGCTTCATTCCTATGGTAACAAAACTGAGTTTTTCCTAAAAACTCCTTTTAAAACTACAGTAGTAACAGTTAATAATGACTTAAAGGCCTTGTTCTTCCATGTCATCACAAGTCACAGTGTGTGGCCAGAAATCTAAAGAGGAGTGAAAATGCATGAACCAGGAGGAGAAAAACAGGGCATATACTGGATAACCCTGCATGGCTGATGCTTTTCCAACTCATAACTCAGTTGACTATGAATGCTCAAAATACCTCTGCTTAGGAGCCTATTTTGGCCAAAAAAAAGGAGACAATGTCCAGCTGCAGCTTGTGCTATCCAAAGTGTCTTTTTGCAGGCTGAACACTCCGAGTTCCCGTGTTTGCAGGGGCTGCTTTGCCCAGCCCCTGGCAGATCTGTGTGGATGGGCTGTGCAGCTGCAGCCAGAAATGGGAATTGTGTGAGGGTTAAGCAGTGGGGAAGATACTGAGGCTCCCACAGGATTCCCCCAATAAATGTGTTGGTTTCTAAGCAAATCGCTGCTTGTGCAATCAGGTACGTGGGGCAGAGGGCTGTTGTCACCTTTTGATCCAGGAACACCTCAGATGCTTCCATTTGGGCAAAAGAGTGACCAGAAAAGTGGTTTCAGTAATTGTCACCTGGCAAAGAGCCTGTGCCATCACAGAGATGAAGATCTCAGTGACTCAAGTCATTTTAGGGTCACAGCTGGGAAAGTCCTGAGCAGACGTATTTCTATCCTGTCTAAACAAGATGGGGGAACATATCTGGGAGAAAGATACCTGGTTTTGAAAGTTCCTACAAAAAAATTCAAGCAGCAGCCAAACCAGAGAGTCCTTCAACAAATCCATGTTTTGTTTTCATTATTTGGGGATATGTCTGAAACACACTACCAGGGATCACTTCCCAATTGCAAGGTCTGAGCATGTGGGAAATAGAACTGCATTCATTGTCACCCCACCCCCCATTCAAAAAACCCTGTGGGTTACTGGGAAAGAAGCCCAAAGTGATTTTTCTACTTCACAAATCCCTGCTCATATATTTCCCCCCACTAGTTGCATTTCAGGGGCTTTTGCAGAGGAAACATGAGTTATTAAGGAGTGATTAGTTATCAAGCTCACAGCTCTGCTAGTAAGGCAGGGAAAGCTGCCATAAGATCTTCAAAGTCTCTGCTCTACCAACTGATGTATGGATTACTGTAATAAGGTGCCTCTGAAATCCAGAAATGTGGGTGGAAAGAGACTGGATTTTCTGTTGTGGGTTTTATTTTTGTTTTTGTTTTGTTTTGTTTTTAACTCACACTAGTGTAGTAAATCAATTGCCTTTTTTTCCCTTTGTTTTTAGGAATGGCAATGACAACCAGATGCTTAATTGATTATTCAGTAATCATGTTTATTACCCAATATATTAATTGTCCTGTACTATTTTGGTGGTAAAGTACTCATAAAACACCCCCAATTTTTACATTCTCTGGTTTTACACTTTTCAGCCAGCTCCAGCTTCTCTGAAGGGACTGTGCATGTATGTGTATAAGTCATAACAGTAATTAGATGACTGACTTTAGGATTATTTCTTCCCCAACAAGAACACAAATGTGTCCCCTTGGATCAAGTAATATTGCAAGCAAACAGTTGCATTGAAATGACCTTCCCAAGCTCCAGTTCAGTGGATGGTGTTGATGCCTGTTTAGAGGGTTCATGCATTGGTGAAAGAAGCTGCATTGTGGCTTTAGCACACAGATACAATCCCTTTAGCCAACAGCCTTTCTCCAGACTGCATTTGTTCATCTTGTCATGCTAAAACTAAAGAGAATGAGCACCAGGAACCTGGGCTAGACATACAAACACTTGCTCTGCTTGTGTCTGCTACTTCCTCCCTTTCCCCTGCTTGTTTGCCTATGCATGGTTCACTATAGCCTTGCCCTTGGTGTAGTAGAAACCATGACATTTGATCCTCCTTCTGGCTAACCATGAAATAAAAAATAAAAAAATGCAGAATTTCTCTAACCAAATGCCAACGTTGTTCATTCAAGCATAGCTGCCTGCCCTGTTCCATCTCATTTAACTACATCTGACATCAGCTCTACCTGTATCCCCTCTGAACAGCTGGTGGCAGCTGTTAGAGCTAAGACTAGTCCTGCTGTTCTTTTCTCTTTTTTTTAGTTGTTTAGGTTGGGCTAAATATAGCCTGCTGTTTGATTACTGCGGAAGGAATGCTAGGATTCAAGATTTATGTGTGCAGCACAGATTTTTCCCTAGGCCTGTGCCTAGCCACCCCCTGCAGCTCTTGCCTTGATAAGATAGCTACCCTGCCTGCTTGTCTCCTCCACTTTTGCCAGAACCAACTGCAAAGTTTCCTGCTGGAGTCCCAGGAATGGTTTGTCTGGTTATGGTAAAGGTTTGAACTCTTTCTGCTGGTCCCCAACAGGGCACTGAATGCAGGTCCTTTCAGAAACTGCAAGTTTTTTAATAGTCCACAAACTTCTTGATTACCTCCCTGATATCTGAAGTCCTTGCATTTACTTTTCTTGCCTTGTTTCATCTCAGCTGTCACCCTCCTCTTTCCCCCTGCCAGTTCCCTAGAACTGCACATATTCTCTAAGGACTGTGCGTGGTGAAATGGCTTTGTACTTTACAGAAGACTTTGTATTCACAGTTCCCTTCTCATCCTCCTCACTCTGGCCTTCCTCCCATCTCTGTTTCTCATCCCCAGCTCCTTCTTTGCCCACACTGTCAGTGTGCTGTGCATCACCAAATGCTCAGGGCATGAGATCCAGATGAGCTAATCCTGGCAGCAGTGGTGTGATGCAGCTAAGAACAGGCACTCTGAAGTGGTTCCTACTGTCCTGGAAACCATTCCTTGGCAGGGACTTGGAGGATCTTGGCTGCTCCAGGCAGTCATTGCCTGAAGCCAGCTTTGCACAGGTTAAGAAGGGAAGCAGTGTATATCTGTACATAGCTACTCTTGGTCACAGAAGTGGGTAAATTTACCAATTTTGGCTTTGTGACAGAGCAGAAGAAACAAGTTATGTCTGTATTTCTCAAACAAACTCTTTTTTTTTTTGCTTTTGTGCCACCCTCAAGCCTTTTACAGCACCCAAAAATAAATATGTTAGGTGTATGAAAAACTAACACTGCCTTAAGGTAGGAGCATCAATGAAATGCTTTAGGCTCTAGCCCTGGTTACAGGGCTGTGATTATCTGTGGTGACTGAAGGTGTTTGTACCCTCTGTACCACATGCCTGGCAGGCACTCTGGAGAGAAGGAGAGACAAGGAATTGCTCTGAGGCAGCGAGGGAACTGTGGCATCCTCATCCATTCGCTGCTTTTATTCCAAGTCTGTGTTTGCTCAGCGTTACTGGCAGCCTTTTATACACCCCCTGCTGCAGAGGCAATTACAGCTTTGGGCAAGGACACCCCTGAGCTTCCCTTCCCTCTCCACAGGCAGTTTGAGGGGTGCTGATGGAGTGTTCCCCACAGGCACTCCAAACTTACACAACTCCCACCTCACAGATCTCAGCCAGCTGTTTGAGCCCACATTTCTCCCGTTCACCTCGGATCAAAGCAGCCCCTCCTGTTTCCATCAGCTCCTACCTCTTCCTGGAGACAGGAACTGAGGGTGGTGCATCTGTTCCTATCGCCTTTTTGTAATTCTGAATGGGAAAAAGTTATTTTTTTATGGCTCTTTCCCACCAGGTAGAGCATTCACGCTGCTGGAGTCAGTCTGCAGCTGTTACAGCTTCTAATGGATTTGCCATGTAGGTGTTGGGAAGTGCCATATATTATGGCAGTGACGCTGTAGATAACTCACATTCTATGCATCCAGCGTGAAAAGATGAATGGCAAGAGAAGCACGAAGCCCTGGGGAAGGAAGTAGTAGATATATTAAACATATGTGCAGCTTTAAAATGTCATAGAAATTGGCTGGAGCCTCCAGCTGCCTTTCCAGAAATGTTAGACAGTAGTCTGCTCGCAGGAAAATGAGGGAATATGTTGAAAACATCCAGCCTGGGTTTGAAAGCACAGGGAGCTGCTGAAATTCCCGGGATGTTGTGCTGCCTCCACGCTGGGGTCAGCAGCAGAGAAGCTGCAGACAGGCAAGAGCAGAGGCCTGGGGCAGTGCTGTGCTCCCACAGGGAAGCTGTGTTCCCACAGGGAAGCTGTTTGGATAAGTGGCTTGAGAAGTTTTCAGGGTGGAAGGATGCCCCTGGGCAGTGCACAGGATATATTCTCCCAGGGAGGGGATTTTTTCAGTGCTTGAGCAGCGCTGTGGCTCTCCCGAGGGCTGTGGGAGCAGTGGCCACCAGCTGGGCCCTCCTGTGAAGTAGGCCACTGCTCATGGCCTCAAGTGGCCAGTGTGGGAGCTGAGGTGAAGGAAAGTGGAGCTTGACAGCCCCAAGTCACCCCAAGAGGCATTTTGGCATTGCCAAAGCTCCTTTCCATGGCTTCTCTCGAGGGCCAGGGCTGCTGAGATCCAGCGTCATGGACGGCTCCCAGGCTGGCAGCATCTGAGAGCCAACCCCGACCGGCCCTGTGGGATCCTTCTGACCCTTTATGGCTCTTCCACTGACATTAATTATTGACAGCAAAATAAAGCACAGAAACAACATTTATTTTCATTAAAAACATATTTGGCAATCCTGTCTTTCACTACTTCCCCAGTAGGGCTTAATTTCATTTTGACCCACAGGACCACAAGCACAAAAGGAGCTTGTCTTGACTTCCTTTCTCCCCTTCATGTGGCTGTATTTTCCATCCAAGTCTCAGTCTCACTACAATATGGTCTATCAGAGATTTGCACAACCCTGCTCTGGAGAGCTGCTTTTGTCAGCAGCTCATCTCTGTGCCTGCCCTGGGAAACAAAAATCCCCCTTCCCTCAGCAGTGGAAGCCAGTTAGAGCTGTGAGCCATGATCTCCTCCTGACCTTCCCAGCAATTGACCCAGAGGAGCTTTACAAGTGAGAACTTCAAAAGTGTCATTCAAAGCAGGAAAGGCTGAGAAGATCAGAGAGAGCTATTTATTTTTTCGCTGCAGAATAAATTGAAAATTATTGAAGAGTCACCACAGAAGAATGCAGTATTAGACCCATGGGTGGCAGAGAAAACACACAAACAAAAAATCCCCACCAAACCCCACACTGGACATGGACAAGGGAGTATGAGTGCCAAAACAAACACCTTGTTAAGCAACCTCAGTGGCAGAATCTGTGATGCCAGGCACTGCTGCTTAGCCCAACTGGATTCCTGTGGTTATGTGCACTGGAGCTGCTTCTCCTCCAGGTTGATTCCCTACATGAAGTAATTGAATAGTGATCCACAATATGTCTTGGTCTGTTAGATCTACTTCCAGACAAAAGTTTCAAAAAATGTATCTCCAATCAAAGAAAATTTGACCTTTAGCTGTGTGGAGCACGATAGGTCTCAAGATATCCCAGTAAACTGTGTCCTGAATATTCAAACATTCATACACTAATCTTCAGTCTCCCATGGTAATCTCAAATAATTACATCTCATGCAAGAATACTCTTTTGTTAGTATTCAGTTAAACCAGTCTAGTTCTCACCACCCACCACCGTGTTTCCTCAGTATCACTTTGATAATTTCTCAGCCAGTTTTGTTTGCAGTTTCTGACCTGGCATGTGAAATAACCAAGCCTCTCTCATGAAAACAAGCTACCTCTATTTTAAACATACCCAGTATGACTGTTTTCTTCATTAATTTGCTATTTGGGATCCAGTATGAAAGAGGCCCCTGAGATTTAACTCAGTGCCACTGTGCTGGAAATTCACATAGTGTTCAGTGCAGATTGGGAGGAGTTTGGGAGCCTGGACTATAAGAAATACTTCTATAGTTTGGACAGGTCTTTTGTAAAGTTCTGCAGACTTCTAGGGCTCCACAGAAAAAATCACACTCTGTTTCCACTCTTTCTGCTTGAAAAGGCAGATATGCTGGATTCTCAACTAAGAAAGGAACTTTGCCTGTTCTGTTTCCCTAATCTCCCTCTTCTGAATAAAGCACCAAAATATATAGGATTTTCTTTATTTTATTTTCATGAAGAAACCTCATTAAAGTTGCCCTTTTCCTGAGCAGCTCTAGCAGCTACAATGTATATTTACCTGTAAAATCACATGCAACTGCAGATGTTCATGGTACAATCAGCATCAGCTCTGAAGCAGGATAGTTTGGCATCCTGATAAAGATGAAGAGACAGACCATGGACAATGCAGAAGAACCTTTGAGCACTTTCTTTAGTTCTAACATTTAACAGGTATGAAAAGTATGATTTGCCTGCAGGTCTTCACACCTATCTGGACTAAGTTTCAGAATTATTAAGACTAACCTCGTGCTCAGTATCATATATCTCACCTCACATTAGGTCTGTACCTGAAAGACTTTTCATTCACCAAAGACAATTTTGCATGGCTCACTTTGTAGCATCTCTTCAATTGCTAAACCTTTACTAAATGGTGCCTTCTAGTAAGCTGTGAAAATATGAATGTCATCCAGTCTGAGGAGCTTTGTTTGCACATCAGAGCACTGGAAGTTTTACATTCTGCTCCCAGTGCCACAGCACAGACAGGGACTGGCTGCAAATAGAAGTAAGGGACTCAAGAGAAGAGAATGACCTTCACAGCTGAGTTAAAACAGAACATTGCCACCTTAGATCCTACCTCTGGCTTCTGCATGTGTTCAAAAAGGCAGGGAAAATACAATGACCAGCAGCAGGAGCTGGAACAAGGCTTAGGGAAACATGCTCATGACAAAAGTACTTTGAACTTGGTTGTTCACTCCTATTTTCCATTCATTCCCATTAATACTGTTGCTCCTTGTGAAGGTTAAAATGCTTTTCTTAGGGATAACATGGCAGAGGATTAAGAAAAGGCTTTTGTTTTAAGCATGAGCAATCTGAGCTCATGTGTTAGAAGTAGGAGGTCATTGTGCAATTCCAGGACTTCTCTGAGCAGGTGACTCTTAAGAAGTCAGGGCTGTACAGTTCTGTGACATTCTAAAGGTATATTCAGAGCACTTTGAACCTGCTGATTGCAAAAGTGATCTCAGATCTCAGGCTGTTCCCAGGAAATTTGTCAGGCCAGTTATGAGCAGAGAACGCTCAGGGTGACTCCCAGAGTATGAAACCAGTGAAAATAATTCTGCACCTGGGTCACTTCATAAGGGCTAATCCAGTTGCACCTCTACAGTTTCTGAAGAGTCTTAAGGATGCTTTTCATGATCTTGCTCTTGTATTTGGAGAACAAGAGGAATGTGGTGGGTTTGGTTTGGGTTTTTTCCAGTATGAGTACTGACCTGTAGAAATCTTATCTTCCTGAAGCTTGGAGCACAGAGTGCATCTTTTAGTTCCCAGTTGGGTTGCAGGCTTTCTGAGGAGCAGAAAGGGAGTGTCTCAGTGAAACCCACAAAATAGCCTAGAAAAGTCCCTGAGTGCATGGGGGTGCTGGGTCATATGGGAATGGGGACTGTCTCTTGTGTAAAGCCTAATGACTGTTCCACCTTCTGTCCACCCCTGTACCTCTCAGCACAACATCACAGCCACTGCTCCTAAAAAAACAATTAAAATTGTACCATTAAAACAAGTGCTATTCAGCACCTTGGTGTAGTAGCTAAATCTCCAGAAGCTAAATCACAGCAGCTCTCTCAGCCCATGCATTTGGAAGAAAATCTGAATATTGTCACACAGGTGTTGCATTTGGCACCAAGCCTGGAGTCTGGAGGGTCTGTACTGTACCCTGCAGCCAGGGCAGGGTTTTCTACCCTGCTGCTCTCAGCAGTGCAGAACCTGTCCAATTCTAGGTGCTTCATGAACACCCAGGGATTTTATTCCTCATTAAATAATTCCCCCAGCAACAAACATTTTATGTCCTTCATTGCAAGGGGGTCAGAGCAGATGACTGCAATAACCCTTCCTGACTTGAAAAATATGATCTTGTTGATGATGTGTATATTAAATTGGGAATCTTTCCCTGGTGCTTAGTGGATTTTTATTTCCTCCTTAGCTAAAACACTGCTATAGTTATGATCCCCTCCTCTGGGCCACTTTTCTTTCTCTTAGTAGTGTTTGTATTCTATATATCTGCTTATTCCTACATGCTCACCACATGAAGCCCTCTCTTCATTTGATGGGGCAGATGATCTTCATAACCCCATTATGAAATCTTTTTTTAAGAGTGAATATTAAGTATCTAAGGAAAAAAAATGATATAACTTTCTTTATTGGTTTTATTTAACATGTACCTTATGGCACGAGGTTGAAAGCATTCACTGAGTCAATGTTTGGACTGTGCTGCAGGGATGTTAATGAGAACATCCAAATTTTATGCTTTTGAACTCATTAAAAGGAACAGCACAATGTGTGCAGCAGTGGCTGATTTGCAAGAACAGGGATTAAACAGGAGCACATAGAAGAGCAGAATACAGATGCAATTTTTTCACGTGGAGATCAGAACAAAAACACAGAGCTCTCCAGTGACCTGTGCCAACATGAATTTTTTTACCTCTCAACAAGGTGTATGATTTGAAAACACACTGGCAAATAAAGAGCTTTCACAGAGGAGATCAAGGAGGAAATTTAGAAGCAGTCAGATTTAGAAAGACAAACCTTAAGCTAACACTCTTGGAAGATGAAAAAGCAAAGTCACAGAAGGTGAGCTTTAGTTACAACTCTTCAAAACTAGATGAAAATTTCAAGGGATTATTTGCAAAGCTAATAAAGAACATTAGTTCTGGAAAATTAAAGATTAATTCAAAGCTACACAGAATGCTAGACTAAATAACCTTGTGCTGTGTCCTGAACAAATGCTGTGTCCCTCACAGATAGAAAGAGGCTGATATATGAAAATAAATGAAAAAGCCTGTGTTTATTTCTGTGGGCTTTGGAGCAGGGCCATCAGGAGCAGGATCAGCCATGCCATGGGCTGTGCCCACACTGCCTCCTCCCAGGGAGGAAAGAGGATGTCTGGGGTGGCCCCACAAGCAATGCTAACAGAAAGAAATGTAATGAACTGAAAGACAAAGCAGAGTTTAAAGCAAGCCCAGTAAAAGCACAAGCACAGACCCAGGAAAGGCGTGCTGTGCTGTTTTCTCAGTCATGGGTGCTGCGTCGCTTTTCATTCAGAATTTGCAGCGCTTCCTACAAATTCTCTAAAAACACATCAGATGAAAAAGTTACAGTTCACACATTTTTTCCACCCCTGCCTTGCATCAGCACTAGACTTTATATAGCACAGCACTAACACACCCTTGCAGCAGCATGGATTTCCCATGCTGAGGACTCACTGAATAAAACCACAAAAGAACTGATACCAGGGTGATCTAACCCATGAGTCTAACCCAGACCATTCCAGCTCAGCCCTGACCCTGACTCCTTGGACCAGGGACTCTTCCTGCTGCCTGAATGATTCAAACTGCCCCCATCAGCGTGGTATATTTTTCAGTCACATAAATACAGGCTTACCACAACCTCCTGTCTTCACCTCCTAGAGACAAACACTTAGTAGAAGGCTTCTTATCAGGACAGCAAGAAAATGCCCACAGTCATGAGATTTTCTGTTCTGCAGCAATGTGGTACCTCTACATAAGCCTGGCTTGGACTGCTCAGAGGAGAAAAAGAGCCAAACAAACAACAAAAAATGGGGTGGTTTGCTAAGAGCTCTGGCAATTAACATAATGAGGGGACAGTGGTAATGACTAGGACACGACAGGTCAGGATCATAGGTCCAATAACATGAGCCATTTATCTGTGCTGGCCTAAGTGAGGTCAGTGGGGCTCCTGCATCTCTTTCTCTGACAGGGATGAGTGTCATCTGTCAGGAGAAGCCTCAGTTTTCAGCTGAGGCTTCACTGAAAGCAAAACTTCTTAATGTAGCCTTAAATGGTGTTAGGATAGTACCAGAGCCCTTCTAAGTTTCTTAAGACATTGCTCAGGTTTAGCTGCTCAGACTTGACATTTCCATGCTGGGTGTCTGCTCCAGGCTGCTCTTTCTTTCTGTTACTGGAAGATGTCTGCAGAAGCAGTACAGACATTTCTAAGAACAAGGCCAGGAAAACAAAAAATAGCTGTGTGGCTGTGTTAAAAAACATTCTCCTAGCAACTTTGCCCAGGTGTTCTAGTAATACCAGTCCTCAAAGCAGGAACACAAAATATGACAAGAGTGGGGTCAGGATGTCAGCAGGGGTGTTCTTTTTCTTTGCCTGTGAAAGTGTACCTGTGTTTGACAGCAAAGCAATGCCTCTGGAAGTTCCAAGCTGTGGTAGGTAGAAGTTAAATTTTCCTCATGAGTTTATCCTTATGGAAGACATTCCAGCCCTAGATATAGGACACTTTCTTTTCAAGAAGCTGTATAGGGAAAAAAATTTGGCACAGATCCTCTGAAGAAGTAATGAAGTACACAGGAGACAAAAGCTCCAAGAAATGAAGAGCAAATAGCAATTTAGGATTAAGTTTGCCTTTCCATTAGCTTATCTGAAACAGATTTGTCTTGGGAAGCAGCTCTGGAAGCTGAAAAAATGCAGTTCCCAACACCAGAGATTAGTGGCAAGGTCTTAGTTGCTTTACCTTGAGTCTGCACATCACTGTGAAACTTTCTTTCCCCCATGCTTGGGTTTTGCTGCAGCTTTTTACACTCTATTATTTCTCCATCCAGTGCAACTAGAAGGGTACCATCAGGGTTTAATTTAATTTTCTATTTCATCTACTGTCCTACCCAGAAGCCATTCCAGAAGAGTTATTTTTTCCATCCACTTCAATTGAAGATCAGTTGCTTGTGGCTTCTAGATTTTTATTTCTTTTTTTTTTTTTCTTTTTAGTGCCAGGCTTGAATATCACATTCAAGTGAGAGCAGTGAGCAGCTTAGGAAGCAATTACAATACCTTGAGTAGATTCCATGCAGCAGTAGCCCCAGAAACCATTGTCAGTGCATCAAACTCATTTTGGGTGTTCACCTTACCCCTAGATGTTTATCTTAGCTAAATGGCTTTTAAAACAATTAATCCAAATGATTAATCCAAATGCCTTCCCAAGGTTTAGCACTTTCAGAGCAGTGGGGAAGCTTTTGTTCATGGCCAGACTCCAGTCTGGGCTGCCCCAAGTGATGAGCATGGGGCACTCTGTGTGCTGGCATTTACAGCAGCTCAGCAGGACACTGCTGGTTGGCTTTGGTGGAACTTTATAGCCTGTTTTTATTGCAGCAAGGCCAGCAGTGTGATGAACCTTTTTAATAAATCTCCTCTGATGGATTTTCTGGATTTGAGGAGTGAAAAGTATCTTACCATCAAAGCTCAATGCATTTACCACCAACACAGGCCCCATTAGTGCACTTTTAACTAGGAAATTTATATTAAAAAATGTATTTACTCTATGAGGCTACAGCATAGATGAGTGTTGTGTGCATGCAATGAACAACACAGCACTGACATCAGTTTTTATTTGGTATTACCCAAAGTCAGAGCCTTATAGACAGGTTGATAATTGTCTCTTCTGCTGTGTTTTCCCCACAGTGCAGCAAGGGAATGAATGAGTGCTCTGGAGTTTGTCAGCTGCTGAAACAAGCTGTGGGGAAAATAATTCATTTAAGGGCAACTTCAATTTCATCTTCACTCAGAAAGTGAATTTAATGCAATTTTTCTTTATAAAGTAACTTCCTCCAGTTCCTTCCACTTTCTGCTTCAGTGCTGCAATACTGAAGCAAACTCTTTGAATGGCAAATTTTTCACCTTGTCCAAAATTGCCATGATGAATAATTTGTTATCCCAGTGAGAATGAGGCCAATCTCAATTTTACAGAATCCTAAAACCTTGGGAGTATGTCCATGTTTGGACTTTGGTTTGTGCTTTACTAAGAGAAAAGCAGAGGGGGAAAAAAAAAGGCCTGGGTTGGCATGTAGTTCTTGATCCTGTATGTTGTGATATCCCCATTAAACTGTCCCTTGTTTGCTTAAACCCTAAGAACTGAAAACTTTTAAAAGCTATTTATAGGGCAGCATCACCAGCCTGAGCAAGTGTTGAGTTAATCATTCTGCCTGCTGCATCTGCTGGGTGGAACAAAACACCCCTTCAGTGTTTGTCCCTGTGTGCAGGAGTTGAAGGGTCTGAAATTCCCTGGGTCTTTCCTGGGCTCTGTGCACTGTTACAAAGGAGGTTTTTGATGGATTGCCACTGCCTCCCCTCAGTATCTCTTTATTCCCTGTTCCCTTTGAGTCATCCCTTTGCTGAAGAGCAGTGGGAAGGGGGTCTTACATCTCTGCTGACATTCCTGGGGACACATCCTTCCACGCTGGATGCCTCTGTGCCACACTTCTCCTGCTCAAACCTTGGCTTTGCAAAAGCTGCATTGATTCATCACCTCCCCTGGGGCTTGCAGGGGCATGAAATCAGAACTTCTATTAATCTAAGGCATATTCATTTCACACCTATAGCGAGTGATGGAAGTCTGATCTGCAGAAAACATATGGGAGATGTCAACAGATTTAGAATGTCACATCATTTTGCTCTTCCCTTATGGAAGATTTCCCTCAGTGTATTTCCATATTTTTTCATATGAAAAAGATACAGGTGATTTTGAGAAGAGCTTGAGCCCTTTTGAGCAGTGGGCTTAAAATCTGTTTAGAAAGGAAAACAGTTTTAACTTCTTTTCTACTTTGATACAGAGTATTTAGTAATTCCCATCCTATGATATAAGCAGAGAGCACCTCCCTCTCATTTTTGAATCTCCTAGGGAATCATAATCTGATTTGTGGTGTCATTCATACCAATTCTACTGAATGTTCCAAGCTACTCCCAGTGAATTTTAACTGCTCAAGAGAGCAGTTTTAATATGAATACAAGTACAAGGATCATGTTTATGTGCACAGAGCAAATGAATGACAGTTCTGAAGTCTACATGTGTCTACACCAACAGTTAATTAGAAGCCAGAAAAAATGCATACATTTCAATATTTAACCTTGAGGTCAGGCTGGTGTAAATGTCTGGTTTTCTACTGGTTTTCTCCAGTAATTGGGACTCAAAATGAACCACAGTGAGCTGTTGTTGGCAGCAAGAGACTTTGGTCTTTGTTTTCCAGCATCTCTTCCTAATTCTGCTGGTATTTATTTTATAAACTTGAAAAAATCTTTGATCAGTTTGGAGTTATTTACCATCTTATGCTGAGACACAAGGAGAAGGTTTTATTAAGCTCAGGGAAATGATTCAAGTCCTTGTCTTGGGGCAGCTCTACAGGTGCAAAGTGTGGATGACAGAGAAAATCTCCTGGGAATAGAGTAAAAGAAGGGGAATTCCTGGATTCCTATTTCAGCTATTAGGGTTCTTCTATTTGTGTGTGAGGTTTCAGAACTCACCTGCATAACATCTTCAAAGATCTCTGTGTAATCACAGTGGCTGAACACACATCTCCACGAGCTTTCAGACAAAGCTGAGGTTCTCCCAGTGCTGCCATCAGTCAGGGCTGCAGAAAAGGCAGCAAATCCCAAAAAATGCAGTTAATTCATGAGAAATGACAATAAGGAAGACTGCATCTGGCTCTCAGCCACTTAGATGATTTTGTATGTGCTCTGCTCCACAAATCAAAAAGCTTCTTGAGTTAACCTGCTTCAAAGGTCTCCATCTAAGACCAGCCAAGTGGCATTTGAAGTCCCAGCAAAGGTATTAAAAACAAACAAAAAAATTGGCACAAAAAATTAATGTTTTTCTGATATGGGGACTCCTTTCACCACAGTCACAGCACTGTGGGTAGTTCTTAAAGCTAAACAGATGAATTGGTTCTTAAAAATCTGTCATGTAGAAACTTCTGCAACAGCTTGGCCACACAAGCCAATGCCAGTGAAATGGAGAGCAAAATCTGGGCAGCTAAATTTCATTTTACTGGGATTTCTAAGTTATTGGCTTATGTTTCATTCTGCTTCTGCCTGGCTGCTTTCTTTTGCAAGGACACTTTATCTGGAAGGCACAGCTCTGTGCTGGGCCACCCATAAAGTGTTCTTTTCCTTTGGAAGCAAGGGTATTCAGGCTTTATAAAAGAAGATAACATATAAACATGCTTATTCAGATGTTTAATAATATTTCAAGCTAGAGCTATTCAAAGTGTTGCAGGTTTATGGGGTTTGTTGTTGTTGTTAGTTTGGTTTTTTGGGTTTTTTATTTTTTGGTTTTTTGGGTTTGTTTTTGGGTTGTTTTTCATTAGTTGTGGAGGTTTTTTTTCACTTTTATTTCTCTTTTATTTTTAACAGTCACCCAGATTCCTAGGTAAAAAACCTTATCTGTCTGTAGCCAAGCAGCAGAAAGATTTGTCTCCCTGTAAACAAATACTTCAGCCACACCATTGTGCTTTAAAACATCCTTATCAAAACCCCTGCAGGACCACAGTGTTCTTCAAAGGAAGAACAACCCCCAAAGGTGACCTGAGCTTTAGAACTGATAATTCTGAGCTCTCAGAATTGATAATTTTGAGCCCCTCAGTTGAAAGGGACATTAAGTCACTGAAGAAGAAGGTGAGCAGCCACTTGTGCCCTAGCCCAGGGTGGTTTACTCTGAGGAGCTGAGCTGTAAAACATCCTTTGCTGTGTCCCTGTGTGCCAAAGGGGCAGCCAGGAGATTGTCCAGACTGAGTGCAATGATCCATTTCCCGAGTTTCATGGTGCTTGGTGTAGGGCTATCCTAATTTTAATGTCCCACGTCCCCCAGTGGGGGCTGCAAAGTGGGAAATCGAAGTCTGAGGGTTCTCCCACTCCTCGTGTGGTCTTGGCAAGTCACAATCATTCTCTACCTCAATTTATCCCAGTACCTTTCAATTTCCTGCTTCCTCTTTAATTATGGCAGGAGCCAGCGTGCCCCAGCAGAGATTAGAGGGCTCTCTGCACCGTTTGCTTGAAGGAAAACAAAAGATGTGCAAAAAAATCAGCTGATGTTTGTACAGCAACGTTTGTCTTGTTTGCAGGGCACCATATGGATGCAAAGTTTTATGTCTGGCATAATCCTACAAGCAGATGCCTGAAGAAGCAACTGCTCATCTGAAGTTTTTACTAGAGGAACCTCCCATTTCCTCTACGCCACAACTTCCTCCTTCTCTAACATATGGAAGTTAAATGTAGTTATGACTCAGGGGAAATGTTTCTCCTTAAATTTAAAGAGCTTTCCCTGAATGCCCTTTCTGTGAGGAGTTTTCTTTGTCACGTTTCTTAGAAACCACTTGCAGAGTTTCCTTCTACAGCCTCTATTTTATATGTAGCAGAAATTAGAAGAAATTAGAAATTAGTACAAGCCATTTGCTTGTACTAATGTTGTGATTTTGGGGACTGGCTTGCTGAGCTTCAGGCTTCAAATAAAATCTTTAATATCCCAGCAGAACAGTGCTGTTCTCTCACTTTTCTATCTGCAAGAAACGCTGTGGAAGGTGCAAGGCAGACCTCATGGGAGGCAAACTTCTTTCTTTATGTGGGAAAGACTACTCAAACAGCAGCTAGGACAAAGTAAATTTGTAATAAAATGAAAAATAAAAGTGTACTGCCTACCTGAATTAAGTTTGGGGTACCTATGTCTTATGATGTAGTTGTCATTAAGGAGTAGATGTCTTTGAATGGCTTGAATTCAGATTTTCTATCTGTCAGAGGTTTCTTGTACAACCTTAGGTCAGTCACTTCAATTCTAATGTAATTATTAGACTAGAAGTTTACTTCAAAAAATCCTGGGGGGAATAAATGCTTTTAGACCTTTAAATAGTTGAATACCACATCAGTGGGAGACTCCACACATAAGCATGTCAGTGTGTGTTGTAATTGTGTAAAAATGGTTGGGAGCAGGTGAGATTTCATTTGTGGCTACCTCCTTGGCCTCCACATCAGTTTTCTCTCAATCTATTTTAATGTCAAAATAAATTTCTTGTAAGAAGAAAGAGACCATAAAGCTCAGGTCACATTTGGGGGGTGTGAATATGTGAAATGCCCATTTGCCAGGGGAGGAAAAAAACATCAATCAGAATATTTTAAGCTAAGGAGTTTGTATCTTCACCTCTAGCTTCCCCTGTACCTTGTCCTAACATCTCCAGCAGTATCTTCAAAGTCCAGTGTCTTGTCCATTCTTGGGGCATCCATCAGAACATGTCCTCTGTGTGGAATCTCAAGGGTTCAACTTGGATCAGCCAGAGTCCACTACTTGGGTGCCTTGACTCTGTCCTACAGAACATACCCCTGTGCTCCTGCATTTCCTCCCATCTCACTGCTGAGGCATTTAAACACCACCCCCAGCTCCACAAACTTTTGGTGCCTGACCCAGGAATACACCAGGACCCTTCTGGAAAGCAAAAAAAGCACATTGTCTTCCAAGAGAAGGAGAAGAAAATTCTGCTCTTTACGTGGTGAGGGGCAGGCTCATACTCTTGCTTTAAAAAGACTGGAGGTTATAAAATGTTTCTTAATGGAATGCAGGGGACACAGCAAGCTGGTTCAAGGAAAATGTTTTTCCTCTCAGTCCATTTTAAACTCTCTCCCTATGTTTTTTTCCCATTGGCACTGAGGCAGCCATCTGAAATAGATCTCCCCTGCAGAAACTTCTGTCCCAGAGAACATCTTCATGCAATTATATCCCAGTGGTACTTATTAGCCCTTTAAAGTGTACCTGATGCCCTTTTCCTGTGGAAATCAGGAGGGCTGAGACACTAAACCTGCCTGCAAGCATCACAGTGCGGAAAGAATTAAGGCTGCAGTAAGAATTACAGATGCTTCCTCTCAAGAACCAAGACTATAGACAGACACCTAGTCAGAAGTCAATCCAAAGCAAGAAATAAAAAGCTTCCTACTTTTCCTGGAAGTGTGAAAATTTAGTTAACAAATAGACACCCTGCTGCACACAGTTTAGTTAGGACAACCTAAGCCAGATGAGAAATTTTAATATTTTACCCATGCCAAAGGGCCTTCCTGCAGTATTTCTGCTTGCATACAAAGGACTGCAGCTATAGGTGTTAGAAAAAATGTGCAGAATTTGTCCTGCTGATGGGTGAAGATGAACAAGTAGAGTTTTAGAAGTACACTGAACCTAATTCATCTTCATCACATTGCAGTGACAGGCAGCTCTGAGGTGAGCACATCCTGCAAGGAGCTATCCTGCAAAAAACATTCCCAGAGGACAAGGAAGTTACTCTGAAATAAGGAAGAGATAGTGTTAATTGAAGCAAAATGACTATACTAGAATACTCTGCATAGTTGTCCTGATTTCAAGCCTAGCATTTAATGATTCAATAGAATTCTTTTTCAGGTGTTTGTCCTTGCTCAAAAATGCAGCTCCAAGAGCTCAAACTGTCTATCTTTCGTTTCCCACATCAGGGATTCAGAAATGAAACACAAGCTTACAATATTGCCTGTGTGGAATCAAGAGGCTTTGGGAACTGATGGGAGTTTTACATCCTGGTTTATAAACCACCATGACCACATTCCCTGTCTGTAGGGGCTTCAGTGCCTTACACAACTTTCCTTACAGGTTCTGCAACAAGATTTGGAGAGTCAAGATAACCAGGCAAAGAGTTTTGGTAGCTGGAGCTCAGGACTATAGAGTTACACACTCAATTACTGGTTCAGGTAATGTCACCAAGATTTTAGTGACTGACACTGAGATGTGTAGAGATTGAGCTCAACAAAAAGGGCAGCTCCTTCCCTGAAGGTGGTGGGAGATGGTTTCTGTGTCAGAAGCAAGGCAAAGGATCCTCTGGCACCAACTTGCACCTTGTACTGTCCCTCAGCTCTTGGTTCTCCACCACACACATTGAAGCTGTAGGTAGCACACAAAGTGTCTCATTGGGACAGGATTTGTGTCTTCAGGGAATTTATCAGCTGCTAAACTCTAAGGGTTGTCCACACTTTCCAGATGTTGTGGTGTTTATTGCAAGGATCAGAATACAGTTCCAGCAGCTAGCAGAGAGTTACTAGATCACACAGCAGGATACACAAGGAAAGCAGGATTGTCAGATCCTGAAAGAACTTCGACTTGTTGTGTATCCCATAGAAACAGCATAACATTTTTCTTGGAGAAGGGCCACTCGCAAATGAGTCAAGCCAAAAGTCTAGGAAAACAGCAAAGAAATTCAGGCCCAAATGCTAAACCTTCAGTGAAGAACATTTTCTACCTAGGAAGGTTTCTCAGTGCTTTTCCATTGACTGCAGCCAGGCACCACCTTTCTTTTTGTGGCATCAAGCCGTTCACATCCCTTTAAAACACAGTTTTTCCTAGGACCTGCATGTTTTTAAGGTCAGACAAGCCAGGACCAATCTCTGGTAAGGGCTGCATCTCTTCACCTGGGAGTCTTCTTGCATTCCTTCACTTGCTGAGTTCCTTAACTTGGCCCAGCTCTCCTGTTAGTGGAGCTGATTAATTAAAAAAAAATGTGTTTTGTAACACAGCCCATGATTTCTGGACAAGTCCTTTCTCAAAGCAAGGAGCCCTATAGGGGGAAACGTTCTCACAAAGGACTTGGAGTGTGTAGGTGAATGTGAATGTGAATGCACACGTGATCTCCAGTATAGGAGATAAAATGACCTCTTTTCCATCAGCTGAACCAAATTGAGGTAAAAAAAAATAACCAAGGCAATTGGAAAAAAAAAGAAAAGCTGCTGAAGGCCCATGTGCTCATAAATACACACTATAATGAATTAGATTTACCTAATTATTTATAATACCTAGTATATATTATATTATATTATATTATATTATATTATATTATATTATATTATATTATATTATATTATATTATATTATATTATAT